>NC_045784.1:47935566-48242802 GCF_008692025.1 Phocoena sinus
ACCTGGAAGAAATGGACAAATTCTTAGAAAGATATAACCTTCCAAGACTGAACCAGGAAGAAACAGAAAATATCACCAGACTAATCACAGATAATGAAATTGAACTGTGATTAAAAATCTTCTAACAAGCAAAAGTCCAGGACCAGATGGATTCACAGGTGAATCCTATCAAACATTTAGAGAAGAGCTAACATTTATCCTTCTCAAACTCTTCCAAAAAATTGCAGAGGAAGGAACACTCCCAAACTCAATCTATGAGGCCCCCATCACCCCAACACCAAAACCAGGCAAAGATACTACAACAACAACAAAATTACAGACCAATATCACTGATGCATATAGATGCAAAAATCCTCAACAAAATACTAGCAGACAGAATCCAAGAACACATTAAAAGGATCATACACCACAATCTGTGGGATTTATCCCAAGGATGCAAGGAATCTTCAATATATGCAAATCAATCAATGTGATACACCATATTAACAAATTGAAGAATAAAATCCATAGGATCATCTCAATAGATGCCGAAAAAGCTTTTGACAAAATTCAACACACATTTATGATAAAAACTCTCCAGAAAGTGGGCATAGAGGGAACTTACCTCAACATGATAAAGGCCATATATGACAAACCCACAGCAAACATCATTCTCAATGGTGAAAAACTGAAAGCATTTTTCTCTAAGATCAGGAATGAGCCAAGGATGTCCACTCTCACCACTATTATTCAACATAGTTTTGGAAGTCCTAACCATGGCAATCAGAGAAGAAAAAGAAATAAAATGAATACAGATTGGAAAAGAAGAAGTAAAACTGTCACTGTTTGCAGATGACATGATATGATACATAGAGAATCCTAAAAATGCCAACAGAAAGCTACTAGAGCTAATCAATGAATCTGGTAAAGTTGCAGGATAAAAAATTAATGCACAAAAATCTCTTGCATTCCTATACAGTACTGATGAAAAATCTGAAAGAGAAATTATGGAAACACTCCCATTTACCATTGCAACAAAAAGAAGAAAATACCTAGGAAAAACCTACCTACAGAGACAAAAAACCTGTATGCAGAAAACTATGACACTGTTGAAAGAAATTAAAGATGATACCAACAGATGGAGAGATATACCATGTTCTTGGATTGGAAGAATCAATATTCTGAAAATGACTATACTACCCAAAGCAATCTACAGATTCAATGCAATCCCTATCAAATTACCAATGGCATTTTTTATGGAACTAGAACAATTCATCTTAAAATTTGTATGGAGACACAAAAGACCATGAATAGCCAAAGCAATCTTGAAGGAAAAAGTCGGAGCTGGAGGAATCAGACTCTCTGACTTCAGACTATACTACAAAGCTACAGTAATCAAGACAATATGGTACTGGCACAAAAACAGAAACATAGATCCATGGAACAAGATAGAAAGCCGAGAGGTAAACCCACACACCTATGGTCAACTAATCTTTGACAAAGGAGGCAAAGATATACAATGGAGAAAAGACAGTCTCTTCAATAAGTGATGCTGGGAAAACTGGACAGCTACATGTAAAAGAATGAAATTAGAACACTCCCTAACACCATACACAATAATAAACTCAAAATGCATTCAAGGCCCAAACGTAAGACCAGACACTCTAAAACTCTTAGAGGAAAACATAGGAAGAACACTCTTTGACATAAAGCACAGCAAGATCTTTTTTGATCCTCCTCCTAGAGTAATGGAAATAAAAACAAAAATAAACAAATGGGACCTAATGAAACTTCAAAACTTTTGCACAGCAAAGGAAACCATAAACAAGAAGAAAACACAACCCTCAGAATGGGAGAAAATATTTGCAAACAAATCAACGGACAAAGGATTAATCTCAAAAATATATAAACAGCTCATGCAGCTCAATAATAAAGAAACAAACAATGCAATGCAAAAATGGGCAGAAGATCTAAATAGACATTTCTCCAAGGAAGACATACAGATGGCCAAGAAGCACATGAAAAGCTGCTCAACATCACTAATTATTAGAGAAATGCAAATCAAAACTACAATGAGGTATCACCTCACACCAGTTAGAATGGGCATCATCAGAAAATCTTCAAACAACAAATGTTGGAAAGGGTGTGGAGAAAAGGGAACCTTCTTGCACTGTTTGTGGGAATGTCAATTGATACAGCCACTATGGAGAACAGTATGGAGGTTCCTTAAAATACTAAAAATAGAATTACCATATGATCCAGCAATCTCACTGCTGGGCATATACCCTGAGAAAACCATAATTCAAAAAGACACATACACCCCAATGTTCATTGCAGCACTCTTTACAATAGCCAGGTCATGGAAGCAACGTAAATACCCATTGACAGACAAATGGATAAAGAAGATGTGGCACATATATACAATGGAATATTACTCAGCCATAAAAGGAAACGAAATTGAGTTATTTGTAGTGAGGTGGGTGGACCTAGAGTCTGTCATACAGAGTAAAGTAAGTCAGAAAGAGAAAAACAAATACTATATGTTAACACATATATATGGAATCTAAAAAAAAGAAAAATGGTTCTGAAGAACTCAGAGTGCAGTCTCAGTAGTTGTGGGGCATGGGCTTAGTTGCTCCATGGCATGTGGGATCTTCCCAGACCAGGGCTTGAACCTGTGTCCCCTGCATTGGCAGGCAGATTCTTAACCACCGTGCAACTAGAGAAGCCCCTAATGTGTTCTTTATCTAGTTTCTTAAGATGGAAAATGAGGCCATTGACTTGAGACTATTCTTTTCTAATCTATGTATTTAATACCATAACTTTCCCCTCAAGTACTGCTTTAACTGTATCCTGCAAATTCTGATAGATTATAGTTTCATTTTTTTCAGTTCAAAACATTTTCTAATTTTAATTTTGATTTCTTCTATGATTCTTGGATTACTTAGAAGTGTGTTACTTCATTTCAAAATATTTGGGGAGTTTCTAAGGACTTTTCTGTTACTGACTTCCAGTTAAATTCCACTGTGGTCAGAAAACATACTTTGTATGACTTAAATAGTTTTGAATTTATTGAGACTTTTTAATAGCCTAGAATATGGTTTATCTTGTTAGATGTTCTGTATGCACTTGAGATGAATATATATTCTGCTGTTGTTGAGTGGAGGGTTCCATAAGTGTAAATCTGGTCAAGTTGGTCAATAGTGCTATTTGAGTCTATTTTATCTTTGTTGATTTTCTGCCTAGTCATCAATTATTGAGAGTCGGTTATTGAAATCTTTGACTATCATTGGGGATTTGTCTATTTCTCCTTAAAGTTCTGTCAGTTTTTGCTTCATGTATTTTAAGTTCTGACATTAGGTGTGTAAACCTTTAGGATTATGTACTCTTGATTAACGAATCAATTTATCTTTATGAAATGACCTTTAAAAATCCCTGGTTATATTCTTCACCCTGAAATCTACCTTCACCTGATCTTAATATAGCCACTCTAGCTTGTTATATCTTTTCCACCTTTTTACTTTTAACCTATTTACCTTTACATTTAAAGTGTGTTTCTAGTATGCAACATATAGTTGGGTCTTGCTTTTTATCCAATATGGCAATCTCTGTCTGATTGCATGTGGATATTTAGACCATTTACATTTTTAAAAAAAATTTTTATTTATTTATTTATTTTTGACTGCATTGGGTCTTCATTGCTGCACATGGGCTTCTCTAGTTGCCTTGAGCGGGGCTACTCTTACTCGCGGTGCACAGGCTTCTCATTGTGATGGCTTCTCTTGTTGCAGAGCACAGGCTCTAGGCGCGCAGGCTTCAGTAGTTGTGGTACGCGGGCTCAGTAGTTGTGGCTCGTGGGCTCTAGAGCGCAGGCTCAGTAGCTGTGGCACATGGGCTTAGTTGCTCCATGGCATGTGGGATCTTCCCAGACCAGGGCTCGAACCCGTGTCCCCTGCCTTGGCAGGCAGATTCTCAACCACTGTGCCACCAGGGAAGTCCCTAGACCATTTACTTTTAATGGTTGCTGAAATAGCTAAATTTGAGTCTATTATTTTGCTATTTGTTTTCTTTTAGTCTGCTCTTTTGTATAATCGCTTTTCCCTCTTTTTCTTCCTCCTTTAGGACTAATGGAGTATTTTTATGATTCCATTAATATAATTCATTGACTTATTAGCTATAACCCTTTGTTTTTTTATTATAGCTGTTGCTTTAACATTTACCATGTATATCTTTGATATATTAAAGTCTTTCTTAAAGTGTATTATACTATTTAATGTATAGTATAAAAAACTTACAATAGAATACTTACATTTTTCTCCTCCTAGCTTTTTTTCCTATTGTTATCATGCTTTTATCTTATATGCTTAACCATTTGGTAACAATTTCTGGTGCACTTCATTCTTTTGTGTAAATACAGATTTCTAAGTGGCATCATTTTCTTGTTGCCCAAAGGTCATTCTTTAACTTTTCTTTTAGTCCAGAGCTGCTGGAAATGAAATCATTCAACTTTTAAATTACTGAAATGTCTATGTTTTGCCACCTTGTTGTTCTTGTTCTTCTTTTTCTTGTTCTTGTTCTGTTTCTCCTTTTTCTTCAACTATTCTTACCATATGCATGCCCATTTATTTCATGTCTGTAGTAGTGAAAATTCAGATGGGTTTTGGTAAATTATTCAAGTATTATACACTTAATCAGGTGGTGATGACATTCATGTCTGTGATTTCTTGTGTAGTCTTTTTAGGAAAATTGGCACAGTCACTGGAAATTAGTATGTGGCTACCTAGCAAGTGCTTTCCCCCATCTCTGTCAGAATGAAAAATCAAAAGCACCTGACATTTGTATAGCAAGGAAAACAGAGTCCTTTCACTCTTTTGTTCAGGCCTATATCAAGTCTCCTGCATTGTCAGGTCTGGAAGAACCCTCATCATCTTGATTTTCTGAAAAACATTGCACTGGTCCATTATATGTATTGACATTAGATAATAAATGGAAGTAGTGGGCAGGAAGTAGAAGCCTTTTAGATGGCTAAGTATGAAACATGCATGATAATCATTGGGAGATAAAATATAAATATTCAGGAACTATCCATACTGATGAAGTCTGTAGAGGATTAGTGGTCTGAGGTACATTAAGTTATATTTTCAAAAGTGAGAGACAACAAAAAAAAGTGAGAGACAACTTGTTGCACTGATTTTGGAGGCATGTTACACTGCATTTAGGCAAGTTGCACTCTTGTGTTTGCTGGATTGCCCATAAGGTTTTTGAGTGGGACCTGGAGCAAAAGAAGGCTCTGCAGTGATTCAGGCCAGTGTGCAAACTGTTTTACCTCATGAGCCTTATGATCCATTAGACAAAATGGTATCAGAAATATCTGTGCAGTTAGATATGCATTGTAGAGCTGTTGGAATACATCACAGAAAAATTACAGGCTCCTAAGGTTTTGGAATAAAGTATGCTTTTTCCTGCTAACTATCCTCCATTCGAAAAATAGCTTCTGACCTGCTATTTGGTCTTGGTAGAGACTAACCTCCTGAATCTAGGACAGCAAGTGATTATGTGCCCCAAAATGTTTGTCATGAACTGTTCTATTCCTCCAAATCAGAATATTGGATATATGTTGTGCTGTTCCTCTGTTAAATTGAATAGTAAGTATGAGAACAGACCAAAACAGGATCAAAAGGCACAAGTAGAGTGTATGAGCAACTGGATCACACTCTGATGATATTGATTCCCACTGCTTCAATGCCTGTTATTGAGCTCACCTTATGGCTTTATGGGGAGTTCACTATAACCAGCTAATAGAGGAGGAAACAACACACTCCTGGTTTATAGATGGGCTTGCAAGTATGGTGGCATCAGGTGGAAGTCTATGGCTATTGCATTATAGTCCAATTCAGGGGTATCCATGAGAGGCTGAAGTGAAGCAAAATCCTGCCACAGAGCAGAGTTTTAGGAGGTACATTTACTTGTTCATTTTGTTAGGAGGAGATATGTCCTGAGTTTAGACTTTATTGATTTGTGTCCAATGGCTGAATGAGTTTACTGATAGCCTGGCACTAGGAAAGAATATGATAGGAAAATTGGTGACAAAGAAGTCTGGAGGCTAGTTATGTGGATGGAAATCTAGGGATAGGCACAGAGTGGAGGGATGTAAATGCTTACGAAGGGATAGGACATTAGAGGGTAGAAAACAAATGAGTTCTGGGTATTTATTTCTTTGGCTCTTTTTCCTGAGGCATGTACTGACCATTACAATATTTCTATTCTTAAGGTCTCATCTCCTGATAGAGCGGCCTTTTCTGTCAGGTTCATACTCCTTTCCAGTTTGTGGGTGTAATGACTACTTCCTGGCACAAGTCCCAGGGTCCTTTATCATACACTCTTGGTTTCTATTAATTCTGCCAATGCTTTATAAAGAGTCCAAAACTCATGGATTATTTAGAAGTATGTTGTTTAGTTTCCAAGCCTTTGGAGATTTTCCTGTTATCTTTCTGTTACTAATTTCTAATATGATTTTATTGTAGTCATAAAATGTATTCTGTATGATTTCAATTCTTTTAAATTAGTTGAGGTTTGTTTCATGGCCCAGGATATGGTCTTTGGGTACTTAAAAAGACTGTGTATTCTGTTGTTGGATGAAGTAGTCTATAAATGATGATTAGATTCTGTTGTTTCGTGGTAGTATGCAGTTACGGTACATTATTGTTGATTTTCTGTCTGGTTGTTCTATCTATTGTTGAACAAGGCATATTGAAGTCCCCAGATAAAATTATGAATTTGCATGTTTCTCTTTTCAGTTCTATAAGTTTTTACTTCACATATATTGCAGTCCGTTATTTAGTGCATACACATTTAGGATTGCTATCTCTTTTTGGTGGATTGACCCTTTTATCATTATATGATATCCCTCTCTGGGCATGTAAATTTTCTTTGCTCTGAAATCTACTTTATCTGATATTATATTAGTCAGGGTTCTCCAGAGAAACAGAACCAATAGTATGTGTATATATATAGAGAGAGATTTATTTTAAGGAATTGGCCCATATGATTATGTAGGCTGGCAGGTCCAAAACCTGCAGTCAAGTCTGAAGGCTATCAGGCTGGAGATCCAGAAAAGAACTGATGTTGCAGTTAAAATCCAAAGGCTATACTGCTGGCAGAATACTGTCTTGCCTGGGGAAGTCAGTCTTTTGTTCTAGTCAGACCTTCAACTGGTAGTCCCTCCACATTATGAAGGCATTCAGATTTACTTAAAGTCTACTGATATAAATGTTAAGCTCATCCAAAAACACCCTCACAGAAACACCTGGAATAGTGTTTGACCATACACATGGACACCATAGCCCAGCCAAGTCGAAGTATAAAATTAACCATCACAGATATTAACATAGCCACTCCTGATCTCTTTTGATTAATATTTGAACGATATATCTTTTCCCATCTTTTTCATTTCAACATACCTAAGTCATTATGTTTGAAGTAAATTTCTTGTAGTCAGAATGTAGTTGGGTCATGTTATTTTTTTAAACTTACTTTGACAACCTCAGTCTTTTTCTTTTTGACAATCTCAGTCTTAATTGGTATATTTAGATCATTTATATTTAATGTAAATGTAATATAATGTGTTAAGGCTTGTCTGCCATTTTAATTTTTGAATTTTATTTTATTTATTTTTTTAAACAGCAGGTTCTTATTAATCATCAAGTTTATACACGTCAGTGTATACATGTCAATCCCAATCGCCCAATTCCTCACACCACCACCACCACCACCCCGCCGCTTTCCCCGCTTGGTGTCCAAATATTTGTTCTCTACATCTGTGTCTCTATTTCTGCCCTGCAAACTGGTTCATCTGTACCATTTTTCTAGGTTCCACATATATGCGTTAATATATGATATTTGTTTTTCTCTTTCTGACTTACATCACTCTGTATGACAGTCTCCATCCACATCTCAACAAATGACCCAATTTCACTCCTCTTTATGGCTGAGTAATATTCCATGCTATACATGTACCACAACTTCTTTATCCATTTGTCTGTCGATGGGCATTTAGGTTGCTTCCATGACCTGGCTATTGTAAATAGTGCTGCAATGAACATTGGGGTGCATGTGTCTTTTTGAATTATGGCTTTCGCTGGGTATATGCCCAGTAGTGGGATTGCTGGATCATACGGTAATTCTATTTTAAGATTTTTAAGGAACCTCCATACTGTTCTCCATAGTGGCTGTATCAATTTACATTCCTACCAACAGTGAAAGAGGGTTCCCTTTTCTCCACACACTCTCATTTGTTGTTTGTAGATTTTCTGATGATGCCCATTCTAACTGGTGTGAGATGATACCTCATTGTAGTTTTGATTTGCATTTCTCTAATAATTAGTGATGTTGAGCAGCTTTTCATTTGCTTCATGGCCATCTGTATGTCTTCTTTGGAGAAATGTCTACTTAGGTCTTCTGCCCATTTATTAATTGGGTTGTTTGTTTTTTAACATTGAGCTGCATGAGCTGTTTATATATTTTGGAGATTAATCCTTTGTCCATTGATTCATCCACAAATATTTTCTCCCATTCTGGGGGTTGTCTTTTCTTCTTGTTTATGGTTTCCTTTGCTGTGCAAAAGATTTTAAGTTTCATTAGGTCCCATTTGTTTATTTTTGTTATTTCCATTAATCTAGGCAGTGGATCCAAAAAAGACCTTGCTCTGATTTATGTCAAAGAGTGTTGTTCCTGTGTTTTCCTCTAAGAGTTGTATAGTGTCTGGACTTACATTTAGGTCTCTAATCCATTTTGAGTTTATTTTTGTGTATGGTGTTAGGGAGTGTTCTAATTTCATTCTTTTAAATGTAGCTGTCCAGTTTTCCCAGCACCAGTTATTGAAGAGACAGTCTTTTCCCCAATGTATATCCTTGCCTCCTTTGTCATAGATTAGTTGACCATAGGTGTGTGTGTTTATCTCTGGGCTTTCTATCTTGTTACATTGATCTATGTTTCTGTTTTTGTGCCAGTACCATATTGTCTTGATTACTATAGCTTTGTAATATAGTCTGAAGTCAGGGAATCAGTTTTTTTCCCTCAAGACTGCTTTGGCTAATTGGGGTATTTTTTGTCTCCATACATATTTCAAGATCTTTTGTTCTAGTTCTTTAAAAAATGCATTGGTAATTTGGTAGGTATTGCATTGCTTTGGGTAGTATAGTCATTTTCACAATATTCATTCTTTCAATCCAAGAACATGGTATATCTCTCCATCTGTTGGTATCATCTTTAATTTCTTTCATCAGTGTCTTATAGTTTTCTGCATACAGGTCTTTTGTCTTCCTTGGTAGGTTTATTCCTAGGTATTTTATTCTATTTGTTGCAATGGTAAATAGGAGTGTTTCCTTAATTTCTCCTTCAGATTTTTCATCATTAGTGTACAGAAATGCAAGAGATTTCTGTGCATTCATTTTGTATCCTGCCACTTTACCAAATTCATTGATGAACTCTAGTAGTTTTCTGGTGACATTTTTAGGATTCTCTATGTATAGTATCATGTCATCTGCAAACAGTGACAGTTTTAATTCTTCTTTTCCAATTTGGATTCCTTTTATTTCTTTTTCTTCTCTGATTGCCGTGGCTATGACTTCCAAGACTATGTTGAATAATACTGGTGAGAGTGCACATCCTTGTCTTGTTCCTGATCTTAGAGGAAATGCTTTCAGTTTTTCACCATTGAGAAAGATGTTTGCTGTGGGTTTGTTGTATATGGCCTTTATTATGTTGAGGTAGGTTTCCTCTATGCCAGTTTTGTGGAGAGTCTTTATCATAAATGTGTGTTGCATTTTGTCAAAGTTTTTTCTGCATCTGTTGAGATGATCATATGGATTTTATTCTTCAATTTGTTAATATGGTGTATCACATTGATTGATTTGCATATACTGAAGACTCCTTGCATCCCTGGGATAAAACCTACTTGATCATGGTGTATGATCCTTTTACTGTGTTGTTGGATTCTGTTTGCTAGCATTTTGTTGAGGATTTTTGCATCTATATTCATCAGTGATATTGGTCTGTAATTTTCTTTGTCTGGTTTTAGTATCAGGGTGATGGTGGCCTCATAGATTGCGTTTGGGAGTGTTCCTTCTGCAATTTTTTGGAAGACTTTGAGGAGGATGGGTGTTAGCTCTTCTCTAAATGTTTGATAAGATTCACCTGTGAAGCCATCTGGTCCTGGACTTTTGTTTGTTGGAAGATTTTTAATCACAGTTTCAATTTCATTACTTGTGATTAGTCTGTTGATATTTTCTGTTTCTTCCTGGTTCAGTCTTGGAAGGTTATATCTTTCTAAGAATTTGTCCATTTCTTTCAGGTAGTCCATTTTATTGGCATACAGTTGCTTGTAGTAGTCTCTTAGGAAGCTTTTTATTTCTGCGGTGTCTGTTTTAACTTCTCCTTTTTCATTTCTAATTTTATTGATTTGAGTCCTCTCCCTCTTTTTCTTGATGAGACTGTTAATGGTTTATCAATTTTGTTTATCTTCTCAAGGAACCAGCTTTTAATTTTATTGATCTTTGCTATTGTTTTCTTTGTTTCTATTTCATTTATTTCTGCTCTGATCTTTATGATTTCTTTCCTTCTGCTAACTTTGGGTTTTGTTTGTTCTTCTTTCTCTAGTTCCCTTAGGTGTAAGGTAGATTGTTTATTTGAGATTTTTCTTGTTTCATGAGGTAGGGTTGTATAGCTATAAACTTCTCTCTTAGAACTACTTTTGCTGCGTCCAATAGGTTTTGGATTGTTCTGTTTTCATTGTCATTTGTCTCTAGGTATTTTTTGATTTCCTCTTTGATTTCTTCAGTGATCTCTTGGTAATTTAGTAACGTATTGTTTAGCCTCCATGTGTTTGTGTTTTTTACGTTTTTTTTCCCTTTAATTCATTTCTAATCTCATAGCATTGTGGTCAGAAAAGATGCTTGGTATGATTTCAATATTCTTAAATTTACTGAGGCTTGATTTATGACCCAAGTAGTGATCTATAGTGGAGAATGTTCCATGCACACTTGAGAAGAAAGTGTAATTTGCTGTTTTTGGATGGAATGTCCTTTAAATATCAATTAAGTCCATCTGGTCTACTGTGTCATTTAAAGCTTCTGTTTCCTTATTTATTTTCATTTTTGATGATCTGTCCATTGGTGTAAGTGAGGTGTTAAAGTCCCCCACTATTATTGTGTTACTGTCGATTTCCTCTATTATAGCTGTTAGCAGTTGCCTTATGTATTGAGGTGCTCCTATGTTGGGGGCATATATATATTTATAATTTTTATATCTTCTTCTTGGATTGATCTCTTGATCATTAAGTAGTGTCCTTCCTTGTCTCTTGTAACATTCTTTATTTTAAAGTCTATTTTATCTGTTATGAATATTGCTACTCCAGCTTTCTTTAGATTTCCATTTGCATGGAATATCTTTTTCCATCCCCTCACTTTCAATCTGTATGTGTCCATAGGTCTGAAGTTGGTGTCTTTTAGACATCATACATATGGGTCTTGTTTTTGTATCAATTCAGCTAGCCTGTGTCTTTTGGTTGGAACATTTAATCCATTCACGTTTAAGGTAAACCATAATTCAAAAGGAGTCATGTACCAATATGTTCATTGCAGCTCTCTTTAGAATAGCCAGGACATGGAAACAACCTAAGTGTCCTCCAACAGATGAATGGATAAAGAAGATGTCACGCATGTATACAATGGAATATTACTCAGCCATAAAAGGAAACAAAATTGAGTTATTTATAGTGAGGTGGATGGACCTAGAGTCTGTCATACAGAGTGAAGTAAGTCAGAAAGAGAAAAACAAATACCATATGCTAACACATATATATGGAATCTAAGAAAAAAAAAAGGTCATGAAGAACATAGGGGTAAGACGGGAATAAAGACACAGACCTACTAGAGAATGGAGTTGAGGATATGGGGAGGGGGAAGGGTAAGCTGTGACAAAGTGAGAGAGTGGCATGGACATATATACACTACCAAATGTAAAATAGATAGCTAGTGGGAAGCAGCTACATAGCACAGGGAGGTCAGCTAGGTGGTTTGTGACCACCTAGAGTGGTGGGATAGGGAGGGTGGGAGGGAGGGAGACACAAGAGGGAAGAGATATCAGAACATATGTATATGTATAACTGATTCACTTTGTTATGAAGCAGAAACTAACACACCATTGTAAAGCAATTATACTCCAATAAAGATGTTTAAAAAATAATTATCGATATGTATGATCCTATGACCATTTTCTTAATTGTTTTGGATTTGTTTTTGTTGGTCCTTTTCTTCTCTCATGTTTCTCACTTAGAGAAGTTCCTTTAGCATTTGTTGTACACCTGGTTTGGTGGTGCTGAATTCTGTTAGCTTTTGCTTATCTGTAAAGCTTATGATTTCTCCATAGAATCTGAATGAGATCCTTGACGGGTAGAGTAATCTTGGTTGTAGGTTCTTCCCTTTTATCACTTTATGTATATCATGCCAGTCCCTTCTGGCTTGTAGAGTTTCTGCTGAGAAATCAGCTGTTAACATTATTGGAATTCCCTTGTATGTTATTTGTCATTTTTCCCTTGCTGCTTTCAAATAATTTATCTTTAATTTTGCCAATTTGATTACTATGTGTCTCGGTCTGTTTCTCTTTGGTTTATTCTGTGTGGGACTTGCTGCCCTGCCTGAACTCGGGTGGCTATTTCCTTTCCCATGTTAGGGAAGTTTTTGACTATAATCTCTTGAAATATTTTCTCTGGTCCTTTCTCTTTCTCTTCTCCTTCTGGGAGCCCTATAATGCGAATGTTGTTGCGTTTAATCTTGTCCCAGAAGTCTCTTAGGCTGTCTTCATTTCTTTCACTCTTTTTTCTTTATTGTGCTCCACAGCAGTGAATTCCACATTCTGCCTTCCAGATCACTTATCTTTTCTTCTGCCTCAGTTATTCTGCTCTTGATTCCTTCTAGTGTTGTTTCCATTTCAGTTATTTTATTGTTCGCCTCTGTTTGTTTTTTCTTTAATTCCTCTAGGTGTTTGTTAAACATTTCTTGCATCTTCTCGATCTTTGCCTCCATTCTTTTTCCGAGGTCCTGGATCATCTTCACTACCATTATTCTGAATTCTTTTTCTGGAAGGTTGCCTATCTCCACTTCATTTAGTTGTTTTTCTGAGGTTTTATCTTATTCCTTCATCTGGTACATAGCCCTCTGCCTTTTCATCTTGTCTGTCTTTCTGTGAATCAACACTACTTTTGCCTTATTAATTTTCAGTTCCAGATGCTATGTTCACTGATGTAACTAGGGTGTTAAAGTTGCCTACTATCATTGTATTATTGTCAATTTCTTCCTTTATGTCTGTTAGTGTTTGCTTTGTATATTTAGGTGCTCCTGTTTTCAGTGTGTTTATGTTAATGAGTGCAATATCCTCTTCTTGTACTGATCCCTTTATCATTATATAATGCCCTCTTTTTTCTTTTTTTTTAGACTTTGTTATAAATTCTATTTTGTCTGATATGAGTATTGTTACCTTCCCTTTCTTGTCTTTTCTTTTTACATAAAATGTCTTTTTCTATCTGTTAACTTTCAGTCTGTGTGAGAGTCTGCCTCCTGTGGGCAGCACACAGATAGGTCTTGATTTTTATTCAATCAGTACCTTAGGTCTTTTGATCGGATCATTTATTCCACTGATATATAATGTGATTATTGAAAGAAACACACTGCCATTTTATTACTTGTTTTTCAGTTGTTTTTGTAGTTATTCTCTGTTCATTTCTTCCTTTTTGGTTTGATGATTTTCTTTAGCAGTATTTGTGTTCCTTTCTTTTTAGTGTCTGTGTACCTATTGTAGGTTTTTGACTTACCAGGGTGGTTTACCAGGGTGGTTACCAGGGTGTTCACGTATGTTAACCTATAACTATACGTACTTTTCTAAAACTGGCAGTCATTTAAGTTCAAACACATTCTGAAATATGTACACTTTTTATCCCCCACCCCCACATTTTTTGTTTCTGATGTCACATTTTACATCTTCATGTTTATCCCTTAACTGTTTATTGTAGTTATAACTGCTTTACAATTTTTTTAAATCTTTTAATCTTCATAGTAGCTTATTTAAATGGTGAAACTCAGTCCCTACTATATACTTGCCTTTACTATTGGGATTTTTCCTTTCCTATAAATTCTTACTTCTTGTTATAGTCTTTTCTTTTCCACTTAGAGAAGACCCTTGAACATTTATTTAGGGTGGGTTTAATATTGATGAACTCTTTAGGTTTTGCTTGTCTGAGAACTTCTTTACCTATTGTTCAATTCTAAATGAAAATATTGCTGGGTAGAGTATCCTAGGTTGCAGATTTTTCCTTTTCAACCCTTTGAATATATTATGCCACTCCCTTCTGACCTACAAAATATCTGCCAAAAAATCAACTGATAGTCTTGTGGGTGTTCCCTTGTGTATAATGCTTTGTTTTTCTCTTGCTGCCTTTATAATTCTCTCTTTATATTTAACTTTTACCATATTAATTATGATATGTCTTGGTGTGGGTCTCTTTGAGTTCCTCTTGATTGAGACCCTCTGTGTTCCCTGTACTTGGATATCTGTTTCCTTCTTCAGGTTAGGAAGTTTTCACCCATGATTTCATTAAATAAAATTTCAACTCCCTTCTCTCTCTTCTCCTTCTGGAACCCGTATAAGGTGAATATTGGTATGCTTGATGTTATCCCAAATATCGCTTAAATTGTTATCATTAAAACTTTTTTTCTTTTTGCTGTTCTGATTGGTTGATTTCCAGTATTCTATCTCTCAGATAACTTATGCATTTTGCTGTATCACCTACTCTGCTGTTTATTCCTTGTAGTGTGTTTTTCCTTTCAGTTATTGTATTCTTCAGTTCTGACTGATTCTTTTCTATATTTTTGAGTTCCTTTTAAAAATTCTCACTGTGTTCATCTATTCTTTCCCCTAATTCAGTTAGCATTCTTATTATCTGGTAGATTAATTAACCAAGGAAGTAAAAGACCTATACTCTGAAAACTATAAAACATTGATAAAGGAAATTGAAGATGATACAAAGAAATGGAAAAATATCCCATGTTCTTGGATTGGAAGAATTAACATTGTTAAAATGGCCATACTGCCCAAAGCAATCTACAGATTTAATGCAATCCCTATCAAATTACCCACGACATTTTTCACAGAACTAGAGCAAATAATCCTAAAATTTATATGGAACCATGAAAGACCCAGAATTGCCAAAGCAACCCTGAGGAAAAAGAACAAAGCTAGAGGTATCACACTCCCTGACTTCATACTATAGTACAAAGCTGCAGTAGTCAAAACAACATGGTACAGACACATAGGTCAGTGGAATAGAACAGAGAATGTAGAAATAAACCCACACACTTATGGCCCATTAATATACAACAAAGGAGGAGAAAAGATATATAATGGAGAAAAGACAGTCTGTTCAATAAGTAGTACTGGGAAAACTGGACAGCTACATGTAAAAGAATGAGATTAGAATATTTTATCACACCATATATGAAAAATAAACTCAAAATGGATTAAATACCTAAACATAAGACCTGAAACCATAAAACTCTTAGAAGAAAATATAGGCAGAACACCCTTTGACATAAATTGTAACTATATTTTTTTGGATCTGTCTCCTACAACAAATGAAATTTTAAAAAACTAAAGAAATAAGACCTAATTAAACTTAAAAGCTTTTGCACAACAAAGGAACCCATTGATGAAATGAAAAGACAGCCTACTGAATGGGAGAAAATATTTGCAAATGATATGACCAATAAGGGGTTAATATCCAAAATATATAAACAGCTCATACAACTCAACATCAAAAAATCAAACAACCTAATTAAAAACTGGGCAGAAGACCTGAATAGACATTTTTCCAAAGAAGACATATGCATGGCCAATAGGCACATAAAATGATGCTCGATATCACTAATTATTAGAGAAATGCAAATCAAAACAACAACAAGATATCACCTCACATCTGTCAGAATGACTATCTTCAAAAAGTCAACAAATAACAAATGTTGGCAAGGATGTAGAGAAAAAGGAACGCTTGTACACTGTTGGTGGGAATATAAATTGGTGCAGCCACTATGGAAGACAGTATGGAGGTTCCTCAAAAAACTAAAAATAGGACTACCATATGATCCAGCAATTCCACTCCTGGGTATATATCTAGAAAAAACAAAAATATTAATTCAAAAGATACATGTACCCGATGTTCATAACAGCATATTTTATAATTGCCAAAATATGGAAGCAACCTGTGTCCATCAACAGATGAATGGATAAAGAAGATATATATATATATATACATATGCATACACACATATACATAACTCAGCCATAAAAAAGAATGTAATTCTGTCATTTGCAATATTGTGGATGGATGGACCTAGAGAATATTAGGCTAAGTGAAATAACTCTGGCAGAGAATGACAAATACTATATGATATCACTTATATGTGGAATGTAAAAAATAATACAAATGAATGTATATAGTGAAACAGAAACAGACTCATAGATATAGAAAACAAACTAGTGGTTACCAGTGTGGAGAGGGAATTGGGGAGGGACAAGTTAGGGGTATGGGATTAAGAGATACAAACTACCATGTATAAAATAGATAAGCAACAAGGTATATTGTACAGAACAAGGAATTATAGCATTATTTTGTAATAACTTTTAATGGAGTATAATCTATAAAAATATTGAATCACTATATTGTACATCTGAAACTAATATAATATTTTTAATGAAATATTAAAATATTCAATTAAGAAAAAGGAGTGTGAATGTGCACCAAGGATAGAGTTTTGTGTTTGTGCATTCCCACCCACTAACACCTCAGAAAGGCATTCTCTTCTCCCCTCTCCTCTCCTCCCATCCTATCAGACCAAGCTCCTCAAGTCTGGCTTCAAACACCATCCCTTGCCCCAAGCTGCACTGGTTCTACTGGCCCTGGAAGAAAACTCACATTTCTCATCCACACTCCCTCTTTCCACTTCACTCATTTTACCCTGCCATCCACTCTCCTCACTAGAGCACTCTCATGCTTACCCCTGTCACAAGGCTCAGTATGAGACCACTCCCTCTCCTAGTCTCTCCTTTTCTCCTCTTTGTCAATGGTAAAGCAATGGTAAAAGTCCTACAAGGCCTGGCATCAAGAACACCTTCAGATCCTTTGTGTCCCATTCCTATGTCTCCCACTGTTTGTGTATCCCAGTGTCTTTGTGTCTCAACCTTTGAGTGTCACAGTGTTTGTGTATATTCCAGCGACATTGTGTCCAAATGTTTTAGTTTCTGTGTGTCCTAATGTCTTTATGCCCTGGTGTCTCTGTGTTCCAGTGTTTGTATGTCCTAATGACTGTGTGTCATAGCTTTTCTCTATGCCCAAGTGTCTATGTGTCTTGGGGTCAGTGTTTGAATATCCCAGCACCGTGTCCCCACTGTTGGTATTTACCCTTATGTGTAAATGCCAGTGTCTCTGTGCCCCAGTGTCTGTACATGTCCCAATGACTATATTGAACAGTGATGTTATCTTAGCATCTGTGTATATCTCAGAATCTTTGTGTTTCCAGTTTCAATATGTCCCAGTGGCTGTATATCTCAATGTCTGTGTTTCCTAGGGTCTGTGAGTTGCAGGGTCCAGGTATGTTCCAATGAGTGTTTGTCCTAGTCTCTGGGTCCCAGTGTGTGTGTCCCAGGGTCTCTGTGTTACAATGTCTTTGTGTGTCCCATTGACCAAGTGTGCCTGTGTTTCTGTGTCCCAGTCAGTGGTTCTTATTGTCAGTATGTACTAACTCCTGTTTTCCAGTGTCTATGCATCCTATTTACTGTATGTTCCAATGTTGTATATTTCCTGATGACAGTATATCCCAGTGTTTATGAGCCTTACTTTCTGTGTGTTCCCATATCTGTATGCCTCAGTGTTTGTGTATCCCAATGCTTGTGTTTCCTGGTGTCTGTGCTTCATAGAATCTGTGAATGTCCCAGTGTTGGTGTGTCCCAATGTCTGTGTACCTTGTGTGTGTGCACCAATATCTATGTGTTCCAGTGCCTGTATATCCCAGAGTCTGAGTATCCTAGTGACTATGCACCAGTATCTACATTCCCAGTGTCTGAGTGTCTCAATGAATATATATCCCCATGTCACTGTATATCAAACTTTCTATGTGTCTCAAGTTCTATGTGTCTCTGTCTATGTACCACAATGTCTATGTATACCAATTTCTCTATCTCTGTAAATAAGTGCATTAGTGTCCATGTGCCCCCAGTGTCTGTGTGTCATAGTGTCAGCATGTTGGTTGTATAGCTCAGTTTCAGTGTTTCTGTGTGCCTCAGTTTCTATCCCAGTCTGTGTGCCCTAGTGTTTTCATACTAGTGTCTGTGTGTTTTAATATCTGTGGAAAGAGTGTCTGTACGTCCCAGTGTCAGTGTATCCCCATGTCTGTAAGTTCCAGTGTCTATGTGTCCTAGTGTCTATGCAAGTCCCAATGGACTGTATGTTCTATTGTCTGTCAATGTCTGTATGTCCCAGTGTTTGTGTGTTCCAAAGTGACTGTGTGTTCCAGAGTAAGCATGTTGCAGTGTGTCTATGTATTTCAGTGTTTTGTGTGCCTTAGTGTCTGTACCCCAGTTTCTGTGTGTTTGAGTCTGCATATCCCAGGGTCTACATGTTTCAGTGACTGTGTCCCTATGTCAGCATGTCGTATTCTGTCTGAGTTTCAGTGTTTGTGTGCCTTAGGGACTATATCACACTGTCTGTATGTCCTAGTGTTTCCATGTCCTTGAATCTGTAGGTTTAAGTGTTTGCTACTGTATATGCCAGTATCTGTATGTTTTCTGGTGTCTGTATGTCCTAGTTTCTGAGGACCCCAATGTTTGTATGTTCCAGTGTGTACCACAACATCTCTATGTGTCAGTGTTTGTGTGTCTCAGGGTCTGTAAGTCCCAGTGGTTGTTTGTTTCAGTATCTGTGTACCTTGTTTCCCAGTGCCTAGGTGCCCTAGTGACTGTATCCCCGTGTTTCTGTACATCCAAGTGTCTATGTGTCTCAGGGGCTGTGTCCCAGTGTCTGTACACCCAAGTATCTGTGTGTCTCAATGTTTATGTATCCCAGTGTCTATGTACCTCAATGTCTATAAGTCCCTGTTTCTGTCTACTGACTATGCAACAGTCTGTGTGTCAAAATGACTGTGTGTCACAGTGTATATATAACTCCCAGTATCTGTCGATCACAGCTTCTCTGTACTCTAATGCTTGGGTGTCCCAATATCCGTTTATGTCCTAACAATTGTATGTCCTAGTGTGTCTGTGTGTCTTGATGTCTGTGAGTGTTCTGGTATCTGTGTTCCTCAATTTTTATATGTCCCATGGTTTGTGTACCCCAGTGACTGTTTCCATGTTGCATATGTCTCTTAGTTTCAGTGTTTTTGTGTACTTCAGTACCTGTAGCCCAGTGTTTATGTGTCACAACATCTGTTTGATCCAGTTCTGTGGTGGTTCTATGGTGGTTCTTTGTCTCTATGTGCCTCAATAACTGTATGTCCCAGGATGTGTCCCAGTTCCTGTGTGTTCCAATGACAGTGTGCCTCAGTGTATGTATATTCCAGTGTTTGCTTGTTCCACTGTTTGTGAGGTAAAGTGTCTGTGTGTCTCAGTGTTTTTATATGTCCTTATGTCTGTATGCCTCAATATCTATATTCTATTGTCTGTGTGTTCCAGTCTCAGCATGCTCCTGTGTGTCTCTGAGTTTCAGTTTTTGTGTGCTTCAGTCTCTATACCCCAGTTTCCTTGTGTCCCAGTGTGTGTGTGTGTCCCAGGTTTTATGTGTCCCTGTTTGTGTATCCCTTTTTGTGTTCCTGAGTCTTTACATGTTCCTGAATCTTTTCACTTTTCTGAGTCTTTATTGTGTCCTCAAGTCATTGTTCATCCTTGAGTCTGCATGTTCCTGAGTCTTTGCATGTGATCTAGGATCTAGTGTCTGTTCATCTCCATGTCAGGGCACCCATGAGCCTCTGTGTTCCAGTATCTGTGTGTTCCTATCTTTGTGCATCCCCAAGTTTTGCATATCCCTGAACTTTTGTGATCCAGTGTAAGTGTGTCCTGGAGTCTCTATATTCCTGTCTGGGTGTCTCTCTCTGAGCCTCTGTGTTCTAGTGTCTATATTAATGAATCTGCACATGCCTCCTTCTATGTGCCCTTGTTTGGTGAGTCTCTGAGTCTCTGCATCTCTGGGGCTTTGCTCTCCATGTCTGTGATTTTGTATTTATCCTACTTCTCCATTTATTTTCGCCAGCTTTTGCCAATGTTTCTTTATTATTTTCTTGATGTTGCTGTGTCTTAAGTTGCTCTGTGCCTCAGTGCCTCTCTTTCTTAGTCCATTGATCTTTTTCTCTAGATTCCCATGACTGTGTTCTTGTTTCTATGGGTCTGTTTGTCAGGGTGTCTCTCTGTATCTGTTCCTCTTTTTGTCTTGCTCTGTCCTTGGTATGCTTTTGATCTGACTCACCACGTCTGTGTCCCTGTCTCTGTTTGTGTCTGGTGTCTGGATCCATGTCTTTTTATTTTTGACCCACTATTTATGTGTCCTTGGGTCTGATTCACTGTCCCCATCCTTTCATCTGTGGCCTTGGTTGCCTTTTTGTGTGTCTCTATTTCTGGGTAACCCAGGTGTATCTTGATTCTGTGTCTTTGCCCATTTGCTTATGTTCTGTGTATCTGTTTCTCTGTGTCTAGGTTTCTTTATTCCTATCTTGATCCTTCCAGAAGTGTGCCTGTGTTTTTGTCCCTATGTCTAGCCTGTATCCATACGATTGTGTTTGTGAGTTCACATCCCCATGTCTACTTGTTCTAAGATTTCTGTCTCTGAATTCCTGTGTCCCTGTCATTGTGTCACAATGTCCCCGTTATTCCTGGGCCTCTATTTTGTCTGTCCTTATACCTCTGTTACCTGGTCTGAAACTTATCTCTTTGGTGGTGTTTGTCACTGTTGAGGTGTCTGCATCCCCATGTCTTTGTCGCTGGATCTCTAAATATATAAGTTTATGCTCCTGTCTCACTCTTAGTGTGTTTCTGCATGTGCGTGTGTCCTTGGGTCTTTGTCACCAAGTCTGGATCTGTGTAACATCTCTGTTTCTATGTCCTTATAGGTCTCTGGTCTTGTATCTTTGTGTTCTCTTCTCATCCCCTACCCCATATCTGCATGTCATCATGTCTATGTGTTTCTACCTCTCTGTCCTTGATATCTTGGACTGTGGTTTTGACCAATGTCCCCCTGGTTACTTCTGTGTCCCTGTGTGTCTTGACTCCTCTGCTCCCGTGTCTGGATCTCTGTGAATCTTTATCTTTTCATTTGTATGCTGTTATGTCTCAGTGTCTTCACATTAGTCATTGTGTGCCTGTCCCTAGGTGACCTCATTTTTGTCTCCCTGCCTCTTTGTTTGTGACAGGGACAGCACCTCAAAATGGGGATACAGAAGCCCAGCAAATGGGCATCTGTTTCTCTGGGTTTATGTCCCTGATACTGTCACTCTGGCTTCCTGCCTCCCTCTTTGTATGTCTACATGCTCTTATGTCTATTCTCTTTATTTTGAGATCCTTGTGTTTCCACATGTCTCTATCTCTATTTACCCATCCATGTCTGTGTCCTCGTTGCTGTCTTTCTGTGTGTGATTCTGTGCCTTTGGTTGTGAGTATTATATGTGTGTGTCTACTGCTGTGTCATGGGATCCTTTTTGGTTCATTCATTCAACAAATATTTACTAAGCACCTACTATGTGCTAGGCCCTGGGGATACATAGATGATTCAGAAAAGGTCCTTGCCCTCAAAGAGCTCACAGTCTAAGTAAGGGATCCAGACAAGTAAATAGATGATTACTACACAGTATGATAGGTGAGCTTGAATGGAATGTGGGGGTGGGCTATGGTAACAGGAGGGGACCACACTCAATCTATGGGAGGGGTCAGGGAAGGCCTCCTAGAGGAAGTGACAACTAAGACTTGAAGAATATGTAAAATTTACCTGCATGAAGCCAAGGAAGGGAGTCCCACATAGAAGGAAAAGCACACGCAAAGGCCCATTGGTGGGAGAGAGCATTGTTTGCTAGGGGTACTGTAAGAACTTTAAATATGTCATGGGAGCTAGAGGTCATGAGAAGGACTGGTGCCTCAGATTTTTGTTTTAAGGAAGTCACTTCTAAGGCTGCTGTGGAGTATGGATTGAAAAGAGTAGAGACTGGAGACAGTAAGGACTGTGAGGAGGCAGAAGTCCCTAAGCCTCTAGGTCTATAGATCTGCATGTCTTTGTGTGTGTGTTCTGGTATATGTGTCACTTAGTGCATGTGTTAGTGTGCATGTCCCTGTGTGTTTCCACGTCCTCAGGGCTTTGTTCCTGGCTCACCCTATGCCCTGGACTCTGGGTCTCCAAAACTCAGGTCTTCTGCTCTGGGGTTCAGGGGCCATCACAGGACATAGGCAATGTAGGGGTGGCCCAGCAGCCGCTGTACATGAGAGTGCTTCACCAGCCAGCAGGAAGCCCAGGGGGGTGGCAGCCTTGGTGAGTCCTTCAGCAGTCTCTTGCCTAGGATCACAGGCACATCTGGGCCCTGGTGCCTCCTCAAGCTTGGCACCATAGGCCCTGCCACCAGCTGGATGTCTGCATGCTGGAAATGTCCTGAGGGAGAGAGATGCAACACCAATTAAGGCAGTGATCTCAGTCCTACTGACAGCTCTGAGAGGATCCTAAAGCAGGAAACCTAGAAGAAAAAGTGGGAGGGAGGAAGGGCAGCAAAGGCCTGGAGGAGGGAAGAGGCTGAGCATTGTGTGAAACGTGGAGGAGCCAGATGGGGCAGTAGTATGAAAGTAGAGAGCCAAGGTGGATGAGATGACAGCAGAGGGGTTCAGTCCGGCTTGAAGGAGATGACAAGGCAGATTGGAGAAGTGAGGAAGTTCAGAGGAAGTAAAAATATCTGTCCAACCCACCATCACTGCCCAAACTCTTTGGCGTGTGCTTCTGCCTCAGGTTCTGCTAGTGTCTCCTGACCTACAGTCTGGCTTCCTGCAATCTCCCTTTACAGCAGCCTCCAGAGGGATCTTTGTAATACTCAGATCTGACTGTATCTTTCACCTGCTTATGCCTTTTCATGACTCCCATTGCCTTCAGGAAAAAGCCAAATTCCTCATGCTGGCATTCTTGTCTGATCACTCCAGCTCCATCTCCTCCAATCTCTATTCCTTTCCTCTACATGTTTGCTCAGCTTTACAGACTCAGTGTGGGTCTGTCTACTATAGGAGATCTTTCTTGAACTCCAAAGCTGGGCAAGATGCCTCACCCTGGGTTCCTCCAGCTCCCTGGACTGCTTTCTGTCTAACACTGATAACTCCCTGGGATCACTATCCATGCCTGGGTCTGTCTTTTATATATATATATATTTATATTTATTGCTGCATAGGGTCTTCGTTGCTGTGTGTGGGCTTTCTCTAGTTGTGCAAGCGGGGGCTACTCTTCGTTGTGGTGCATGGGCTTCTCATTGTGGCAGCTTCTCTTTGCTGTGGAACATGGGCTCTAGGCGCACGGGCTTCAGTAGTTGTGACACATGGGCTCAGTAGTTGTGGCTCGCAGGCTCTAGAGCAAAGGCTCCATAGTTGTGGCACACGGGCTTAGTTGCTCTGTGGCATGTGCGATCTTCCCAGACCAGGGCTCGAACCCATGTCCCCTGCATTGGCAGGCGGATTCTTAACCACTGTGCCCCCAGGGAAGTCCTGGGTCTGTCTTATTCCTAGACCAGGAGCTCTCCAAGGGCACAGCTTGGCTCTGATTCCTCTTTGTGGTTTGAGGGTCAAGGTGCTGGGGGCTCATTGGCTTTTCACCCTGGCAGAGTCTCTCTTGGGACTGGTGCCCTCTGACCACTATCAGCCTCAGTAACACTTTTCCAGCAGGCCACGAGCCAAGGGGCTGAGACCTGAGCCACTGATCACATAGAGCCCCAGGTGGGGTAGTTGCGGGGTGCTGGCGTTCTGGTAGTAGTGCTGGAGGACTAGGAATTCAAGGTGGGGCCCAAGGCAGAGGATGAGGTGGGCTGTAGCAGCCGCATGGAGCTCCAGCTGGGACCTCTTCAGTAGGGCTGACTGGTCCCAGGACAGAAGCAAGGTACCCTCACCTTGCATGGATATGGAACTGCAGGTGATGGTGATAGTGTAGGCCTGGGATTTGTCTTCAGTAACTGTGATGGTCTGGAAGTAGGTACTTGTGCCCTGGCCTTGATGGTGTCCCAAGCAGCTGTCCACGTACATGCAGCCCTGGAGGGAGAAGAATGCTTGCTGGGAGCACAGGCTTTCACATGGTCATTCACATAGTCACCCACAGCACAGGAGGGGTGAAGTCTCAGGGCCTGAAGTTCAGATGAAGTGGTGCAGATCTGTGGTTAGAAAGCTAGCTCCTGAGGAAAGTGCTTCTACCACAGCCCATCTGTCTGCTCCTTCCTGTGCAGTGTATAAGCATGTATGTATATGTGTGCATGCTTACCCCAGTGGGGCTATTTGCATGTATGTGCTTGCCTCTGAGTGTGTAAATGTGTGTGTTTAGTTCTGTTAATATGAGTATCTCTGGACATATCAGTGCATCTGCGTATTTGGGGAAGGTGTTATGGTAGAGCGTGAATTTTTTTTGGTTGTATGTGTATATGTGTCTCTGGATATGTTGGTGTTATAAGTCTTGGTGAATAGTTTATGTTGTGTGTGTCTGGTTGTGTGTTGGTACATATTGTATAACTGGGGGTGTCACTGTGCATGCATCTGGCTGTGTGTCATGGTATTTGTGTGCTTTGGTATGTTTTATATGTCTAGAGTAGCAGAGTATGTGTACCTATGTGTGTTGAATTCTTGTGTATTGGGATGAGTGAGGTTACCAGTGCATGTATGTGTGTCTGAGTGTGTTGATATATGTGTCATTGTGTAGATCTGGGCATGTGTTGTTCATCTCCGTGTATCTGGATGCTTATTTGTATGTTATTATGTGTAGGTGTGGAAAGTGTCAAAATATATGTGCCTAGATGTGTATTTTTGTGAGTTTACTGTATTCCCTAGTGTGTGTGTATGTGTCTCTGTGAGTGTCTTGGTGTTAGAGTATATTTGTGTGTGTTTCCATGTGTCTGGGTATGTACTTGTGTGTTAGTGCGGTGCCCTGATATGTGTTTGTATTAACCCACAAATGTCTGGGGGTGTTGACATGTGTATATCTGGCTGTGGAGTTATATGAGGTAGAGTCTTTGGGGCTATCATCTGCCTTTGGGTCATCTATGAGCTGTAGTAGGTCCCCTGGGCACCCATCTAGTGTGAAGTGGATCCTCTCTTTTGAGCATGGGATGTGGATCACAAAGTAGGTGTCCCCATCCACTGCAAGGCAGGAGGCACAACTCTGAAGTTATGGTCCTAGAAGTGAGGCAGGAGGTAGATGGGTGCCCCAGGGTAAGCAACTGGAGATTCGTTCCCTATGGACAGAAACTCCAAGATGAGCATAGCAGGACAATTGAGAGAGGAGGCTGGGCCCTGCTCAGATAGAAGAAAAGAGACCCTATATTTCTCATTCTCAAAGTCAAGGAGACCTTCCCAACTAGAAAGGCTCCTTGGAGGTCAAAAAGGGAGGGGGCGCCACCCCATAGTAAGTGATGTCAACTACCCATAGGCCTCTTGGGTGGCATCCATCTTGGCGCACACATTGAGAGGATCCTGAGATATACCAAATACGGACTCTGAACCAGGCAAATCAAAATGATTGGCTAAAGGAAACCTGGAGGAAATGCCCCATATAAGTGATTTAAACTACCACGAGGGCGTGACTCTCTTTTTGAGTCAATCCCTGTGTCTATACACACGTACTGTACTCTTTTTCCTCCTAATAAATACTTTACTTGTTTCACTACTTTCCGTCTTTGTGGGAATTCTTTTCTGCAAAGCTGAAGGGCCAGAGCCTTGTCACTGACCACTGGTCTAGTGGCTAGGATTTGCTGCTCTTACCACCACGACCTGACCTCAATCTCTGGCCAGGAACAGAAACCCTGCTTCAAACCGCTGCAGGCTGAGGCACCCGAAATCATATTTGGTTCCGACACCTGGGAATTCAGGCATTCAATGTAAACAGTGGGTTTCACCCAGCTGCGGCTTGAGGTCCCTGACTTTCGCTCTTATTTTCTTTCTCACTCTCCACTTCACTTTCTTTTCAAGACCTGCAGGGCATAACCTCTGTCTGTTCACAGCGTTGTGGCTACCCCCAACAACATTGAGGGTGGCAGGCAGATTCCCCAGGCTGTGCAGATTCAAATAACACTTGGGTGACAGCTGATGCTATCCTTTGGGACATGGTGGAAATGTGATTTCCAACTGAGAAGGAACCCAAGGGGTGTCTTTTTCTCTCTCTCGCTCTCTCTCTCTCATTGTCCTGTATGGAACCCTCCACTATGCTTTTCTTTCAGAAATTACTTGCACAACAAGGTCTCTTTCTCACTTCGTATCTCTGTGCCCTTTTAGGGAAGGATTTCCTGGACATCATTCCTAAACTGCATCCCCGCCACTGAAAAACCCAGTACTACCTGTGTGAGAAAAAATTGTCAGACCCTTCCCAGTTCTGTCTTAGCTGCCAGACAGGGCAAAGGATTTTGGGTTCTTTTGCTGTCTAGTCTCTCACCTCACTCAACGCCCAGAAATTTACTATGAGAATTTCTCCACCTCCCGGCCCTGGAACCTTGAACCCTGTGGCATCTTCCATAGCGCCCAACTCCAATTTCTCCAAGGGTTCCTCTTTGCATCTATGGGACCCCCTTCACTCCAGACCTTGGCAGCCTACACACTGCTATGGACAGCCTGTCTGGCTGGCCGCTACCCAGAAGCCTGAATTATAAACTTTGTAGATGCTCAGTCACGATGAATACACCCCAGCATAGGAAGATTTATCACAGGACATAAGCTCTATAGACAAGGGATCCCTCCTAAGGAAAGTCCTGGCAACTGGTCTGCACTGGTTCAAAGGTCCTCCCCTGGCCATGTTGGGGGAGAAGGCTTGCACAAGTTACCGTGGAAGACCAGAGACATCTGGTCAGAAATCGATGGGAGAGTAGAGGACACTTGAAACCTCATCAGGTTTGAAGACAATTTGGGCTATGCCCTGAACCCCTTCAGGTTAAAGCCTCCTGATAAATGTTTCCAGAATGCCAGATTCCATTCTAGAAGCTCTCTCTTGTTCTCGCTTGCAAGTTACTCAACATAGGAGGATCCCCCTCCAAGCAAGAAAAGACACCTCTGGAGTGTATCCTTAAGAATTGGAAATTTTTTTTAAATTGAAGGGCTAAGAAAGGAAAAACTTAAGTTCTACTGTAACAGTGCCTGGCCTTTGTATAAGTTAGGGAATGGAGAAAAATGGCCTGAAAATGGGTCTCTAAATTACAATACCATTCTGCAATTGGATCTCTATTGCTGCAGGGTGGGAAAGTGGACTGAGGTTCCCTATATTCAGGCTTTCATGGTCCTTTACCAAAATCCCGCCTCTTATAATTCAAAACCTGGGGAACCAGAAAACTCTCCTGACATTTTAGATGATCCCCCTTCTAAGCTCTCCCATCTCTCAGGGGCAAACCTAGCTCCTCTTCCTGACAGTATCCCTACTACTCCGGAGCCACCTACTTCTCTTGCTCCCTCTGACTGACCCCAAACTGCACCTCCTTATGTCCCACCAGACCCTCCATTACCCCAAGAGAGGCTAGTCCTTTTTGAGTAACTCGCAGTGGAGCTTCCTATCACCTAGGATCAGGGAAACTATGCCCTCTTAGGGAAGTAGCAAATGGAGAAGGGACAATCAGAGTACATGTGCCCTTCTCTTTAACTGACTTAGCCCAATGCAAACAGAAACGGGGCCAATTTTCTGAAGACCCTAGTAAGTTTGTTGAACGGTTTCATGACTTAACTTGGAAGGATGTCCAAGTAATTCTATCTATTTGCTGTACTCCTGAGGAAAAACAGAGAATCTGGACAGCAGCCCAGGGACATGCCAACCAGCTTGCCAGACACCAACCCGAACATTATGCTATGGGTGGAGATGCAGTCCCAAATCAGGAACGCCCTTGCAGTTATAATTTGCAGGCAGGAACAGAAGCCAGGAAGCATATGTTCCAATGTGTATTAGAAGGGATGAGAAAGTGTATCAAAAAGTCAGTTAACTATGAAAAGGTTAAAGGAGTGACCCAAGAAGAAGAAGAAAATCCAGCCCTCTTTCATAGGCAGCTTGTGGAGACTTTTAAGAAGTATACCAACATAGATCCCTCCACTTCTGAAAGTCAGCCCCTGCTGGGACAACACAACATTTTATTAGTCAGTCCACCCCTGATATTAAATGGAAACTCCAAAGATTACAATTAGCCCTACAAACATCCATGCCCCAACTCCTAGATGTGGCATTTGGGGTATTTAATAATCGAGATCAAGCTGAGAAGGAAGAGAGAACCTATCATGAGAAAAGAGGCCAGGGCTCATGCAAAACTGATAGGTGTTGCTGTCAGCCATGCCTTGCAACCTCAGGACAACCCAAGGGGGCCAAGAAAGTCCAACTCTCCATCTGGAGGTAAGACCAACAAGAGGGAATGCTACAAATGTAAGTCAACTGGCCACTGGGCCCAAGATTGCCAGAAAGAGCCCCCCAGGCCATGCCCAACCTGCAAACAAATAGGTCATTGGAAGAGGGACTGCCCTCAGTCCCAAAGAAGAAAGGGGGCTCCCGCTCCCAAGATGGCCATGCTCGACCACTGAGGTGGGCTGGGGATTCTGGTGGCTCCCCCCAATGAGATGTCTATCTCCATTGAGGAGCCCTGGGTAGTCCTTGACGTGGCAGGTAAGAAGACTGATTATTTTATTGATATGGGAGCCACTCACTCTGTCTTAATTTTTCACTCTAGACCTCTTTCCTCCAAAAGCTGTACTGTGACTGGTGTTGATGAAAAGCTTAGCACTCATTGCTTTACTGGGCCTCTCACTTGCCAATTTGAGCAGTGGTTGATTTTGCATGCCTTTTTAGTTGTACCTGAGTGTCCCACTCCACTACTGAGGAGAGACCTTCTGAGCTCCCTCAGGGCCATACTCGATTTAGGAGGCCCCGAGTAGCCCCTTATCTTGACTCTGACTAAGACAGACCAACTGGAAGAGCAAGGTCCTATTCCCAGCCATATTCTACAAGCAGTGGACACTTCAGTATGGGACAAAGGAATCCCTGGAAGGGCCATAAATGCCCAACTGTAAGAATTAGTCATAGACCAGAAGCTGCCTACCCTAACAAGAGACAATACCCTATAAAGTTGGAAGTGAAGAAGAGTTTACAACCCCTTGTAGATAAATTCTTAACGCATGGCCTCTTGGTGCCCTGCCAGTCTCTGTGCAATACTCCTATTAGGCTAGTTGTTAAGCCAAATGGGGAATATAGGATGGTACAAGACCTTAGAGCAGTAAACAATGCAGTGGTCCCTATACATCCCCTCATGGCCAATCTTTATAACATATTAGCCCAAATCCCTGAGGACACTAAATGGTTTATTGTACTTGACCTCAAAGATGCCTTTTTTTTGCATCCCAGTTCATCCCTCATCACAATATCTATTTACCTTCTAGTGGACTAACCCCGACTCAGGCCAAATGCAACAATATACCTGGACAGCATTGCCTCAGGGGTTTTGGGACAGTCCACACTTTTTCACCCAAGCCCTAGGAAAGGAACTAAGGGAAATACACATGAAAGAAGGGGCTATTATACAGTATGTAGATGATATATTAATATGTAGTCCCTCCATGGAGGCCTCAGATCAAAATACCATTGAAGTGCTTAATAACCTTGGGACCTGGGGTTACAGAGTCTCTCAGATAAAGGCACAAATCTCAAAACAACAAGTTAAATATCTGGGATATATTATAAACCCTGGAAGTAGACAGTTATCTCCAGATAGAAAACAAGCTATATTAGGCCTAAGCACACCAAAGACAAAGAAACATCTCTGTACCTTTTTGGGCATGACAGGATTTTGTAGAATTTGGATTCCAGGATTCAGGCTAATGGCTAAGCCCCTATATGAAGACACTAAAGGCCCAGATACAGAACTATTACTTTGGAACGGGGAATAAGAAAAGGCTTTTTAATGATATCAAGCAGGTCCTCACCAGAGCCCCTGCTCTGGGTCTCCCCAACTTGAAAAGCCATTCATCTTGTACGTGGCTGAAAAGCAGGGGACAGCTTTTGGCGTCCTTATACAGAATCTAGGGGAAGTTCCTCAGCCCATAGGCTACTTTTCCAAGCAACTAGACTCCATGGCCCGAGGTTGGCCTGGCTGCCTCCGGGCAGTAGCTGCCATTGCTTTATTAGTGGAAGAAGCCAACAAGCTCACCTTTGGACAGCCACTGGAAGTCCAGACCCCTCATCAAGTGCAAGGGATTCTAGATATAAAAGGTCACAATTGGCTAACTGGAGGCCGTCTTATTAAGTACCAGCCTTTGCTCCTTGACTCCCCAGAGCTAACCCTCAAAACTTGCCACACTTTTAACGCCACTACACTAATGTCCGCCGAAAGCCCAGAGCTAACACATTCTTGCCTCAAAACCCTTGACCGGGTCTATGCCTATAGGTCTGACCTAACAGACCAGGCCATAGCAAACCCTGAGGAAGAATGGTTTACTGATGGCAGTAGTTTCATTAAAGATGGAGTTAGGAGGGCAGCGTATATGCTGTTGTGAGCATGCATAGTGTCAGAAGCAAAACCTTTGCCACCTAACACCTCAGCCCAAAAGGCTGAACTGATAGCTCTAACCCAAGCCTTAATCCTAGGGGAAGGAAAGATTGTAAATATATACACTGACTCAAAATATGCCTTCCTTGTTTTACATGACCACACAGCTATCTGCAAAGAGAGAGGACTCCTAAATGCAAGAAATTTCCCTATAAAATATAGGGCTGAGATTTTACATCTCATAGAAGTGGTTCAAAAACCAAAACAGATAGTAGTCATTCACTGCCACGGGCACCAACAGGGAACTTCTCAAATTTCCCAAGGAAACAACAGGGCAGATCGGGAAACAAAGAAAGCAGTCTTGATGCCCATAACCGAAATGGCATTAATCCCATCTCTTACCCCTTCTAACGTTATACCCAGGTACTCAACTTCCAAAGAGAACTGGGCATGAGACAGAGGAGGAACTAAGGGAATGGATGGCCCGTGGCACATAGATCAGAAATTGCTCATACCTCTCTCTGACCAATGGAAAATTATTATAGGGCTACAAGATTCTCTCCATCTGGGGAGAGATGCAATGTTTATAATTGTTTTCCGTCTTTTTACAGGGAAAAGGCTCCCAGAGACAATTAAGAGTTACTTGAGCCTGTGCCCTTTGTGCCACCCATAATCCAGGAGGCAACTTCAAGCCTCGCCCTCTTGATAACCCAGTCCAGCGATTTAGGACTTACCCAGGAGAGGACTGGCAAATAGATTTGACTCAGATGCTCTCTTTCCAGGGTTTCAAGTACTTACTAGTCTTTATAGATACTTTTACTGGATGGATAGAGGCCTTCCCTACTAGAACAGAGAAGGCAACTGAAGTGGCTAAGGCTCTCCTAAAGGAAAGTATTCCTAGATTCAGGTTGCCCTGTCACCTTCAGGGTGACAATGGACCTTTGTTTGTAGCAAAGATCACTCAACAGCTTTTTCAGGCTTTAGGGATTAAATACAACCTCCGTTCATCCTGGAGACCACAGTCTTCAGGAAAAGTGGAACAGGCTAATCATACTCTAAAGAAAACCTTGGACAAACTCCATCAGGAAAGGTCAGAGTCGTGGTATTGCATGCTGCCAATAGCCCTCTTAAGGGTCAGAGCAGCCCCTAAAACAACCACTAAGTTAAGCCCTTTTGAAATGACATACAGAAGGACATTCCTTACTCTGGACATGCTAACTGACCCAGAAACCCAGGTTCATCTTAAATACATGATAAACCTAGGCCCGGTTGCAGAGGCTATACAAGAGCCTGGCAACAGAGTACAGCCCTCTCCAGATGACAGTCCCAGTCACTCTGTTGTAAAACCTGGAGATTGGGAACTTTTAAAGACCTGGAAAAATGAGTCCCCTGGTCATCAGCTACTCACAAAATGGAGGGGTTCTTACCAAGTCCTGCTGAGCACTCCTATAGCAGTTAAACTCCAGGGGGTCACCAGCTGGGTTCATCTGTCCAGAATTAAACCTGTTTCCACTGATATGTTACAAGAACCTGAAGACCTACATTCCAGCCATTCCTGTGAATCCACCCCTTCCTCTGAGTCTCCACAGGATCCGGAGGACCCAGGAAAGCCTGAAAATTCCAGGTGGATGAATGAACCTCTCCAAGACCTGAAGCTTTTATTTGAAAAGGACAAAAAGACTTCTTAGACCCTAGGCTAAGTACCCATAGCCACTATCTTCCTTCTTGCCTTCTGGTACTCCAATCCACTTACAGAATAATTGATAGGTTCTGGTAGATTTAGATAACTATTGTCTTCTTTGCTCTCACCTTTGCTTTTGGAATTTACTAAACTTCTCTGCCCATGCTAGGTGATTTAAATATGACTCTGACTGGTGTTACTATGAAGCCTTAGCTTTTCTATGCCTATTTCCCTTATCCACAGGATGGACAGCAGCTCTGGTTCTCATTGCACAAACTCTTGCTTCCTCCACTCTATTGACGGAATGCTGGATTTGTTTACCCTGAGCTAAGTCCATTGTGGACCAGAGCAACCCTCTTGTCCATCTTGTAAGGAATTATAGCCAAGTTCCTGATGGAAAATGGTCTTCTACCAGAGACCCAAGGCTCAGAACGGTAATGTACGGAGTCAGAATTTTTCATTTTCCTACTGAAGAAAATTCTAATGTCTCTTGCCTAACCCTCCCCTTAGCAACAGAAGGAGAATATGAAGTCAAACTGGGAGGACAAAGAACTGGCATTAAAGCACCCCAGCATTTTATAATGCCCCCCTCAAGCCAGAATTCCAGTTACTTATTTGTGCTCAAACTCTAACTTGCTACCCAAAGGAAGAACGATCCACACAGGAGAAGCAGATAGTAGGACAGATGTGGATGGAACGGGTTGGTTTTGTAGCTGGAGAAAATTTCCATAACAATAGAATTGGATGGCTAGGTCTTTTTTTTAAAAACATCTTTATTGGAGTATAATTGCTTTACAATTTTGTGTTAATTTCTGCTGTATAACAAAGTGAATCAGCTATATGTACACATATATCCCCATATCCCCTCCCTCTTGAGCCTCCCTCCCACCCTCCCTATCCCAACCCTCTAGGTGGTCACAAAGCACCGAGCTGATCTCCCTGTGCTATGCAGCTGCTTCCCACTAGCTACCTATTTTACATTTGGTAGTTTACATATGTCAATGCTACTCTCACTTCGTCCCAGTTTACCCTTCCCCCACCAGATGGCTAGGTTTTAAAACTTTGGGTGAGTTAGTCTACCGTGCCCTGCCAGGATACATTTTCATATGCCAGGTAGATAAAAAACCATGCACCACTAATTGCCTACAAAATATCTCCATGCCCACACAGTGTATGCTGGGAACCTTGATTACCCCTTTCTTAATCCACTCCTTAAACGAATCCAAGCACTGGGCCACTTCATTAAAACTGTTCACACAATTAACTCGAGATTTACCTGGTGGCATCCCAGATGGAGACGCCTATTTCTTTGGGTATACATTGTTACCATGGTGGGGAGTAGCCGCCCACCAACATGTCCTTCGAAACTTGTCTCATACTCTTACTACCATAGGTAACAGTACTGCTAACTCTCTCACTAATTTACAGAAGTCTCTAGATTCGCTGGCCAAAGTGGTACTTGACAACTGACTGGCCCTGGATTATCTGTTGGCAGAACAAGGAGGGGTACGTGCAGTTGCCAACACTTCTTGTTGCACATACATTAACGCCTCTTCCCACGTAGAGACCAACATTGAGAAAATTCGACAACAAGCCACCTGGCTTCAGCAGACAATTAACCACCAATCCTCGCTATTATGGGCGGGAAAATTGAAAACTGGTTCTCCAACTTGTTTTCCTGGATCCCACAAGATATTAAAACCTTTCTAATGCACTGTGATAATCTAAGTGGGAGGGAAGTCCAAAACGGGAGGGGATATCTGTATGCATATGGCTGATTCATTTTGTTGTGTAGTGAAGGCTAACACAGCATTGTAAAGCAACCATACTCCAATAAAAATTAATAAAAAAGGAAAGGGATTTAAAAAATGTAACAGGAAGTGGCTTTAAAAGTAAAAGTATAATAATATTCTTAAAAAGAAATTAAAAATAGAATTAATATTAGATTCTAATTAAGTTCACTCAAAAGATAAATTAAATTTAATTAATTAATTTTTTGGTATACACAGTTGTTTCCTTTATTGGTTCTAGTAATTATAATTACATGTAGTTATTAGAGTTCTTTAATCTTAAAAACTTTAATTTCTAGTGATATCTAAGAATTAAGCAATTGTGAACTGTCATGCCTTCTTATACCAGCACTCTTTTTTTTAAATTAATTTTTATTGGAGTATGGTTGCTTTACAATGTTGTGTAAAAATAAAATCATGAACCAAAGAAAAAGAACCTCTCTGATGGGAGGTTTCCATTTTCTTATAACCTTCCTTGTTTCAGCCATACTGATTTATGTTATATTTTGCCTAGTGCTCTGTTGTCTTCCATACTGTTGCAAATTTGCAACCAAGACCTTTCAGTCCAAGAAGGAGACCTGGAACCAACAGGTTCAGAGCTTCCATTTTAGAAATAGAGAAATATACTAAAATTTTAAGCCTGAGATTAACAAAGATATGCTGACCTTGTATAACCAACTTCCTACCCTTGCTTGAGTCTCTGATTATAGTAGTCTTTTACTAGTCTTTAGCCCCTGCTTCTCTAATCTAATTATTTAGTTTGTTTTCTCTAGGGCATCACAGGACAATGGTGGTGCAGGGACTCCAACCACTCCCCACAGCCAATCCTGCTGAAATAACAGAAATCACCCTGGGGCCCCTTAATGAGACAGGGCAAGAGTTCTGTGACCCCAGTTAGGTAGGGTCTACAAGACCCTTGCCAGCCTGAAGAAGCTATGGAAGATAGACCTTTGTCCTTCATCTTCCCCATAAATATTTCTTGGGGGCTACTTCTCTCACGGGGTATTTGAGGCAGGAGGTAGATGCCCTCCCTAGGGTAAGCTATTGGAGATTCAGTACCGGTGGACCGATACTCTAAGATGAGAATAGCAGGACAATTGAGAGAGGAGGCTGGGCCCTGCCCAGATAGAAGATAAGAGACCACATAGTTCTCATTCTCAAAGTCAAGGAGATCTTCCCAACTAGAAAGGTCCTTGGAAGTCAAAAGGGGAGTGATACCCAACTACCCATAGCCCTCTTGGGTGGAATCCATCTTGGTGCACACATTGGGAGGATCCTGAGGTATACCAAATACAGACTCTGAACCAGGCAAATCAAAATGATTGGCCAAAGGAAACCCAGAAGAAATGCCCCATATAAGTGGTTTAAACTACCATGAGGGCTTTATTCTTTTTCTGAGTCCGCCTGTGTCTATCCACATGTACTGTCTCTTTTTCCTTCTAATAAATACTTTACTTGTTTCACTACTTTCCATCTTTGTGGGAATTCTTTTCTGCAAAGCTGAAAGGCCAGGGCCACTGGTCTAGTGACAAGGATTTGGTGCTCTCACTGCCACGACCTGACCTCAATCTCTGACTGGGAACCAAAACCCTGCTTCAAGTCACTGCATGCTGAGGTCACTTGAGATCAGAAGGAATGGGAGAGGAGGGGAGGGAAGGAGTGAGGAGAAGGTAGGAGGCCATGTCTATTTCCCCAGAGAGACAGCCCAGGCCCAGTCCTAGTGCACAAGTTGTCCTGTACTCAAACAGGACAGCGAGGGTGGTTGGCTTACCCGAGGATGAGAAGGTGAAGATGCTTGGCAACGTGCCTACAAAAGAGAGGAGGAGGGCTTCCCTGGTGGCGCAGTGGTTGAGAGTCCGCCTGCCGATGCAGGGGACACGGGTTCGTGTCCCGGTCCAGGAAGATCCCACATGCCGTGGAGCGGCTAGGCCCGTGAGCCATGGCCTCTGAGCCTGCGCGTCCGGAGCCTGTGCTCGGCAATGGGAGAGGCCACAACAGTGAGAGGCCCACGTACCGCCAAAAAAAAAAAAAAAAAAAAGAGGGGGACTGTGTTGGTAAGAGACTGATCCATTACATTCCTAGGTACTCTGGGGCCCCTGGCCTCTCAGTCACCTCCTCCAAAATAAACCCCAAAATCCTGAGCTCAGCATTTAAGTCTTTCCTGATATCTAGTCCCTGCCTAGCTCTCCAGGCTTCTCTGCATGCTCCAGCCCAACTGAACTGACTATTCTTATGAGTGCCCTGCCTTATCTTGCTAGTGACCCTTTGCTTCTGTTTTTTCCTGTCACCTGGAATGTTCTCCTTCCTTTAGCTACTAAGGATCAATTTCTAGTTATTCTTCCAGGCCAACTCAAATGTTATTTTCTCTTGCTCTCTGTCTGTAGTAGGTAGAATTCTAAGATGCCCCCCAAGATTCCCCAGTATATACACCCTGTAAAATCCTCAGGGTATGATATGGTGAGTTATCACTCCCATAAATAGGTCATGGTATGTGGTGCAGTTGATGAAATAAGGAGATTATCCAAGTGGGCATGACCTAATCACACGAGCCCTTTAAATCTGGGTCTGGAGATCAGAGGCAGAGATGTCAGAGGGATTTGAAGTATGAGAAGGATTTAACAGGAGGGAGATTCTCCATGGCTGTCTTTGGAAGATGGACGGGGCCACGTGGCAAGGAATGCAGGAAGCCTCTAGGACCTGAAAGTGGCCCCAGGGGCCTCTAGAAGCTGAGAGTGACTGCTAGCCAACAATCAGAAAAAAACAAAAAAACCAAAGAAAACAAAAAAAAACCCCAAAATCCCACAGCGATCTCAGTCTTAATACAAAGAACTGAACTCTGCCAACAACCTGAACGAACGTGGAAGACAATGAGAACTCAGTTTGATAGACACCCTGATTTTAGTCTTATGAAATCCTGAGCAGAGAACCTAGCTAACTCTTGCCTAGACCTCTGGCCCATAGAACTGTGAGATAATTAATGGGAGTGTTTTAAGCTACTAAGTTTGTGGTAATTTATTATGCAGCAATGGAAAATTAATACATTGCCCCTCCTCTGGGATCATACAATGCCTGTGAAAATTCTAACTGAATGGAAATGAAAGCTCAGGGATCTTTGTCAGGGGAGCTCTTTGTTCAATTTTTGCTAGCCCTGCAGAACTTCCCTGAGATTCCATGCTGCCTCCAGCTCCTCCCAGAATCTCCTCAGAATTGCTGTCCCAATGTGGATTTTCTGCCAAGTGTAAAAGAAATAAGAGAAATCCTTCACACTCTGAGGGCAAAGATGTCCTCGGCCCACCAAAGGGGAGACTCTCCTTCTGACCAGGAGAGTCTTCACTGGCTTCCCAATCTAACCTGCACATTGCCAAGACTGAGACCTTATGTTCTCCATAGTACCTTAGTCTTTCAAGCTCAGTTATGTTCAAAATTCTTTCTTATAGCATTTATGCATGCATTCATGTGATCATTTATTTATTCATTCAGGCACTGTTCAAGCATCAGGGATATGGTGGTGAAAAAGTCAGTCATGATTTCTGACCTGGTGAAGCTCATATTTTGGTTGGGAAGGCAGGCATGAATGAAATTATAATTACCAGTGGTGACAAATGCTATAAGAAAAAAGAACAGATTGATGGAGGGAGTTGCAGATCCTTGACATAGTCTGGGGCAGTAGGAAGGGGTGAGAAGGACATTTGACCTGAGATTTAAGGCATGAGCTGGAGTTTGAGTGGCAATGGAAGAGATGAGAGTGGTAGGTAGGGAGCAGGGCAAGGCAGGGCAGAGCAATTTTCAAGCAGGAGGAACAGCTTGGAAGAGGTCTCTGAGTGGAGGTAGGGATGGGGGCAAGGCCCATTGGAGGAACAGGAGGCCACTGGGGCTTGAGTTCAGAGGGTGAGTGGGAGAAGGTGAGGTCAGAGAGGTATGGGATAGAGGGCAGATTATGCAGGGCCTTGAAGCTCATAAAGAGGACTTTGGACTTTATTCTAGGTATGATAGGAAACCCTTGAGAGGAGTTAAGTAGGGAAGGGACATGAAGTGATCTATGTTTTTAAACGATCGTGTTGGGCTTCCCTGGTGGCGCAGTGGTTAGGAATCCGCCTGCCAATGCAGGGGTCATGGGTTCGAGCCCTGGTCCAGGAGGATCCCACATGCCACAGAGCAGCTAAGCCTGTGTGCCACAACTACTGAGCCTGCGTGCCACAACTACTGAAGCCCATACACCTAGAACTCATGCTCCGCAACAAGAGAGGCCACCGCAATGAGAAGCCCACGCACCACAACGAGGAGTGGCCCCTGCTCGCCGCAGCTAGGGAGAGCCCGCGTGCAGCAACGAAGACCCAACACAGCCAAAAATAAAAATAAAATAAAATAAATTTATATAAAAATAAATGATCCCTTCGGCTGCTGTGGGAGAATGGCCAAGAGAATATCTCAAGAGAGGAAGCAAGAAAACCAGTGAGGAGGCTGGAACAGTTTTGTTGGTGAGGCACAATGGTAGTCTGCCCTAGGATAGTGACAGTTGGGGTAGTGAGAAGTGGGTGCATTTGACAAACATATTAAAGATAACAGTGTCAGGAATTGAAGATGGATGGGATATTGGGAGGGAGGGTGGTGAAGGAGAGGGGTATGTCAAGGATGTCATGCCCAAATTTCTATCTCTATGACTTATTGCCACCAACACCTGGTTCTAATCCTGCCCTACAAGGTCACCCCAGGAAATGTCACTCCTCTCAGGAAGGCGAATAGTGAAGGGGTGAATCACATTCAGCATGGGACCAGATTATGTAGGTTCAAATCTCTTACTAGCTATGTGATGTGGAACAAGTTATTTCACTTCTCTGTGCTTCAGTTTCCCCATGAGTAAAATGCAGATATTAAGAGTTTTTTGGTGAGGATTAAATGAGGACTACAAGTACAATATGTAGAGCAGTACCTGCACATAGGAAGAGCTAAAAAATGTAAACTGTTATTATTTCACAGTCTTTGGGAAATTTAAAGACAACTGTCATCATCTTCCCCAATTTTTATATCCCCTTCATTAAGCAGGGCTCTTCATAGAGCACAAAAGAACCAATCAGAGCTGACTGGCCTAGTGATGCTCCAATTTATAACCCCACATCCCTTCTCTGCTTGGGAAGCATGAGCAATTCTCTTGTCCAACAAAGCAAATGTCAAAGCCATAGCTTGGCCAGTTCATTTCTGTGCATTCCCCAGTCTTAACCTCCCTTCTCTCCCAGGGCCTCTAATTATGTGCGAATGTGCTGAGGCCCAGAGAAGTTAAGTAGTTGGTTCAAAGTCTCAAAGTAAGCAAGCAAGCAGTTTGAATCACAAGAATTTGCATAAGCTTTGTATACTTCTAGCTCCTGGTTCCCTCTATTCATACTGCCCCCACCCCTTGTGGCTTGACCTCTTGCCTATGGCACTCACCATCTTTGTCAGGAGTGAGGAAGGTATAGAAAGCCAGTGGGTTCAAGGACTCCACAAATTTGGACTCCTCCATTGACTCAGACAGCAGCTGTAGCTCCTCAGGGATAAGGAGCAGGATGACCACCTCAGGGAGGATGCTAGAAGGCAGCAAGACTGGCAGGTTTGGGGGGTTGCCTTCTGGCATAGGCCTGGAGCTGTTGGGTAGGCCCATTGTCGGGACTCCTGACACAGATGGTCCCAGAATTTTCCTGGTGCACTGGGGCTCTGGCAACAGGTCATGCTGATGCCATAGCCTTCCAGGGGGCAGCAGAGAGGGCAGGGTGGGGAGAAAGAGAGTAGGGAGGGGCTCTCCAAGGACAGAAATTGTCATGGAACTGCTGGGACTTGTAGGACTTGAGATAGTGCTTGGAAGTATGCTAAGGCTCTGAGGAGGTGGGGACCTGAGTTTGTCAGGTCTGGAGGGTAATGAGATTTTGGGTTTATTGGGGATTGTTGTCTTAGGTTTGGAAAGTGATAAGCTTAGGGGAGTTTGATGAGGTGGGGCACTAGAGGTGATGGGATTTTAGGGGTCTTGGGTAAGAGGATCCCAGGTCTAGGGTACGGCAGGTTGTTTGGGGTCTTAGGAGCAGGAACACTTGCTCTGGTGTGTGATGGGTATTTGAAAAACTGATGTGTGGAGACTCCAGCCCTGGGCTGTGACAGGCTTTTGGGTGACTGTGATGTAAGTACCCCAGGTTGGGGGTGTGATGGGGCATCTAATTTAGGTTGTGATGGAGAACCAGGTTTGGAATGCAGCAGAGTAACATGTTTCATAGAGCCACCTTTGGGCTGGGCTGGGGTGCTAGGATTCAGAGGTGGGACTTGTGTCTTGGAATTCATGGGTAATAGGGTACCAGAATTCTGATGTAATGGCGTGTTGGGCTTCAGAAGCAATAGGCCACCAGAATTTGAGGGCACAATGGCAGCAGGTGGTATCCTAAATGTTGGCTGAGCCAAGTTGCCAGAATCCTGTTGTGCTGGAATTTGGGGCTTTGGTGTGCGAGGGTGGATGGGGTACTAGGGCTCTGACCCAGTGGCTCCAACTCCTTGGAACTGGGCAGGAGTAGTTGAGGATAAGTAGAACTTTGGTTTCACAAGCCTTGATTTGGGAGAAACCTTGGGAACCAAGGCTGGCTGGGCTGTGCCTGCCCTCGGGCCATGACTGCTGGTGGATGAGGGCATGATGGTGCCTAGTCCATCTGCGGTGAAAGTCTGTTTCCTGACTTCTTCAGTGGCTTCTTTGGGCTGCACCATGACCAGTGATGTCAGAGGTGTGACAAAATCTTATTCAAAGGACAGGTTGAGGACTTTGGAAGCCAGCAGGTGGTGAGTGCTGGCATCGTGAGCTTGAAAGTGTGCCTCCAGCAGTTCTCCAGAGGTGATGTTGGCCCAGAGGCAGCGTATGAAGTGGGCTACATTGGGGGCTGGCTCCCCTGGGCAACCAAAGACGTTCTGGCTGCTGTTGGTGGCCACCTCACTGTGGCAGGCCCCGAGAAGCCGACCCCTGGGGCCACGGGTTGCCAGGTAGATGTCTAGTTCCTGCTCTCCTGGTTGCACTTGGCCTGCCACCACCAGCTCCGAACCACCAAAGTAGTTGGGGAAAAAGGCCCAAGGTGAGGCCCCAATCAAGCCACCTAGGTAGTCCAGATGCACATCTACCAGCAGAGGCATGGAGATCTCTTCATAGAGGCCCTCCAGCTGTAGGGCTGTGTTGGTGTCCTCATATATGCGCCAGGCTGCTCCTTGGTTCTCCAGGGACAAGTGACGCAGCAGTGGGAAGTCAGCATCATCCCCAAAGGCCAAGCTGACCTTGGGACACTCTGTTGTCCAGTGCCTGACGGATGTTGGAGAGGATCACACTGGGAGTTGTCACTCCAGCCATGGGCTCCCCATCTGTCAGGAAGATAATGAGAGGTATCCTCCCACACTGTGGCCCCTCCCAGGCTCCTGGTTTCTATGGTTCAGCACTGAAGTAGCTGCCAGCAGAGCTGCATTGATGTCAGTCCCTAATTGGAGAGCAGACTGTGAGACCACTTTTTCTAGTAACTTCTACCCACATTGGACACACTGGGTACCTCACCAACCTCCCAGGCAGAGTCATATCTCCTTATCTTTGCTCACACTGTTTCCGCTGCTCATCCTTCCCAAATCCCCACCCCCACACAGGCTCCCTGAGATCTGACAGTGGGGCCCACATGTCCTTGGTTTTTATCACTCCCTGTCTCAGACTGCTCTGACTGTTTCCTGGGGGGATGTCTCATTCTCTAGTCAGATTGGCAGATCCCCAAGGATAGCATCTCCACCTCCATGCTACAGGGGAAAAAGGGCTGAGTTGTCAGGAGGTGGTGGGTGGGGGAGACTTCAGTAATCGTCTGAGAGAGGATTGATCAGAAGCCAAAATCAGGGCAGCAGCTTGCTCAAATACTTAGAAATAAATATCTAGCTTATTGATAAAAAATAAAAGTTTCAGCAAATTCTTTTGAGTATGTGCTTTAAAGAGGAGGAAATTCAGCCCCAAAGAGGAATGTGTCCTAAAATACATGGAGATTTAGCTATGCTCTTTCCACTAGGCAAAGAAACACAGAAGGACAAAGGGACATATTTGTGTAAAATGTAACAGTGATATTTCAGACATTATGAGAGGTGAAGTGGATGGGTGCATGAAGGGAGGGTTTCAAGAATTTCCCATGTAACCACAGCCTGCCAATTTGGGTGGGTAGGTCTAACACAGCCAGCAGCTTCCACGTGCCCCAGGTAGTCCTTGGCACTGGGGACATTCTGGATGGTAGCCTGGATGGAGCCTCTGGCTTTCCAGACACTAACTGTGTCAGAAAAGGAGATGATGTTGAAGTAGTCGCTGACCGGCAGGTTACCAAGGATCACACTCATGGCCTTTTTAGTCTGTGGGATATAGATGATGTGAAGGAGATGGACCAAGACTTGAGGTCTTGTTCAAGACTGAAAGGCTCTTTCTATACAAGGTACTAAGTGTTGTATGGTTTTAATGTTCTCTGACTCCAGCACTTTAAGTCTAGGATTCTTAGGCCAAACTGCTCTATAGGCTCTAATGGCTCAAAGCCTAGAACTGTACTGTCCAATGGTAACTGCTAGCCACATGTAGTTATTTAAATGTAAATGTAAGTTAGTTACAATTAAAGAAAAAGTTAAAATTCTGTTTCTTCATTTGCAGTAGCCACATTTCAAGGGTTCAATAACCTCATGTGGCCAGTAGCTACTGTACTGGACACTGTTTAGAACATTTCTATCATCAAAAAAGTTCTACTGGACAGTGGTGGTCTAGAAGGTTCAAGTTCTATGCTTTCAGAGAGCTAGGATTCATGTGTTCTATGGTTTCTGAACCCATGATCAAGGATTCAATGATTCGAGGGCCCTAAAGTTTAAGAGATTTACGACTCCAGGTATTTATAGCTACCTTTCAATGACTTTGCATGCTTTGGTTCTCTGTTCTCTCTAATCTGTTCTTCTACCTCAATTTCTGTTTCTTCCAGGCTGGTCTTCTCACCAGCCTCTAGATAACCTAGATTCTACTTCGTCTCCACAACTTTGTCCTTTACTTATTCATACCTTCATAGTTCCTTCAGTTGCTCTTTCTCTGGGCAGCCCTTCCTTGATTGCCTAGTCTGATCCATGCCCTTCGCACCCAGATATTCCCTGTCCCACACTATTTGCTGACTATCTTACGTGGAATATTTTCATTCTCCATACAGATCTTGAGTCCTCTGAGAACAGGGCTTAGATTGCTACTTCCTCTTGGCTCCCTTCTCCATGACAATATTTAGTATAGGGCTACGCTCAGGGAATACAATATGTAGGTTCTAGTATTAGGGTACCATTTATAGGATAATTGCTATGCTCCTGGCAGTGCAACTTTAGATGCATCAGCTCATTTCACCTTCACAGCAACACAATGAAGAAGGTACTAATATTATCCTCATTTTACAAGAGATGACATTAAGGCTCAGAGAGTGGAGTGGCTAGCTCAAGGTCACACAGCTAGTCATTGATAGACCAGGGACTCAAATCTGTATTTTGGAGGTGGTAAATCCAGTGATTTTAAGCATAATATACACCTTCAACCTTTTATAGAGGTGTGGATTCTAGAAACCACAGGAAGGACATTTGTGGCTTGCCTTTCTCTACATCTTAAACTGATAGAAGATGCCTTGAATGCTTTTAGGGGAATCAGAATATTTCCTGCCATAAGATGAACTCAGGGGATAAGTCACACATTCTGGGATCAGGAGCTGAGCACCAGGGACTTCCCTGGTGGTCCAGTGGCTAAGACTCCACACTCCCAATGTAGGGGGCCCTGGTTCAATCCCTGGTCAGGGAACTAGATCCCACATGCCGCAACTAAGAGTTCTCATGTGGCAACGAAGATCCTGCATGCTGCAACTAAAAAAAGAAAAAGAAAAGAAAAAGATCTCACATGCTGCAAATGAAAAGATCCCACATGCCACAAAGAAGATTCCACAAGCTGCAACTAAGACCTGGAGCAGCCAAATAAATAAATAAATAAATATTTAAAAAGAAAAAAGGAGCTGAGCACCATATTCCTGCTTCCATTGAGAGGGCTGACACATAAAGGATGGCTTCCCTGAGAATCTCCTGTTATCCAAGGACAGATTATGTTTTTAAAAGTATGTTGTTTAGGGCTTCCCTGGTGGCGCAGTGGTTGAGAGTCCGCCTGCCGATGCAGGGGACGCGGGTTCGTGCCCCGGTCCGGGAAGATCCCACATGCCGCGGAGCGGTTGGGCCCGTGAGCCATGGCCGTTGAGCCTGCGCGTCCGGAGCCTGTACTTCGCAACGGGAGAGGCCACAACAGTGAGAGGCCCGCGTACCGCAAAAAAAAAAAAAAAAAAAAAAGTATGTTGTTTAATCTCCTATTACTTTGAGATTTTCCAGCTATCTTTCTGTTGCTGATTTCTAGTTTTATTCCATTTAGTCTGAGAGCATACTTTGTATGATTTATATTATTTTAAATTTGTTAAGGTGTGTTTTATGGCCCACAATGTAGTCTGTCTTGGCAAATGTTCCACATGAGCTTGGGGCAAATGTGTATTGTGCTGTTGTTGGATGAAGCGTTGTGTAGATGTCAGTTAGATTCAATTAAATGATGGTGTTGTTCAGTTCAACAATGTCCTTATGGATTTTCTGCCTGCTGGATATGTCCATTTCTGATATAGGGAAGTTGAAGTCTCCAACTATAATAGTGGATTTGTCCATTTATCCTTGCAGTTCTATCAACTTTTGCCTCGTGTATTTTGACACTCTAATGTTAGGTGCATACACATTAAGGATTATTATGTCTTCTTGGAGAATCGACCCTTTTACCATAATGCATCTTTTAATCCCTGACAATTTACTTGCTCTGAAGTGTACTTGGTCTGAAATTAATAAAGCTGTTCCAGCTTTCTTTTGATTAGTGTTAGCATGGTATATGTTCTTTGCATCCCATTACTTTTATCTATCTGTGTCTTTATATTTAAAATGGGCTTCTTGTAGAAAACATGGTTTTTGTTTTTGTTTTGTTTTGACACTGACAGCTTCTGTCTTTTTTTTTTAATTTTTAAAATTTTGTTATGGTAAGAACACTTAACATGAGATCTAGTCTTTTAAATTTTGAAGCAATTTTGAAGCAATTTTTAAGTCGGCTGTACTGTGTTTTTTTTAACATCTTTATTGGAGTATAATTGCTTTACAATGGTGTGTCAGTTTCTGCTCTATAATAAAGTGAATCAGCTATACGTAAACATTATATGGAAGCTTCTGACTTTTAATTGGTGTATTTAGACAAGTCATCATTAAAGTGATTACTGATATAAGTAGATTAATATTTGCTATATTTTAAACTGTTTTCTCTTTGTTTCCCTTTTTTTTTCTTTGTCTCCTACTCTTTTCCTGCCTTCTCTGGTTTCAGTCGAGTGTTTTATATGGCCCCATTGTCTCTCGTCTCTTAGCATAACCATTATGTTAAGAAAATTTCTTCGTGGTTGCCCTGGAGTTTGCAACATGCCTTTACAACTAATTCCAGTCCACATTCAAATAACACTATACAGCTTCATGAATAGTTCAAATACCTTGTGACAGAGTAGTCCAATTCTTCTATCTTGTCCTTTATAACATTGCTGTCATTAATTTCACTTACCAGTAAACTATATTCACTGAATACATTGTTGCTATTATTATTTTGAACAAATCGTTATCTGTTAGATCAATTAGTTAAAAATAAAATATATTATTTTACTTATTCTTTCTCTAACAATCTTCCTTTCTTTATGTAGATCCAAGTATCTAAGCTATCCCGTTTTCATTCTCTGTGGAGAACTTCTTTTAACATTTAGCTGTGCAAGACAGGTCTACTGGTGACAATTCTCTCAATATTTGTTTGGCTGATAAAGTCTTTATTTTTCACTTTCGAAGGACAATTTTGCTGCATACAGAATTCAAAGTGAGTGGTTTTTCCTTCAACACTTTGAATGTTTCACTACACTCTCCTTTTCCTTGCATGGCTTCTCAAGAGAAATTCAATGTAATTCTTATTCTTGTTCCTCTCTAAGTAAAATATTATTTTCTGTGGGCTTTTACAGGATTTTCTCTTTGTCTTTAATTTTCTGCAGGTCGAATAGGATATGCGTACATGCACATTTCTTGGTATTTATCCTGCTTAGTGTTCTCTGAGCTTCCTGGACCTGTGGTTTGATGGATGTAATTTATTTTGGAAAATTTGTATCTGTTATTCCTCCAAATATTTCTTCTGTTACTTTCTTTCTTTTCCTTATGGTATTCCCATTACACATGTTACACTTTTGTACATGTACACAGTTCTTGGATATTTTGTCTTTGTTTTTTTTTTAACATCTTCATTGGAGTATAATTGTTTTACAATGATGTGTTAGTTTCTGCTCTACAACAAAGTGAATCAGCTATACATATATCCCCATATCTCCTCCCTCTTGCGTCTCCCTTCCACCCTCCCTATCCCACTCCTCTAGGTGGTCACAAAGCACTGAGCTGATCTCCCTGTGCTATGCGGCTGCTTCCCACTAGCTATATATTTTACATTTGGTAGTATATATAAGTCCATGCCACTCTCTCACTTCATCCCAGCTTACCCTTCCCCCTCCCCATGTCCTCAAGTCTATTCTCTACATCTGTGTCTTTATTCCTGTCCTGCCCCTAGGTTCTTCAGAACCTTTTTTTTTTTTTAGATTCCATATATATATTTTTTTTCATTCTTTTTTCTCTTTGCTTTTCAGTTTGGGAAGTTTCTATTGTCATATCTTCAAGTTCATTGATTCTTTCTTTGGCCATGTTCAGTTTCCTAATGAGCCCACCAAAGGCATTTTTCATTCCTGTTACAGTGTTTTATATTTCTAGTATTCTTTTTAATTTTCTTAGGATATCTATCTCTGCTTAAATTTGCCATCTGTTCTTGTATGTTGCCCACTTTTCCCATTAGAACCATTAGCATATTAGTCATACTTATTTTAAATTCCTGGTCTGATAATTTCTAAGCTCTGCCATATCAGTTTGGTTCTGATGCTTGATTCATTTCTTCAGATTGTGTTTTTCCTTTTAGCACCCTTTGTATATTTTTGTTGAAAGCCAGACATGAGGTATGAGGTAAAAGGAACTGAAGTAAATAGACCTTTAGTGTGAGGTTTTATGTTTATCTTGTTAGGAGTTAGGTTGTGTTGGTTGCTGCAGTTGCAGGTGTCAGAGGCTAAAATTGTTTCTAGAGTCCTTGTTTTTGTTTCCTATGTTGTCTTGGATTTCCCTAGAGACTCTTTCATAAATAGAGTACAGGCTTCCAGTTCTTTCAACTGTAACCTCCTGCTTTTACACAGGAACCCAGCTAACATGGTGGTCATGCATGGGGGGAGGAGAAACATTCTATAGTTCTAGGATTAGGTCTCAGTCTTTTAGGGCACCTAGCCCCTGGAATATGCTCATCACAAGTTCTTTCAGCTTTTATCCTGCCTTAGATGAAATGGGAAGACTAAAAAGGTTTGGAGTTGGGTATATCCCTTCCCATACATTAAAGGCTAGAGGAGACAGTTTTCAATACTTCCCTTCTCCCAGTTTGGTTATATTCTCATAAAACACAAGTCAGTTAGCCTTAGGTCGGATGGGCTCTGTGGTTCAAAATGTCAAGGTAAAAAGGTTACACTGTCCCAAGACACTAGAACTGTATATTTCTAGAACCACAGGGTATTATGGTTTGAAACGCTGCTTCCAGAACTTCATGGATTCAGGCTCTAAAGTCAAAATCTCTTTGGCCTATGGCTCCAGGATTCTGTTTCAAGGGTGCTCTGGTGGGTGGGGTACAAGACTGAAGCCTAGATGGACCCAGGACTCTATGGCTTCTAAGCCCTATAAGGCCAGTGCACTGTATTCTTCTGGCTATATAGTCAAACAAAACAAAACAAAACAAAGCTGTGGCCCCTTGACAGTTCTGAATCTAAAATGACTACAGTTTTAATGTTTTTGACTCATGCTTTATGATGCCAGAGTACTCTAGCCCAAAGTCTCTATGACTCTGGGCCTTTATGAGACCTGGAGGTTTGTGGTTGAGGCTCTTGATGGGTTCAGGCCCCATAGTCCTATGTTTCAGTGTTCCTATGATTCTGTGGCTCCATGTCTACGTGGCTCCTGATATGTAAGGTACCAAGACTCTAAGGTAGGCCTAGGCCTATAAGGTCCAAAGGTGGTGGGATGGCAGGGTGTCTTGTCTCAGGGAACCACTGTACCAGCACTCTCTGCTTTCTGAGCTTTCTAAATCAAGAGCAATGAACGATCCCCAGGGTCCTTGTTACCTGCTTCCTTTTGGTACCAAACATGGAGCCACTCGCGTCAATAACAAACACCACGTTTTTCTTAACAGGTAGAAAGCTTCTGGGTGCAAAGTAATGAACAAAATAGCCATCGCAAATCTGGAGAAAAAGAAGTGGAATCAACAAAAACTGTGAAAGCCAGTCTAAATCAAGTCCCCTCTTATTTTGCTGCATAAAACCCTGCTCTTTTCCTTCCTAGGCCTTATCACTGTTGCTATTAAATAGGCATTTGTGGGATTGTTTGCTCAATGTCCATCTCCTCCCCCAGAAGTGTATCTCTGCTGGTCAGGCTGCCAGCCCAGGGCCTGCCCCTGAGCTGTGGAGAAAATGAGACTGGCTTGTGGCCCAAGGCTCCAGGGATCAGGATCTCTGTAATATGTGAGTTCCTGTCTGTGAGAGCTGGGCTTGCATAGTCTTGAGGGCCCCTAGGGACGTTTTGCCTGGGCTCCAGGAACTGAGAGTGTTGTTTTAACCTCCCTCTATAGAGTGAGCCTGAGGCCCGGCTCCATTGCTGCCAGGGGCTGGGAGTTTGCAGGGCCTCCCTCTCCTCCTTAAACCTCCTTTCTGCTGTTGCTGGGCAGAGCAGGGAGGGGAGGAGGGAGCAGAGGCTGAGTGAGCTATTTGTTCAGAGGGGATTGGTTAGACCAGGTGCAGATGCCTTGGGCTATCGGGGATATGATTGGCTGCTGACCCCCTTCCCCCACTCCATCTCTCCTTCTGCAGAGCCTGGGGCCTGGGACAGTTGAGAGAAGGGGAGGGGGAAGCTGGGAGGGCCCCCAGGACCAGTGGCAGCTCAGCCTAAGGAAGTATAGGCTTGCTGAGGGTCTGAGCTGCCCAGGAGCCTGAAGCAAGCTCTGTCCTGGGATAACCAGCTTATTCTCCTCTCAGCCCTTCAGGCATTCTCTGGTCACAAAGCTGGACACACTATCTCCTCCCATCTTGGAGGGCGGGAGGGGGGTGGTGGAGAGCAGGAAGGAGATGGGAGGACATCTTGCTCTTCCCCTCCACCCCAGCCTTTGAATTAATTCACAAGCACAAGCGTAGGCTTTGTCTGCACTTTTTCCTGGCACTCTACAGCAGTTCCCCAAGCCCTGGGTCAACCATCCTGCAACTGCCCAAGCCACAGGCAGAGTCCAGCTGCCCTTCTGTGTTCTTCCCATACCTGGGTAGGTGAGAGCTTCTGGGAAAATCACGTTCCTACCTCTCCATGGTCCCAGGCTCACCAGTGACGCCACACCTCACATCCTATTATATAAACCAGAGGCATGACCCAGGTCACCAACCTCTCACACTCCCTTCAGCTGTCATGCCACCCCATTCTCAGGAAATGCCTCCCCTCCCTCTTCATGAAAACATTAAGGGCACCAGGCCATGTCCCTTGGACTGCCCACCCCACCCTTGCGCAGGGTCCACACACCTATATGCCTCCTCCCTCTACTGAAAGACAAAACAATCCTTCCCTGACCCCATGCAGGCCCAGCCTCCAGTACCTCCTCCACCAGCCAGACTCCTACTCTCCAACCCAGCCCATGCACCCGACTGGGTCTTCTTTAGAGTTTAAAAATGTTGGTGTCTTTTCCATTCACTGAGACAACCTCCATTCATCCCAATCCCACCCAAACTTCAAATCAGCTCCTTTCTTCCCGGTAGCATGCCAAGGTAATGAACTCGACAGCTGCAATTGTCTTCTCACCTCCGGTTTACTCCTCTGCCCACTGCAGCCTGGCTCCCACCCCCACCGCTGATCCATCTCTCACCAAAGGTAGCAACGACCAGTTGGCTGGAAAACTCAGTGGGTGTATTTCAGTTCTCATCAGACTGCACCTCCCTGATATATTTCACAATTGACAATCACTTCTGCTGCTCAGAAGAATCTTTTCCCCTGGGATCCAGAGAGGATGAACACTCCTTATTCTCCTACCAGCTCTCAGGTCCATCGGATTCAGTCTCTTTCTTCAGCTCCATTTCCCCCCTGTCCCTTAAACAGTGTTGCCTAATATTTGTCTGTCATGGCATGCAAAGAGAATGATTACGTTTGTGTAGCACAATGGAGGGAAGTGGTGGGGATTTACAGCCCTGAATAGGCTGATGGCAGCTCCGTGGGGCCAGATACCTCAAGGGCTGGATATGTCTCAGGCCCAACCCGCCTCGCCCTCCCAAACTAATGAAGTCCAAATTTAGGGCTCCTTTCCCTCTGGTTTCCCTGCTTCTCCTGGGGCCCCTCCCATCCATGCATCGTTGCAGCAGCTGCACGGTCTGGTCTTTCTAAACACAAACCTCATAGCGTCATTCCCTCTCAGGGCTCCCTGAGCATGTTCAACATAAATTTTATGTTCCTTATCAAGCCCCTGCAGCACTCATGGCCTTCAGTCTCACCTCTTAGCATTTCTTGGGCCTCAAATCAAAACTCCAGGAACTCCAATCCACTTGTAGTTCCCTACACACCCCTGGATAGTTCCAGCCTCTATTCTTTGTGTCATGCAGCCCTCAGTTTACTAGACTGCCTTTGCCTTCTGAGAGCCCCCCTTCCCAACTTGCCACACTTCTTTGAGTTCTTTAAGACCCAGGTCAGGCTCCCTGACCTCCTCACCCCTCATGATGGCTTCCATCATACTTATGTTGTCATCGACAAAGCACTTCTCATCTTGTGTCATTCTCGTGTCTCTCTGTTTCACCTGGAGACAGTGAATAAGATCTGTGTGTGATTCACTTCAGGGTTCCTGACATCAGCCAGCAGTGGGCATAACGGATTAGGTGCCCATGGAGTAAATGTGTTGGACTTTGAAAGGCGGGCATACTCAAGTAAAATGGGAGGTGAATTGAGGGGTTCTTGGTTGGGGGATGCAGGAATCATAGCACACAGTGGATGGGAGTATCAGTCGTACTATTTAATGCCTAGTTCCGTCTGTTCTATCTGTATCTTTACTCCAGGCAATGGTGGGAGAGGTAAAGAATGAACAAGCAGACAAATGTCTCAGTTCACACGTGCACGCGTGCGCACGCACACACACACACACACACACACACACACACACACACACCAGAACACCAGGTTAAGGCCCTGCTGCCACCTACTGGCATGATACCCTCAGCTCCTATTCTGAGAGGGTGAATTCCTTCTATTCCCCTTACACAGCAGGCCTCTGTTATACCTCTGTGCCTCTGCATATGCGATTCCCCTCTCTCTGCATGCCCTCCCCTTCATCCTATCGGCCCAGGTGGAGGTAAAGTCTATTCAGTTTTCCTATGCCAACTTAAAAGCCAACTCATTCAGGAAGGCTCTCGTGAAACCCTCCTCAGTGGTATCCATACGTAACCCATTACATATTTATACACAGCCCTTAGAACCTTTTATGACTGCTCTGGCTCTATGTATCGAGTTACCTCAGGATGGGACATTTCCAAAGGGAGATTAGGGGCTGTGTCTAACTCATTCCTGACTTCCCAGAGTCACTGAGGGCAGGACTGGGCTAGAGCAGTTTCCAGCTTGATGGAGGTGAGTCCACATATGAATGAATGAATGAATAAGTAAGTGCATGAGGAGAGGTGTAACCAAAGCACTATACTAGCCCAGAGCAGAGAGAGGAATTGTAAGTGGGGTGGGGCCGTCATGGAGGTGGCACTGAAGCAAGGTTTTCAGGGATGAGGAGGACACTCACCAGTGGAAAAAGGAGGGAGAAGACATTCCCAGGGCGGCAGACAGTATGAGCACATACTCAGGCACAGATGACTGGCAGGTTCAGGTGCTTTGGGACATTGGTGTGTGGTGTGGCGTGGTGTGGGGCAGCTGGAGGATGGTTTGTGTGCTGGAGGCAGTGAGAGGTGTGGTGGGAGAAGCAGGCTGGGACCAGACCTCTCAGGCTGCCATGCAATTGTTGTTGTGAAGCCAAGGGTCCCGGATCAGCCTCTACCCCTCTGGCAGAGCGTGGGACCTCTGCACATTCTTCGTGAGTGTGTGAGCTCAGAATTTAAGGGCTCCCTGTTTAGGCAAATGGCTCAAGTGAGGCAAAAAGAATTTTTAAAACTTAGAGACATCCAGAAAGCCCAAGAGAACATGAGAGTATCAGAGCTGCAGAAAGTGTGAGAGACTAATCACTTGCCTTTCCGAAAGGTCTGGTTAAGAGTGGGCTATGACTTGCTTCAGTTAGGAATGTATTCACCTGGATCTTGATTCAGTTTATACAGTTCCAGGTGTCCAGCCCTTTGGGGGACACATGTGCCTCACCAGGTGTGAAGTCATGTGTCGCTACACACCGTCCTATCCGTGTTCACTAGTCCTCACTGATCCCTAGGGAGAAACAAACGTGCACCTTGTGGAGGCCAGCACCTTGTTTCCCAGGTCTGTCTGACTCCAGAGCCCACGCTCTTTCCATTCTCCCGGCCCTCTCACCTGCACGTCTCCAACGATGTCCTCCATGACTACATCATACTGGACCACGAAGTCGGCCCTGATGCCTGAACTGGAGAAGGCAGACTGGTCTTGCAGTGTCGTGCAGAAGGTAATTCGGACACTGGTCTCTCCCCTCTCAATCCTGGTGGATGGGGGCGAGTCAGCCTCACCTGCATGGGTGGGGAGGGGTTAGGTGGGATGGAGAGCTCACCAGGCAGAAAGCCAGGTAAAGGGACATCAAAAGAGGCAATATCTGGGGAGGGTGAGAAGTAAGCCCTGCACCACCTGCTGTTCCTTTTGCCTGCAACGCCCCTCCACCTGCCCAAATGCTACATTCCTCTCCCAATCCTACAACCAGCTCCCCCTACTCTGCCTCTTCCACGGGCCCAGCCGGACAGACCCAGCCCCCACTCAGCTCCCAGGCTCTGGCAGCCTGGCCCTCACTCACAACTTCATCCGGGCTCATTTGCCATCCATCCCGGGAGCCCAGTCTCTGGAGGAGTGTCATGTCCCCAGGAGCCTGGATCTCCTCCCGGAGAGACCGTGTCGTGTGTGTTGTGGAGAGAGACAGATACACAGTCAGGGCCTCGGTCTCCTCCCATGCCCCTTACTGCTGTGGGAAACTGCAGCCCAGCAACGTTCTCTTCTAGATAGAATTTCATGTGTTTTCTTCCCCCTCTGGCTTCTTGACTCTCAGAATCACGTGTGTGAATAAGACTTTTAGCGCCTCATGAAATCACAGATGAACTTCTGGTCCCGGATGTTTGCTGAGCTGGCCACAAGATCAACTCCTCTGGAATTTCAGCCCAAGACAAATGTCCATTTAGACATGCCTCTGTGCCTCCTTTTTTCCAGAAAATGGAAACTAGGGAATTCTGCTCCCCGCCCCCCTTTCCTGCTACAGCTGTCAGGAAGCTTAGGGGCAAACTGAGCCCCCATACTCTCTGAGGCGTCTGCTTACATACATTCCCTTGGCTTCCTTCCTTTCAGAGGTCTTTGTTCTGTTTTATCCCCACAGGATTGGCTCTCCCCTCCGTTTTAACCTTTAAGGAGAAGGGGGGAGGGAGCTGCCATTTATAGCTTAGGGTTTAAGCATGCAAGCTCCAAGGACTCAGATGTTGCCTGTGGGCCCCTGGACAAGTTATTCACACTCTCTAAGCCTCAGGCTCCTCATCTGTAGCACGGGAAGGATAATAGCTCCTCTTTCATAGACAGTGTTTGTGCGAATTCAATGAGATCATTTATGTAGAGCATTTGGAACCATACTTGGATCTTAGTAAGTGCTTGATAATGCTAATGATTACAGTTATCATCAGGTCTTCATTACTCTGTACCAGTGATTTGCAGAGAGGAATTTTCTCAAATTCTCACAGTGGTCCTGGGCCATCGATTGCACGTCCCCATCGTACAGACGGGAAAAGTGAAGCAGAGCCAGTGAGTGATTTGCCTGCTGCCCCACCTTTGGAGAAGGTCAAAGCTGGGATTTGAACCCAGGTCTGTGTCTGTCTCTCTCTTGTCTGTATTCCATACTGTCTCTCTGGGTCAGCAGGATCCAAGTAGGTAGGACATCCGAAGCTAAACAGTTTAGCGAGAGTGGCCACATGACATGGGTGATTTCTCTGTGCCTGTCCACTTGTCCCTCAGCGGAGGCGTCTAGGCCGGACCAGTGGTTCTCCGATCTGACTGGACATCAAGTTCACTTGCAAATGGGTTAAAAAGATAGGTTCCTGGGCCCCTCCCCAACCTACTGAAGCAGACTCCAGGAGGGTGGGGTCCAGGAATCTGTATTCTGACACCTCACATAGCGATTCTGCTGACCGTAGCCAGCGTGTGGCCTTCAAACACCTTGAGATGGAAAAACAAACACCTTGAGATGAAGTTTGAAGCAAGCCTGGCAGCCAGGACATCTCTCTGGCATACAGGGCCTGAGATGATGTCCTCTGGGGCAGCCTGCACTTCACACTGTCCTCCCATTGCCCTTCCATTCTCAGTGGTGATTCCAGAGGAAAGCAAGTGTGGGCTCTGAATCCCTTAGCAATGTCAACATATGATTTCATGGAGCTGACCCAGCAACTCCTTCTCCCCTTTTACAATTTCAGGAGGGAAATCACCACTGCGGGAAATGTGGGACTTGCTGGTTTCACACAGCTTGCAAGGATGAGACCAAGTTTGTAACTGAAATATTTTCAACTCCAAACATGCCCTCTTCTCCTTGTTTGAATGGGAAAGGAACCTAGGGCAGAAGTGGTATTAGAGGGAAGCCGAGGGAAAAGGGGCAGCTTCCCATTTAGGGAAGGCCAGTCTTATGGTTGACCTGTAGTGCTGCTCACATACTTGTGTGGGTGTTGGTGTGCAGGCGGCTGGTCCTCAGCGGTGGTACGTGAAGATAGCCAATGCCTGTCTTTTCTGACACTGTGACCTCTACACTCAGCCTTGTCACCAATTGGGGTCTCAGGCTCACCACCAGCTGGTACTGGCCCTGGTGCCGCTGCAGCAGCTCCTCGTAGGTGAGAAAAAAGTCACGTTTGTGGCTGTTGCCAGGCTGGTGAAGATGCGAAACTTCTCTGATTCTCAGTCCCTGGTCTTGAAAGGGAGGAGGATGAGAGATGGGATCTCGTGAGGAGGAGGGGAGCTGTTAGATGACCTAGTTCTGGCTACCCCCTCTCTGGCCCCAGCAGACCTGGCCAAGCTTCTGTTTCAGCTAAGTCCCTCAACCACAGTTAGTTATTCACTCACCCACTTGTTAAACTATCTCTCTCCCTCATTCATCCTCTTACATATTCTGCCTAAGAAATTCTATCACAGGCAGCTTACCCATAAGGAAACTATGTTAGTGAAAATCTGAATCTACAATAAAACAATAAGGGAGTAATGATTTATTTTATAAAAAGAGGTTTCAATTTACACACAATGCCTCTTTCCCTTCAAATAACCCCTCACGCCCACCCCTCCCCCATGCTTTAGACTAAGCTTGTTTATACGCCATTAGTTCCTCAGTATGCAGTAGCCAAACCTAAAGTTTCCGTGCTTGATGAAACTGTTTTGGAGGCTGAGAGGAAACATTGAAGGAAGACAATACACTTCTGCCATCAGAATGGAACTCAGTTAGGAAACAGGATTTGATTTAGAGAAATCTCACTTGAACATAACCTTACCGGAAGATGCCAGTTCTTAAATAAGCCACATCCTGCTGGCAGGAGGAAAGTGGAAGTAGTGAAGTAAACTCCCATTTATTGAACACCTACTCTCTTATAGGTTTTGCTATTCATTAACTCACCTCATCTTCATGTAATCCTATGAAGTAGAGATCATTATCCCCACATTACAGAGGTAGAGATTGAGGCCAAGTGAAAACATGTGTAAGTCCCTGATCACACATCTAAGATGAACTTGTCATGTTTCAGACTGGTTGGAGCCTTACCTCATGCCTACATGAGCAGCTATTTTTTCCTTGCTGATGGGCTTCCTCATAGATTTTCTTTGCCTGGTGCTTCTCTTTGACTTCTGCAATGTAGACTTTATTGTTGATGGTCCTGATGGAGCAGGAAAGAGGAAGGACAGACAGAAACAGAGAAAGGAAAAAAGAGATGGTCAGTGACATAGACAGAAAGAGACATACAAAGAAGATGGAAGAGGAGGATGAGGGATGGGGAGAGAAAAAGAGCAAAATAGAACTGTGAAGCCAGAGTGAGAGAAGGAAGAAGAGAAGAGAGGAGAGTCCAGGGAGATAAAAGCAGGTGAAGCAGTTATCATTATCTCCATTTGTCAGGTGGGGAAATAGAGACCACACAGTTGGTATATGGTTGACTTGGTGTTAGGACTTTATGTTTTCCAAAGTGTTGAATGAATTCCATGTTTTGGCACATAAAATAATTTTAGGTGGGACACAACTGAACATTTTTATTACAATTGTTATATATTTATTGTAATGTGTATTAAAAATATAAGTAGCACGTTGAACACATGAGCTCATAGATATTGTTACTTAGGATAAGCCTAACCTAGGTAATCTTAAGTGTATCTATTTACAGAAACTATATTAAGTAACTAATATGGTGGGTGGCACAGGCAGTAAAAATTGTGAAAGCGGAATGCAAATTGCTGCAAAGGCATCTGAGATTGACTAGGGAAGGGGCCTTGACCTTAGCGGGCTCAGAGACCAATGAGATACTAATTCAAACTTGTTTTACCCCAGTTTTTCCTATTGCTCTAAGGAAGGTAATAAGGTATAAAGGAGTTCAAAGAAGGGAGGAAGCACTTTTGCCCAAGTCTTCCAGAAAAGGTCCTAGAGGAGGTGGCCTTGGTGGTGGGGGAGTTCAAATTAGGGAAGATTTGGACAAATGATCATCACTGGCCATGCCTCCTCAGTCTCCTTTGTTGGCTCCTTCTCTTCTTGATTCTAAATCTTTGGAACATTCCTAGACTCTGCTCTAGACCTCCCCTTCCTCTGTTCTTTCTACAGTCACTCTCTAGGTGAGGTCATCTAGTCCCATGGGTTTAAATATCATTTGCACACAGAGGCCTCCCAAATCTGTATCTCTAGTGTGGACCTGTCTCCTGAACTCCAGACCTATATATTGCTTACTTGACATTTTACTAGCATTTCCAATAGGCCCCTAAAGCTTAACATATCCCAAACTGAGTTCCTTGTAGCTCCTCCACCTCCCAAATCTGCTCCTCCCTTGGTTTTCCTTATCTCAGGAAATAGTTGTTCGGCTGGAAATCTTAGAGTCATGCTTGCCTCCCTTCTTCCTCTCATACACCACTTCTAATCCATCAGGGAATTTTGACCCTATCTTTAGATATGTCCACAATCTGATTACTTCTTCCCACACCCACAATTACTACCCTAATCCAAACTACCAACATTTCTTGCTTGGATAAATGCAACAACCTACTAACTGGCCTCCCTCTTTAAAGCTTTGCCTCCTTATTACCTGTTCTCTTCACAGCAGTCAGACAGATCCTAGATACTGTTAAGTCCTAAGTCAGACCATGTCCCTTCTTTGCTCAAAAGTCTATGTGGCTCTTGTCTCAAATCAGGGTAAAGGCCAAAGTCCTCACCAGGGCCTCCATGGTCCTATACTATATGGCTCCCTGTCACCTCTTTAACCCCATCCCCTCCTTCTCTTCACCTTATTTATTATTCTCCAGCCACCAAGGCCTCCTTGCTGTTTCTTGAGTTTTTTCAGAACACTCCTGTTTAAGAGCCTTTACAATTTCTGTTCCTTTTGTTTGGAACACTCTTCCTCCAGATATTGGCAAATCTTATACTCTCTCTTCTTTCAGGTCTTTGTTCAAAAGTCATTTCCTCAGAGACATCCTTGATCGCTCCTAAACAGCGCCTTCCCACTCACTCTTTATCTCTCTTGCTCTATTTTCTATTTCTTTGTAACACTTATCCATAAACTGACATATACTTCCTTGTTTATTTTTCCCTTATCTGCCTTCTCCATTGGACTGTAAGCTCCTTGAGGGCAGGGATTTTTTCTGTATTAATTGCTGCTGTATCCCCAGTACCTGGAATGCTGCCTGGCACATAGTAGGCACTCAACAATTATTTGTGGAATGGGCATTCCATACAGACAGCAGGAAAACACAGGGACCATGTTTCAGAGAACAGCAAGTAGTTAGATTTGGCAGGAACAGAGAGGTAGAGAAAGGAGTTATGGAGAGAAGTTTGGAGTGGTTGTGTAAGCCTAGAGAATAAAGGGTTTTGAACACTAGACTCAATGAGCTCATATGACAGTGAAGACTAGATATGGAGAATGGGAGTCCAAGATAAATCTTGAAGGGGGGGATGGGTCAGATCTGGTCTTTGAGGAGTGATAGATAGTTCCTTGTCCTAGAGAATATTACTGCAACTCTGTAAGCGGCAGGAACAACAGTCTCTCTTTAACAAATGGAAGGCACAGGTACTGGGGGTGGTTGGGGTAGAATAAAGTTATTTGACCAAAGCAGCAGTTTCTAGGAACACTTGAGGAGGATATGCAACCTGCAGAAAAGACCACTCAGGTGGGAAGTGTTTCTAGGCAGCTGAAACAGACTATTGCTGTGGCTGGGCTCATGTGGGGGTGGGCTGAGCTGGCATTGCCCCAAGGTCTCCTGGGGGTTGTAGGGGTGTAGGGTGGGGCTGGTCTGGCAGCAGCACACTGGGGCCTCTGTATGTGTGCTGCCTGCAGCAAGCATACTTTCCATGGAGTCTGCCCAAAACATTTCCTCCAGCCTGCTTTGCTTAATTAAAAAAATTATTTTGGACTTTTTTCCATTAGAGCAAAAATCCACATTCTGTCTGGCTGCTTAGCTCTTGTATCATTTGACCAGCAACCTCTCTGGTGAGCCCCCATACTCCAAACCCATGCTGTCATTTTTGCCGTTGATCTTCCTGGGTCACCCACACACAGTGATCCTGGCCCCTTCCAGTCTTACCCATATGGAAATCCTGTTTCCAGGAAGCTTTCTTTGACTACCTCACCACCTCTCCCATGAACTCCCTTGCCAGGGACACACTGCCTACCTCCTCCAACCTTTCCTCTCTTCCGGGGAGTGCCATCTGTCCATCAAGGCCAGGAGGTTCCTGATGACAAAGCTCAGGCTCTAGGGCTGCTGTTAACAGAGGCTTACAGATTGTTTATAGCACAAAGCCCACCTCTGGTGAGGAGATCTGTGCAAAGGCCGAAACTCTGCACGTGCTGGCCTCATTCATCTGCTAAATCTGAGTCACTCTTCCCGTTGGGACCATTTTCTAATTCACACTAAGGTATTATATGAGCCAATGAGGCCCCACCAAGTTCTCCTTATCTGCTCCTCCTCTCACATTTACCATCTCAAAGAAGGCACTGTCACCTACCAGGTCAGACAAGCTGAAATCAGGTGGGCACCTTCTATCTTTACTTACTCCCCACATGTATGCACCAGGTTGTTTCTCCCTCCTTATGGTATCTCAAATCCCACCCCCACTACACTGTTCCAGCCCTCAGCAGCACTTATGCGGATATTGCCCCAGGCTCCTTACTGAGCTCCCTGCTTCCCAGCTGGCCTTTCCAGCCCACCCCACCTCACTATTGTCACTCCTTGCTTAAAATCTTGCCATGTCTCTTCATTATGGGCCACAGTTATTTCTAAAGTGGAGTGCACACACTTTGGGGGTGCTGGAGTGTGTACACGCCAACACACACTGAGGGAGTGGGAAAACAATGTTAGCACTCTACTTATAGGGTTTTCTCTTACATTGTCTACGTATAGTTTTACATATGCTTCATAATGTACCTAATATATTTGCTCAGTAGTGTACTTATAGACTTTATAAATTAATAAATAATATATATTTGGGAAGTACATGGTCAATTTTTTCCTGATGGGTGTGCAAACACATAAGATGGTTTGGAGACCATCAGGTAAGGGCCAGGTGCTTGGTCTGGCATTGGCAGCCTTCTACCACCTAGTCTTTCCTTACCTCTCCAGTCTCAATTTTGACCACTCTCTACCTCTGCTTGTGCCCTACATTCTGGTGACACTGAAGTCCTTCCAGTTCCCCTAATGGGGAAACATTTATTCCTGTGCTCCTTTTGCCTGGATTCTCCAGCCCTGCCCTCAGCCTGCTTGCCCGATGAACAGCTCATATTTTGAACCTCAGTTTAGGTATCATCTTTGTGAGGCTTTCTCTGCATGGGGCTGGGGAACTGACCACTGTCTCCTGGTAGGCCTCGCCATTCCCACCAGCCCGCATTCACGCTTCTCTTTCTTCCCAGCATACTTTATTAAAATTATCTGCTTTCATTTTTATTTCCCCCATTAGACTGTGAACTCTTTGGGAGCAGGACCATGTGCAATTCATCTTCCTTTTTCCGTAATACCCAGCCCAGTGTAAGTCACACAGTCAGCATCAGGAAATGTTTGTTAAAAAAGTAATCAAGCAAATACTATCAAGGAAATATTATCTACCGGCCACTAATTTTAGCATATATTTTCACACATATTAGCTCATTTAATCCTTTAAGGTGGGTTCTAATTTATTTTATTTTATTTATTTATTTATTTTTGGCTGCACTGGGTCTTCGTTGCTGGGTGCAGGCTTTCTGTAGTTGCGGCGAGCAGGGCTACTCTTTGTTGCAGTGCGCAGGCTCTTCATTGCGGTGGTTTCCCTTGTTGCAGAGCATGGGCTCCAGGTGCACAGGCTTCAGTAGTTGTGGCATGCGGGCTTCAGTAGTTGTGGCTCGTGGGCTTCAGAGCGCAGGCTCAGCAGTTCTGGCGCACGGACTTAGCTGCTCCGTGGTATGTGGGATCTTCCCGGACCAAGGCTCAAACCCGTGGTCCCCTACATTGGCAGGCAGATTCTTAACCACTACACCACCAGGGAAGCCTGGTGGGTTCTAATTTTATCCCCATTTTACAGATGTGTAAAATGAGACTCTGATAAGTGACATGATTTGTCCTGAGTCCCATAGCTGGCAGAATCAGAATTCAAACTCAAGAGTGCGTGCTCTTTATCACTATGCTCTGCTGAAAGAATGAACAAAAGAATGAATAAAACAGTGAGTTTGGAAGCAGACTTACATGGTGAAATTGGAGATAAAGGTGAGGCGAGGCAGATCCAGGTCAAAGATGACTTCATGAGCCTTGGCATGTGGAGTGAAAAAGACAGAGGTGACCAAGGTGTAGGCGTAGCAGGAAACCACAGTAGAATGCACTGAATAGATTTTCATCAACAGCTGAGGGAAGACAGGGAGGTGGGTTAGGTAGACTCTATCCTTGGCCTACATGTACTAGTACCCAGGACTCCTGGACAGGCCTCAAGGTACAAGTGGAGAAACTGAGGCCCAGAGAGGGAAAACAGCCTCTGTCATTCATTTTGTGGATCTGCCTAATATTTCAGTGAGCTTTACCAAGTCTCAGAACCAAAGGCTCACAGAGGATCACAAATCAAGGGACCTCTGGACAAGTGCTTCTCCAACTTTAATGTGCACATGAATTTCCTGGACATCTTGTTAAAATGCAGATTCTGATTTAACAAGTCAGGGGTGGAGACTGAAATTCTGACTTTGTAACAAACTCCCAGGTGACGTTGATGCTGCTGGTCTATGAATTTTACTTTGGGTAGCAAGGCTTTAGAATATAACAGAGTAGCTGTCATTCATTGAGCTCTACTCTGTGCAAGACACTGTGATATATGTGTCTATAACTATATCTATATCTATTCCCTTTTTAGGAACTCAAGTGTAAAGGATTGCACCTGGGGACTTCCCTGGATGTCCAGTGGTTAAGACTCTGCACTTCCACTGCACAGGGCACAGGTTTGATCTGGTTGGGGAACTAAGATCTCGCATGTCGCAAGGCGGGGCCAAAAGAGGGAAAAAAAAAAAAAGAATTGCACCTGATAAGTACAATCAGACACTGAAAGCATGATAAGCATTTGGCATCCATGATCTTATTTAATCCTCACATCGGCTCTAAGGGCTACATAATATTATTGTTCATATTTTACAGATGTGTTAACTGGGCCCAGAGCCTGAGGTCGCACAATAAGTAACATATCGATCTTCTTCCTGACCTTTCCTGAAGCCATGATCCCTTCATCTACCCACACGTCTAGCTCATTCTCAGTGTGGGGCAGAGGGAAATGAAGGCATTTGGGATCAGCTGGACCTAGAATCAAATTCTGGTTCTGCCACCTCTTAACTGTGTCAATCTCTGAGCCTCAGTTTCCTCTTCTATAACAGTAGATAGCTTAGCTATCTACTTAGCTATAATAGTAGAGCTTAGGTTACAGGGATGCTGTAAGGACTAAATGAAATAATAACTCTAAAATCCCTGGTGGAGCACCTGACATATGCTCAGAAAATAGTAACCCTTTCCTCTGGCCCTAGTTTCCTAGGACTGAGAAAGCAGACCAAATAACCTTCCACTGTTGCCCCCAAGGAGCTAATTTCCTTGCAAATCCTGGGGCTCTGTTCCCTCATCCCAGATCTAACCTTTGTGCTTGATGAGGAGGTCCCAGAAGGTCCCTGGCATGTCAGTTCCAGGAGAATGGTCAGCAAAAAGCTGATACAGATGAGGCATCTCCACTTAGACAAGATGCCACCTCTGGCCCAGGGCTGTTGTTCACATCCAGAAGGTCTGAGCCCAATCTCCAAACTCGTGCTCTTTTAAGCCTTCAGGTTATCCCTTCTCTTGAGAGGGAGGGACTACCCTGAAGGGTGGGGAAGACTCTGAATGTGGCATTGAATCCACACAAGCCAGGATTGTCCAAGAGCTGGGGTTGGCATCTTGCCTGGAGAGGGGCCAGTTCCATGCCTCCCTTTTTCCCATCATCCAGCTGTAAGATGAATGGAAACTAAACATACTAGAGCTCTGGGTCTGTCTGTTTGCTGTGTTGGCCCAGGGTGGGGTTTTTCTTTCCTATAAACATCCACAGGAGCCCAGTAACTGAGGCCAGAGAAAGGTCACTTAGCACTGATCATCTTAAAAAGGTAGCTGATATGAGAGAGGGGTTGGTGGAGCAAGGCCCCAATCCTGGTCCTTTCTGGCATGGATTTTAGCCTTGAGACAGGAAGGATTTACTTAGGGTCCCATAAAAATTGGCTCTTACAGATATGAGTCTTACAATCTGCAGAATATTCAGAGGCCAAGACAGGCTAGGGTAGGACTGAGAAAATAAGATAGTGGTTCAAAGTAGAACTACTGGACTCAGACCATCTGGGTTTGTCTCAGTTCTGCCACTTACTGACAGTGTAATATTGTGAAATTTAATTAATTGTTCTGCAGCCTCAGTTTCCTTACCTATAAAAAGAGAATAATAATAGTACCTATTTCATAAAGTTGTTATGAAGATTAAAAAAGCTTGTACTTTCAGAATGCTTGGCACATGGTAAGCATTCAGTAAACATTAGCTGCTAGGACTAGAGCTGGATGAGGCCTGATTGATCTCGAAAGTATGGGAAGCTCCCTGTCCCTCTGGAGACCTAGGTGGGGGAGGGGTGGGGAGATGCTCAGCTGATGGGCGTCAGTCTGCCTGTGGGAACCCAGAGATGCTCTGGACTGTGTCTACAGGAACTGTGGAGGGCAGGAGTGAGAACTGGAGCTGAGAAAGAAAATTACTTGAAGGTGTGCACACGGGACATCAGCATCAGTCAGAACCCCTATCCCTCTGCCCTTTCCACCCACATAGAGCACATGCAGCCCCAGCACTTACCTTCAGGCAAAATCTCAAACGACATTTTACAAACTGCATAGGGAACATTCAGACTTGTCCTATGGCATTTGGTACCGCATAACAAAGCCTCCTCATTCTTGTATTTGGTGACCCATGGCCTGTCAGTTGCAACCTCCCCCAAGTCCACACAAGGTTTCCTGTCAGAATTTCCTCATGGGAGAGAGCCCTAGCTAGAAAAAAACAGCTCTGCTTATACAACAACAGAGAAACCCACATCAGCTACCAGTCCTTTTCCCTTACCTGGGATGGATAACCGAGGGTCTTCAGGCAAATTAAGGGAACCTGCAGCATGAAAGCAAAAGACTAAAATAAGAAAATAGAACAACTGACCCCAGAGAAATTTGGGAATTTTGGAAAGGAAAGAGAATTTCAGAAAAGAAATGATAATATCCTCAGCAAATTTCAAGAAGGTAAAACATGAAAAAAACAAGACGTAAATGCCACAGAACAGGAACAATCAGAGAAAAGAAAGACTCCTTAGGGATGGAAAATAAGTTGCTGAAATTAAAAGAAAATCAACAGAAGGACTGGGAAATAAAATTGAGGAAATTTCCCAGGATGCAGGGCCAAAAAACGAAGAAACACAAAGTAGGAGAGAAAATTTAAGAGATGAAGATTAATCCAGCAGGTTCAACATCTGAATAACAGGAGTCCTAACCAGAGAGAACAGAAAAAATAAAGGACAATTTCTCAAAAACTTATTAGAAGTTAATTTTCCAAAGCTGAAGAAGGATTTCCAGAACAGGTGCCCAGAACAGTGAACCCAGGTAATAGTGGATCCAACCCAAGCAATTACTACAACAGCCTCCTCACTGGTCTTCAGCTTCCTACTTTGTCATCCCCGCCCCCTTCACCAGTATATTTTCACAACAGCCAGAGGGATCCTTTTAAAACCCAAGTCAGATACTCTCCCACCTCTGCTAAAAACCCTCCTGTGGATCCCGCTGTGGCTTGGCTTACAGGGCCCTATAAGATCAGGCCCCCATTACCTATCTGACTTCATTTTCTATTACTTCCCTCCTTGCCTTCCTCCACTAGTCTAGCAACACTGACTTTTATGTTCTTCAAAAATGGCAGGCACGAGACAAACAATGCCAGGCACAGTCCTGCTCTAGGGCCTTTGCACTGACTGTTCTTTCTATTTGGAATGTTCTTTCCCCAGGTATCCACTTGGCTAGCTCTCTCACTTCATGTAAGTCTTTGTTCACATGCTACCTTTTCAGTGAGTCTTTCTCTGACCAACCTATTTAAAACTTCAATAACCTCCCACTCTCACTGGCATTCTCTATCCTTTTTACCCTGATTTATTTTTCTCTATAGCACTGATAACACTTAAACTTGTTATATATTTTACTTATTTATCTGATCATTTTCTCTTTCTTCCTCACTAGAATATCACCTCCATGGGGACAAGGATCTGTTTCACTGCTGTATCCTCAGCTTCTAGAACAGTGCCTGGCACATTGTAGATAATAAATGTTTGTTGAAAGAATGAATACAATAAAGTCAAATAATTCAAGGAATAAAGAAAGGCTATTAGAGAATCCGTGTGTGTGTGTGTGTGTGTGTGTGTGTGTGTGTGTGTGTGTACCTGTTCGAAAAAATCATGGTCTAACTACAAAGCAAAATAAAACATAACATGATTATAAGAAGCTGATGGAATATAAGAGGGACTCCCTTTGACCTTGATAGTAGAAACATTCTCTTTGGAGAGGCCGAAAGATTGTGACATAGGACTTGTAGAGAAGGAGCTGTATTCCTGGCTCACTATTTGGCTGGGTTTTGAAAAATATTTACATAGTCATGATAATGTAAATCATGACTGGTTTTCAGGTTTTACAGTCAGCATGAAGACAAAGCAGGGAAGAGCTGGTTGTGGCTGCAGAACAGAATGTAAATGTTAATAACCTAGACAATGTGAAGGAAAGATCAAACTGACAATGTGGGTCGTTCAATGGGCAGAGGGAGGGTGGTGGCTCTAACATCCTTGTCCTAAAAAGTGGGTAGTCAAAATTACCTGTCAAAAATGGATGGAATAAGGAATAGAGGTTTGAGTATATGTATTTTTTCAAGTTACAAAGTTAACTAGGAACAACAAAGGAATATCAGCGTTAAACATTGCAGGGGAGTGGAGGGAAAGTGAGGCAGTGTACAGAAACAAAGCCCTCATTGTCATACTTGAGAGTCAACAGGATATTGTCTAAATTTTATAAACCAAGAGACAAAGTATATACATGTTATCTAGAGTTGTAAAGGGAGCCACCAGCAGAACTAAGTGCAAGAACTGGGTTTTTTTTGTTTGTTTTTTATAAATTTATTTTATTTTATTATTTAGTTTTGGCTGCGTTGGGTCTTCGTTGCTGTGCACGGGCCTTCTCCAGTTGTGGAGAGCAGGGGCTACTCTTCTTTGCAGTGTGTGGGCTTCTCATTGTGATGGCTTCTCTCATAGTGGAGCACGGGCTCTAGGAGCACGAGCTTCAGTAGTTGCGGCACGCGGGCTCAGTAGTTGTGGTGCATGGACCTAGCCACTCCACAGCATGTGGGATCCTCCCGGACCAGGGCTCGAACCTGCATCCCCTGCACTGGCAGGCAGATTCCCAGCCACTGTGCCACCAGGGAAGGCCAAGAACTGTTAAAAGGTTGCTTTGAAGGGGTGGGATGGAGATGGGGAGAGTCAAGGCAGGGGACCATTGGTTTTTATCATGTGCTCCTTCTGTACTGTTTGATTTGTTGCCATGTATGTGCATTACTTTAATAAAAATAAGATCTTAAAAACTTCATGTTGATCTTACAACAAAATAGTTATATATCTTATGACACTTTATGACAATATCAGAATGGGTATGTGGATATCCAATTAGACTTGCCTCCACGGAGGAAAATCACACTGTAATGTGCCTTGCATATGTTTATGAAGAGGGTTGGAAAGGATATTATGGGACTTAAAACATTGGCAGTACTTGAGCATAGTAGTGGAGGCTCTGGTATTTGGCATCATACTGGCCTGGGTTCAAGTCCTCTCTCTGCCATTCATTAGTTGCTCTGTCATGGGCAAGTTACCTCCCTCACCCCCAATTTGTCCACCATAAAATGAGGCTAATGCTCATACAGTAGAAATGTAAGCCCTTCAAGAGAAAGAGCCACCTCTGTAGAAGTGCATAATATATAGTTGATGCTCAATGTCTGCATATGAGGCCCGAACCTGCCTCACAGGTATGTGCTGATGAAGGACTCAATGTGCAAAGAGCAGGGGAGAAGGAGTGTTAGTTCAAAAGTGGGTAGCCGGTTTCCTCGTCTATGGGAAATTTGCCTTTGGTTTAATAAAATGTAGTCATTTTGGCTATGGAAAGAATAGCTCTCAGGGCTTAGAGTGATACAAAATGAATTAAATTGCCCTGTACATAAAAGGAAGAAAACAATAAGAATTCACCAGCAGCTCAAGGGAGAGGGCACATGAGCCTGGAAATGGAAAGGAGGGGAGCTGCTTTCTCTGAGTATTGGGAACAGAAAGAACCCAACAGCGATAGGGAGTGGGGTCCAGGAGAAGGGTTGGTTAGGAAGCTTTTCCCAGTGATGGGAAAGGCTTAGGAAACGTGAAGAACAGGAAAGTCTGATGTCCAATATTAAGTTGGTTGCTAGGCTGTGCTGTACAACTTAGATGACTAAAGAAGTGATAGGTAGCCTTGGAAGGAAATCTTTGACACTTACTCCCAGCCTTCAGAATTTTCCAACATTCAGAGGTACTGATTTTTATATAGTTTGGGGGAAAGGAAATGTGTTAGGAGAGGACTGGTGGTGAGGATATTCTGGGCTTCTCATGTAAGCTTTAGGTGTCTGAAATCTTTGATGTCCCGGTAGTAGGCAGTTTCATCCCCTGACATTCTGCAGTAAGCAGTCTTTAGCCTGCCTTTCCTTATCACCTGAACAGAGCTGCTTGGTGATAACTCAGCTTTTCATCTTTGTTCCTAGTTAATATGTAGGATCTATATGATTTCAGGTATTTTCCTGCTGATTTATGAATGCTGGAAACCGGTCTGGGACACAGTGACCTAGGTTCATCAGAGTTTATGGGCAGATGCTGAAGTTCAAAAGATTCCAAGAGTTTACAAAGAGAGAAGGTGGGAGGAAATCTCTCTAGTCAAATGATGAAGATTGTAAGTGAATTTATTTTTTTTTCTCCTGTTAAGGTTTCATCCTGTCCTCTGATCCCCAGATCATAAGATGAATGATTATGGTATTATGCTATGAAGGTGTTTGGCATTGAGAGGCACTGGGGAAGTTTGGCTTTGAAAGTCTCTGGGAATGTCTCTCTGATGGACATGGACTGAGATTTTGCCTGAGTCCCTTGAGTCCAATATCTCCTAAGGATCTGACTCTACATTCTTTTAAAGTTATCCCAGGATCCCAAAGGCCACAACCAGGACTTAAAATGTTGTGGAATTTAAATGATGGAGGTTGTAACAGAGGGTAGATATAACAGAGGGCGTTCCATAGGGAAGAAATCGTATGAGCAATGGCTCCTAAGTAACAGAAGGCAGGGCACATCTGGTAATAGTGAAGTGTTTGTTTGGAATATACACAGTACTCAGAAAAATAGCAAGAAAAAGCCTGGAAAACTAGTCAGGGCTAGATTTTGGGAGAGTCTCAAAATCAGAGTCAGACATTTCTTGAAAGAGTAGTTTATGCTCATTGTCAGGAATACCTCACCTGCAATTCACATCTCAACTCACTGCAGTCATAAAACTTCCACATGGCATAGACTCCCAAACAGTGGTTTCAATCAGACATACATGTATTTATCTCACCTAAAAGAAATCCAGAGTTAGGCAGTCCAAAGTTTGTATGGTGGCCCTATGAAATTGTTAGAGATCCCGATTCTTCTCAGTTTACTCCTCCACTATCCTTAGGGTATGACCCTTGTCCTCATGGCCTTTATTCCAGGAGGCTATGTGTCCAGGTAAAAATCAGATTTTCTATTAATAGGGAAGGAGAGGAGAATGTATACTGGAGTAAACAGTTATCGACCTATGCCACAAGTGTGAAACTATCCCCTCCGAGGTCACCAGAGACCAGACCACTACCTGACTGCTACAATCCCTAGACATTTTTCAGGACTTTTCTTGACCTCTGGGTAGTATTCAACACTATTGACCCCTCCCACCTTTTGAAATATTCTCTTCCTTTGGTTTTGTGGCATTACTTTCTCCTGCTTTTTGCTCTGTCTCCTTGGTCATTACTTATCTGTCTCTCTCCTGGGCTCCTTTTCCTTCACCTATGCTGAGGTTGCTGTTGGCCTCCAGGGCTCTTCCCTGGGCCCCGTCTCTTCTAAGGTTTTTATTCTTCCCAGGCCCAGGGAAGAGCCGTTAGTATTCCATATGTTAGTGAAAGGGGTTACCATCTACACATTTGATCTCTCAAATTAGATTCCCAAAAGTTGCCTTTGACACTTCCCTTCTCCTCACCCCTTTCCCTACATCCAATTATTCATAAAGCCTTGCTTTTTATTTCTTTAATATCTTCTGAATTCAATCACTTCTCATGACCTCCACTGCTACCACTCTAGGCCTAACCACAATCATTGTTTACCTGGATGACTAGTCTCCCTTTTTCCAGGAAGACATCTAATTCACACTCCTAATGGGTTAGGCAGCTAGAGTGGTGTTCTTTCTAGAACACAAATCTATGTTGCATCCAAGCCTAGAACCCTTCAATAATCTCTCAGTGTTATCAGGATCAAGACCTATCAGGATCAAGACCAAAGTCTTTATCTTGGCATTCAAGGCTTGCCATGATTTGAAAGGGATGGGAATTTGGGGTACTAGAACTGGAAGAAAAGAAGGGCTGTGTCTAGTGTGAAATAAAGCCCTGTAGATGGGGGGAGAGAACCTAGGAGGTAAGAAAGTGGTGAGCTGATGTCACAAACTTGGAGGGAGCAACAATTTAGAGAAAAAGTCAGGAGAACAGAAGCCCACCATGAATATCTGTGAAGTATGTGTGCATGTGTATGTTGAATTGTCCATAGAACATAGGGATTCATATTTTATTTGCTTAATAGAGGAAAAGGTGACTTCATAAAGCAGAAGACATAACCATTTGAATTACTTTTGATATAGGAAACATATTGAATATTAATCCTATAACTGATCACTGTGTTGACTTTTATTATGGTTTCTAACAACATTAATTGATGCTCTCAGGTTGTCCAGGTCTGCATTCATATACTCTGTAATTAATGATAATGTTGTCTACTTTCAATTTTTTATACATCTTATTTTGTTCTCTTGAATAGACCCAATTATTGATACTTATGTGAATTTATTACGTGGTAAAGGTGCCATTTCAAATCAGTGGGGGAAAAGATGGATTAATTTGCACATGGTGTAGGGATGAGGCTATATTTTTGGAAAATAATTAATCTTTATACAAAATAAATGTTGGAGTGATCAAACATTTAAATGTAAATAAAAAAGCCATAAAACTGCTTGGAATAAAAGCAGTGATTATTATAACAGGAGTGTGGAAAGCATCTCTAAGCATGAAGCAGAATCTAGTCATGGTAAAGGAAAACCTGATACATTTCACTACATAATAATTAATCCTTTTTGTATAGCAAATATTATCCTAAATAACATGAAAAATATTTGTAGTATATGCAACACATAAACATGCAAGAGACATTGCTGGTGGAAATGTTATTCTGTGTATCTTTTTAAAGTTGACAAGTTTTGTATCAAAATGGAGTCAGCACTGCTTGTAATAGTAAATAAAAAATGGAAACAATCTAAATGTCTATGTATCCTGGACTGGTTAAATACATTATGGGACATTTACAGAGAAAAGATTATGGAGCAGTTAAGAAAAATGTGCACTATGGAAAGCTGTTTAAAATATATAACTGGGAAAAAATAAAACAAACCCTGGTCACAGAACAGTAGGTATAGTGTACCATTTGTGGGGAGAAAACCCAAATAATTAGTATATAAATAGAAACAAATCTGGAAGAATGTATATCAGAACGTTAGTAGTGGTTATTTCTGGGGCATGAGATAAGGGTAGCCTTTCATTGGTATGTTACATATTTCTGCATAATTTGAAATTTCACAACTACAACATGTTACTTTTGCAATAAGCAATATATATATATATATATATATATATATATATATATAAACATATTCAATGAATGAATCGCTTTGAGGCGGTGGTTTTGGTTTGGAATGGCTTCAGACCAAGCCTGGTACAGTGGCATAAACATGGGCTTCGGCGTCAGACAGCCCTGAGCTGGGCCCCATTGCCCCACCCCCGAGGAAGGAGAAGGGGGGTGGCAGGGGGCTGCGGAAAGGGGCTGGGCTGGGCTGGGCTGGGCTGGCTGCAGCTCTAGTCCAGAAGGCTGAGACTTCGAGAGGGACTGAGAGAGGGCAGACGAATTCCGGACTCGCTGGAGGACAAGGTGAGGGACGTTGAGATTGGGGTTTCCAGACAGTGGTTCCAGTCCCCTCGAACCTAGAGCCAGGCAGGTGGTCAATTTTTACTGCACCACTGCAGCTAGGGGAGAGGTTACTCGGAGTGGGATGTAGGCAACGAAGACGACCGAGAGAGTAGTAGGCTGTATGGACTGGAGAGCAGAGGCTAGTTGAGGGAGAGGGGGAGAAAAACTGGGAACCGGGCGTGTTGAATGGTGGATGGAGAAATATGAGGGGGAAGGGGAATACTGAGAGGAAGTGGAAATTAAGAGAAGAAAACAGGGGATGTAGAGAAGGGTTAAGGAATACTGGGGGAGGGGGTGCAATGGTAGCATGAAGGAGGATGTAAGGAATGGGAATCCGGAATTCTGTGGGGTAAATAGGAACGGCGATGGAGAAATAGGGAGCAGGGAACAAGGCAGAGGGAATACGGAGTGGTACGGAGTGGGGGATAAGGAATGAGGAGCGGGCGGGGGGGGGGGGGGGGGGGGGGGAAGGGCAGACTGGCTGGGACGGAGGCCCCCTAGGGAGGCGGAAAGGGGCGGGACCACTTCCGGCCTGGAGGGGGGAGGGCAGTCTGAGTTTATGAGGGGCTCAGAGGGAGTAGAGTAGACGCACTCAGGAGTAGTAGAAGGACGAGGTGAGCAGGGGGGCCCAGCTCTGGATCCGAGCCCGGGAGGGGTCGGCCCCACCCTCTGGGATCTGGAGAAATCCTGCTCTAAGGACCGGATCATACCGGATCCATCCGGCCGGGAAGGGAGGGGACAGGACCCTGTTTGGCTGGGCCCAAGATGGAATCACTAGCTCAATACTGATTTGAGGAGGGGGGTGTATTAGGGAAGGGGCGGAACCAAGATGCGCTTGGCCCCTGTTTGGAGGGGGGCGTATTATGAAAAAGGGCGGGACCGGACGGTGCAGTGGACTTGGGCTGGATGTCAGTAGGGGAGGGGCCTGGACCCCCAGACGCTGCGACAATTTGAGAGAGAGGCTTGTTGGGGAGGGGGCGGGACCGAATGTACTACGAACTTGGAGAGGGGCGTGTAGGAAAAAGGTACTGGACTGAGCCTCTATTTACGCATGCGCACTATGGATCTCTGGAAAGGGGCGTGTAGTGAAAGGCCAGTTTGGAGACAAGCCAGCTGCCAAATGCGCATGTGCACGGTGGACATCAAAGAAAGCTTCTGCTGGGAAAGCGGGCGGGGCTGAGATGGGCCCTGCAACGGATGCGCATGCGCACTGTCGACTTGCGGCTGGGGGGGGTGTGCACTGGGAAAAGGGGCGGGGTCCTCAGAGCTGCCGCGCTGGCACATCTTCCTGGAGTAGGGGAGGGTACGGCTGCAGAGAATTGAGATCTAGGCGCTCTGGATTACTGAATTTGAGAACGGGGGCCTTGGGGGGGGTGGGGAGAGGGTTTGGGATTGGGACCCTAGGGAAGGTGGGTATCAGCCTCCAGGCCGAGCGGGAGAGAGGACGTTAAGTGAGCTCGCCTATTAACCCAGGCCTTCTCTCCTTCAGGCTCAGCTCTTGCCAGGGCAACTTGAGACATGGCTGACACAAGCGAGAGTGGTACGGGTCCAGCCCACTTCCAGGTAAGCCCTTCTTCTGCCCTCTCCCTAGCTGCATTTGCTCTCCAGCCCCTGTTGCTGCCCCAAATCTCTTGGCACCTCCCCTCCCATCCCAGCCCTTCTCCATCTACCTCCCTGCTTCGTTGCCGCCTCCCTCCCCCAAGTAGAGGGAGGGAGGAGGGAAGGAAGGAGGGAGGAAGGAAGGCGGGAGGGAGGGTAGGCCCGCCCCTCTTCTGCTCAGAGGAAAGGGAGGCCTTGTTGGGCTGAGGTGGTCAGAGCACACTGCAAGTAGGAGTTAGTGTAGGTCAGAGAAGTGAGGCCCTGGAATTTTGGGGCCATTTGCCTAGTTGGGGGTGGGGAGAAGGTCTGTGAGCTTCCCTGCTTCCTCTTGCAGGCTGAAGCTTCAGAAGAGGACCGTGGCTTGAAGATGCAGACCCTATTGACAGTGACCCAGAACTTGGAGGTCTCAGAGGCACCGAAGGCCTCAAAGGCACCAGAGGTCTCAAAGGCCATGAAGGTCTCAAATGCTGCAGGAGTTTCAAAGACCACAGAGGTCTCAAAGGCCACAGAGGCTCAGGAGGTATCTGCCACTCAGGCCTCAGCTACCGCTAAGCTGACTGATACCCAGGTTCTGGCAGCTGAAGCGAAGAATCCGGCAGCTGACACCAAGGTGCAGAATACTGACCCTCAGGCTGTGACAATGCCTGCTACTGAGACCAAAAAGGTCAGCTGTGGGGCTGATACGAAGGTCAATACAAAGACCCTGGAGACTGAGGCTGCTGCCTCTCAGGCTCTGGCAGATGAACCTGAGCCTGAGGGTGCAGCTGCACAGGCTCAGGAGAATCAGGATACTCGGCCCAAGGTCAAGGCCAAGAAAGCCCGAAAGGTAAGACCCTTGCCTTTCTGTTTCTCTCAGTTGGTTCATGGTTCTATAAACCTTTAGAAAGTTCCCTCAGCTCATCAAGGCTGTGGCGGGACACTAAGAGAAATGTGATATAATTCCTGTTTTCAGAAAGCTCACAGACTGGTGGGCACATGAGACAGGAATACGAACAGCTGCAATCTGAATGAAATGCAGTTTATATTTACATAGTAGCTACCATATGTCAGGCCTTGAGCTAGGCACATTCACACAGGTTATCTCATTAAATCCTGAAAGTAATCTAGTTTTGTAGAGAAGGAAGCTGAGTCCCAGAGAGGTGGAGTGTCGTGTCCAGGATGGTATAAGCAGAGCCAGTGGTGCACACAAGAGGAGGAGAAGCCTCAGGCCCCATCCTTGTGTTGCTCCTGGCCTGGTGGGAAGATGAAACTCCTGCTTGGAAAACAGTGAAAGACAAATCCAAGACTCAGGCTGTTACTACAAGAGTGGGATTAGAGGGGACTTCAGGAAGAGAGAAGATGAGGAAAAAGGACCATCTGCATCATCTGGCAATGTTGTGCTTGCTCTTCATTGATGCAGGTGAAGCATCTGAATGGGGAAGAGGATGGCAGCAGTGACCAGAGTCAGGCTTCTGGAACCACGGGCGGCCGAAGGATCTCAAAGGCCCTAATGGCCTCAATGGCCCGCAGGGCTTCAAGGGGCCCCATAGCCTTTTGGGCCCGCAGGGCATCAAGGACTCGGTTGGCTGCTTGGGCCCGGAGAGCTTTGCTTTCTCTGAGGTCACCTAAGGCCCGTAGGGGGAAGGCTCGCCGCAGAGCTGCTAAGCTCCAGTCATCCCAAGAGCCTGAAACACCACCACCTCGGGATGTAGCCCTTTTGCAAGGGAGGGTAAGAAACCTGTCCTCTCCACTCAGCGTTATTCACTGCTTTGCCTGCCCTCTTCTCTGCCATCCTCTCAAGTCTTCTGCAAGCATGTTTTGATCATTCCATCTTTTCCTCCTCTCCCAGGCCAATGATTTGGTGAAGTACCTGTTGGTTAAAGACCAGACAAAGATTCCCATCAAACGCTCAGGTAGAGTTCTACTAACCCTCCCTTCCCCCAGCTCTGTTCTCCATTGCCCTCTCCCCCATGTGCTGAGGGCATTTCTTGCTCTCCTGCTCCCACTTATGTCCTCCTAAAGTTCTAATTTGGCAGTAGTAGTATCTCTGTTCATTAGCTCAGAACCTGTTTATGCCACCCACAGCATGGTTGGTAAAGGGTCTTTAGTTTGGGTATGGGGGCCACCCGGCCTCACTTCTGCCCAGGTGCTCGCAACACTCTCCCCTTGCAGACATGCTGAAGGACATCATCAAAGAATACACTGATGTGTACCCTGAAATCATTGAACGAGCAGGCTATTCCTTGGAGAAGGTGAAGGGGCAGACCTCGGGGATGGGTGCAATGGGGTAGCCTCGAATCAAACAAAGGTGTACATGTCTTTACTGGGGGGTACCACAGAGACTAATCCAGCCCCATCACTGTGCAGATGGGCAGACAGTGGCCTAGCAAGGGGCATAGACTAGGTTGAGGTCACACAGTAAGTCAGTGGTAAAATCACAGCTAGGACCCAAGCCACCCAGCTTAGTCCTGACTTCTGTCCACTGCTGGACATGTCCTATAATGTATTTCAGATGTTCTTTCTCCCTTTCATTCCCCACTCTCTGGCTGCCTAGATTCCCACTAATCACAAAGATGATGTTGATTAAAAATAATGCATTTGCTGCCTGTTTGCCATGTGCTGGCCACTCAGCTAAGTGATTTAAGTGCATTATCTCACTGATGTTTCTCTCTCTCTCTCTCTCTCTCTCTCTCTCACACACACACACACACACACACACACACACACACACCTAGGCACAGGGGGAACTGTGGGATGCCCAGAAAGCTGAATTCTGTGATCTCACAAGCTGTTTTCCACATCTGCAGGTATTTGGGATCCAATTAAAGGAAATTGATAAGAATGACCACTTGTACATTCTTCTCAGCACCTTAGAGCCCACTGATGCAGGCATACTGGGAACGTAAGCTGGGAAAGGGCTGGGGTGGGAGGGAGGCTTCTGCTTTTGCCCATGGTACTACTCCATCCCTGTCCTCTCCCCACATCCCCTTAGGAAGTCAGGAAAGACAGAGCCTAAAAACCCCTATTCCAGCTCCTGCACGTAGTTGGAGCCCTGCACACAATAGTGATACCTGATTATGATTTACTGTAGGGTGTAGAAGCCTGGGGCAGGGCACTCCTACTGTCAGGCTTTTTGTTTCTCCAGAAGCTTCCCAGGAAAGCAGACCTGTCATTGCTTATCTCTTCCTGTTGGCCTTGGTAGAATGGTTCTCACAGGAGGGCTTCCTGGTATGAGTGGCTCATGATGCTTGAAGGGCGGGAGCATCAGTGGGGCTCTACGTAGAATTCTCTTGGAGCTGAGGGGTCTGGGAGAGCAAGAAGGGACTCACATTGGCTGGGTGTCCGGGTTGTACTGGGTTGACAAGTACAAGTACAATTCTATCCTCTCAGCAACCTGGGGAGAGGAGAATGTGATTTTCCCATTTTATGAATAGGAGAGTCTAAGTGCCTTGCCCAGGGTCACATAGAGCTTGAAGCATAGACTGGGCAGGATTCTCTCATATGTGAAGAATCTGGGAGAAGCTAGCCTAGTGAGCTGGCTGGTGTGTTTTCTTGCAGATGGCTGCTGGATGTAAACCTTCTCTCTGTCCCATTATTCCCCTAGGACCAAGGACTCACCAAAGCTGGGTCTCCTCATGGTGCTTCTTAGCATCATCTTCATGAACGGAAATAGGTCCAGTGAGGGTGAGTGGCTGGGCTGGCAGCTGAATGGGGGGTCATGGTCGGAATTCCACATGTTCATTTTCTATCCCTGTTTCCTTTTGCCTCCCCTTGCAGCTGTCATCTGGGAGGTGCTGCGCAAGTTGGGGCTGCGCCCTGGGTATGATTGGGCTCTGTCAGTGCTTGCTGTCTGTATTGTCCTTTGGCAAGAGAAGATGGTCCCAGGATTGCATCAGCCTGGTGATCTGGTGGAGTGGGCAGGGTTGCTGGACTGGGTAGAGGGTCCAGGGTTCTGACCTGGGTGGATGGGGAAATGGTCCTGAACTCTGCTGTCTGTCTCACTGACTCTTGGGCTTCTGTGGAGCTTCCATCTTATGTTGGAAGCCTCTTTTCCATGTTGGAAATGTCTCTGCCCACATCTGGGAAGTGCAACAGCCCCAATTATATTTATCTATGTATGTAATTATGTATGTATGTATGTATTTTATCATTTTGTGCTGTCAGGATACATCATTCGCTTTTTGGGGATGTGAAGAAGCTCATTACTGATGAGTTTGTGAAGCAGAAGTAAGTGTCTGTCTAGTGTTCCTGTGTTCCATGCATTTTGCCTGTCTTAGAACTGAGTAATAAAGCTGTGGTGCATGTGCATATGCATATGTGTGCGTATGCAGGTGGTAGTTTATTCCTGAGGTAGTGGCAGAGAACAGAAGCACACATTTCCTGACCTACTTGTACTCTCACATATACCTTTGGAACAATTCTTCAAGGGAGGGATTGTCATCACCAGTATTGTACGCATGAGGAAACTGAAGCTCAGAGAGGTGAAGTAATTTGCTCAGGGTTATTATACAGGTAGCAAACGGAAGAGTTGTATTTAGATCCTGGCCCCAATACCTTGGTTCTTTTTTACTATGCTAGCTAGGGCTTCATAGAAATTAATTCCATAAAGAAATGCCATAGAATGGTAGCTTTAAGCAGCCACATACTGTGCTGGGGTCTTGACTAGTACATCTCATTTCATTTTCATAACTACCCTGCAGAATAGCTGCTGTCACCTCATCCCCTGTATCAGTTGAGCCTAGGGCTCAGAGAGTGGAAGCCTGAGCATGGCTCTGGCTGGTAAAGGATTCATTTGGACCTGAAGCCCAGACCTCCTGACTTTTCTGGCCAGGGCCCACCCTATTCTTGGTCCTTGGAGAACATGTGTGCACTCATACAGGTGTACCAGCACACACCTGTGGGCTCACATACAAATGGTCGAGAGTATGCATGGAGTCCACTGCTCTTGGTTGACTGTTTCTTCCTGTACAGTCATTTCCTAGGGTGGACTGTCCCAGGGTTCAGCCAGGCCATGGACGAGCCCCATGGTGAGATGTGCTCAGAGCAGGGGGCCTGAAGAAATAGCTCCTCTGTTTACAACACACCCAACAGGAACCTGGGTTATTGTGACAAGGGGCACAAAACTCGTGGCCTTCCTATGAACAAATACCCTACACGTGCCCCCTGCACCTCCACGTGGCTGCTGGGCAGGACCAGTGAGATAGGGCTGAATATTGGAAGAAAAGCTGCAGTATTTAGTGGGGAGTTTTCCACCTAAATGCATGAGTGGGCCACGAGTGGTCTTACAGACATAAAGGCTTTGAACCTCTCTTTTCAAGGTACCTGGACTATGCCAGAGTCCCTAATAGCAATCCGCCTGAGTATGAGTTCTTCTGGGGCCTGCGCTCTTACTATGAGACCAGCAAGATGAAAGTCCTCAAGTTTGCCTGCAAGGTAATTGGAGAGCTGTCCAAGCCTGGCACATCAAGAGCATGGGGTGCCACTGTTTAGGGTAGGCTGTGTGCAGAGCAACCTGCAGCTCATGCATGAACATTCTGAAGCCTGTATTAATGTGCAAACACTCTATCTGAATAGTTTAATCCTTACAACTGACATGTCATTGCCTTACTGCAGATGAGAAAACTCAGGCTCAGAGAGGTTGTCAGGTGTTACGTCCAAGGTCGCAGAGATAGTAAGTGTCAGAGCAGGGATGGAATATTAGGTATATAATTACTAGTAGTATTTATTGTATTACTATAATTTGCATCTTGTAGGCGCTCAGTGTTCAGATTCTGATCCTTCAGATGGTTGTTATTCCTGTTTCAGGTACAAAAGAAGGATCCCAAGGAATGGGCAGCTCAGTACCGAGAGGCAGTGGAAGCAGATATGAAGGCTGCGGCTGAGGCTGCAGCTGAAGCCAAGGCAAGGGCTGAGATTAGAGCTCGGATGGGCATTGGGCTCGGCTCTGAGAATGCTGCTGGGCCCTGCAACTGGGACGAAGCTGATATTGGACCCTGGGCCAAAGCCCGGATCCAGACGGGAGCTGAAGCTAAAGCCAAAGCCCAGGAGAGTGGTAGTGCCAGCGCTGGTGCCAGTGCCAGTGGCAGCTTTGGTGCTAGCACCAGCCTGACAGCCACTCTCACGTTTGGGCTCTTCGCGGGCCTTGGTGGAGCTGGTGCCAGCACCAGTGGCAACTCTGGTGCCTGTGGTTTCTCCTACAAGTGAGATTTCAGGTATCTATTTAGACTTGACTTGGGGGAAGCCGGGCCTCATGGGAATGGGATGAGGAGCTGGGTGGTTATAGGAAGGCCAAGGTTGGAGGACCACATGGAGAGTGTGAGAAAACACTACTTTTGGCATTTTATTCCTTCTTTTTTGGTGGATATCAATTGACTTTTTGATTTTCTTTTATTTGTGTTTTCAGATATTCCTAATCCCAGCAGTCTTTCTCTTCGAGCCAGGGTGCATCCTCAGAAACCTACTCAACACAGCACTCTAGGCAGCCACTATCAATCAATTGAAATTGACACTCTACATTAAATCTATTTGCCATTTCTGAGTTTATTGCTTTTTTTGGTGGGCTGTCACATTTTGGTATCACATTTTAAAATGAATTGGGAAAGTTTCCACCTCAATCTGTGCTTAGCTTTAGGTGACATTGTCAAATAGAGTAAAATTAGAGCAAAATTAGCATGTTTCTCTAGGATAGGTTGGGCCCCATCTCTAGCCTATAGAGCAGGCAGGATTGCAGTGGTGTGAAGAGTCATGGGGATTATAGGCATAGAGGACAGACACACTTTGAAGAAGAGCCCTGAGGTGGGCAAGTCTGGAGCAGAAAAATAGAGGAGATTGAACATCAAGTATAGACTCTCCTTTTGAGAAATTTGGGTGAGACAAGAAGGAGGGAGAGGGAGGTAGCTAAAGGGAGATACGGGAACAAGTAGGGATTTTCTTGGGAAAAGAGAGAGAGACTTGAGCAGGCAGGAGCCAAAAGACAGGGAGGTGTTGAAGGCTGACTCGTGCAGCCCAGTCCCTGAGGAGGTGGGTGGGGAGGACCTGTGGGAAGGGACTGTACAGAAGGGACTTGGAGAGGGGACTGTGGAAGGATGTTAGGCAGTGGAGAGGCCCCAGTAGAGCATGGAGCCCATGGTTTTTGGGAGACCCCTTCCCCGTGGCAAGGTGCTCAGTAATCTTGTAGGAATCAAGATGAGTGTTAGTTTATTCCAAGGTTTTCGTTCTGTTGTTTGGTTGTGGAATAAGGACAAGACCAAGGGCAGTGAGTGTATGAGTCTGAATCTTCGTTACTGTATCCACAGTGTCTGACACATAGTAGGTTCACAGAATGGTGGAAGAGATGGACCATGGGACCCAGGCAGGCTTGGTGAGGAAGATAAGGAGATTGTGTGACAGACTGGGAGACAGTGCAGGGGTTTGTGGACAGGAGTCTTTGAAGTCTATGAATAAGGCAGAACATTAAGTGAATATACTAAGTGCCTGCTACGTGCCATGTTCTAGATGTCTGGGAAGGAATGTTGAGAGAACTGGAAGGATAAACTGGGGCACTAGTCAGATGGTCAGACAATGGGATGACTATATTTAAGAAGACAGCAGAGATAACTCTGGGTGATGAGAAGGTCCAAGGAGTAGGTGGTTAAACGGGAGAGAAGGTGATGGTTCCTAGACATGAGGGGTCAATGGCCTGGGAAGATGGGGTATTGGTTGGGTTATCCATTTGGACAGTGAAATCACCAAGGATGGAGGCAAGTGCCAAAGTCCCTTCGTGTAGTCCTCCCAGCTCTAGTGCACACCAAGGCATGCGGCCTGCAGGCAATCAGAGATCCACCTTTGCCCTGTTTTGGGGAGTATTTCCCTGGACCTTTCTTTCCAGGAAGCTCTCATCATCTAATTGCCACATTACCAGATTCCTTATCTGGGACAGAGTCTTGCAAACAATGAGGCTCTAGTAACAGCTGCCTTTCCCCTCCTGTAGACTCTGTAAGCAGTAAAGGAACAAGGTTTGCTGCTTAGGGAACAGGATCTAAAAAAGAAAAAGCTGCACCCGGAGCAAGGTAGTTCCTTGCCTGTGGTCATGAATTGAGACCTGCTTTTGCTGCTGAGGTTGTTCTTCACTGGAAACAAAGATTCTTCCATTAATTCCATAGGCCATGGTCCCCTTGGGGTGGATAGTACCTAGGAGAGGTAGACAAGGCCAGAGGCAGCTTAGACCTAGGAAGGGCTCTCTAGTGGGTGGGTACCATGTCCAGGGCCCTCTCAGACTTCCAGGTGATGTCCATCTGAAAATGGAATGGGGGGGGTGATGGTGAGGGGTGGCAAGGAACTTGGGGACTATGATTCTAATAAAAATTGAGTTCAAAAAAAAAATTGAGTTCAAAGTGCTTGATAGAGATAAGGGTGAATCATAGTCATGAAGAACTCTGACCTTCCCACTTACCTTCCCTCTGCAGACCACTAGGTTTGCAGGGCTCCCTACCTCTTCTCCTTTCCTACAAGGCTTAGACTTTGACAGGGCAAGTGATGGACTTTTTCTCACTACCCAAGTGTAAGGACTGAAGGCATGTGAGGCAGGGAGGAAGAGCTCAAGTCCAGTTCCAGGCAACTGGGGAGTGGCCAGAGCTAGGAAGAGGGAGTGCCAGGGGAAATGGGGATAGACCCTGGTTCATGTTTTTTGTCAGCTTGGAGGCCACTACTACAATGGAAGAACTCCCACAGTATATCATTAATTCCAAATAATTCTAGAATGTATCATATATCCTCCATTTGGCTAGGAGTGGGAAAAGCCCCTAGAGCAGTTTATCTATTTTTTATTATCACCCCCCAAGAAGCCTATTTAGACATTTTTGTCCTAATTGCTACCCCCCATGAAATTTGAATATCACAGATATACTGTATATCTATTTAAAAATTATGTACATTTGCACTTTATACATAAGAAGATATTTTATTCAATACAGGGTTTATAGTGACTAAATAAAATGTTTAAAAGTTTAACAATTTGTAAAAGCTATGAACATATAACTATTTGCTGAGCAACTTTAAATGTAACCTATTTACACTGTAAGGTATCAGAGTACATAAGTAAATTAGCAATTTACGTAACTGATGATATTAGCAGTGTAATCAAAATTTTAAAATACTATTCAAAACTTATTTTTTCAGCAGAAGTAAAACAAATGAAGTTTTAAATTTCTTAAAAATTATTTTTAGTGTAATTAACTTTTAAGTGTTGCTTGATATGAGAAAACTTTTAACTAGCTCTTGGATATTCATTCAGGTATCATCAACATTTTTCTTTTCAGTACTTGACATAATTAATGATAGATTGAATAACTTTTGTAGAATTAAATAAAAGCCATTTTTCTTTAATTCTCAAAGCCCAAACAACACACAGAGCCACTGAGGATCAAACATAAAGGCAGTCAATGGCAGCCAAAAGGCACAAGCTGGTCACTTCTGCAAGAATGAGCAATAGATTGAAAGTCTTCCAATCATAGCCATCTATTTGCCATGGTTTTGTAGTGTTGATCTTGCATACATTTTGTGTATTTTCCTCATTGTTGCTCATGTGAAACCCAAGAAAACCCAGTAACAGAAATTAAATATTAAAGAGTAAGATTCCTCAGGTAGGGCTGAGCTTTAGAGGGCCACAAACTATTGTAATTTTTGTGAAAGTTTTTTGTGATTTTTGTCCCCCACAAGGACCAATTTTCACTCCCTTGTGGGGTGATTACCCACCATCCTATCTTCCCTTTACCCCTGCATTGAGAATAGAAACCCTACAGCAACATTTCACCTGGACTGAATAAAACAAGGTAGAATGAATGCTGAGTGGGGTGCGGGGAAGAAGAGAGAGAGAGAGGGAGGGAGAATGAGAGGAAGAAAAGAAAGGAAGGGAGGGAGGGAGGAAAAGAAAACAAGAAATATCTACTAGAGACCAACCATTTGTGAAAACAAAATGGATAACAATATTTTTCTCCAAACTTACACTTTCAAAAATGCTTTGGTCCAACATAATACTATTAATCCATGTACAATTGCCATTCATCCCTTCAAAAGGCGATCACCCCAAATCTTATTACCTACTATCTCCAGCCTCCAGTCTAGGAATTTTTGGGTGATGTCCTTTTCTTTTCTACCTACCTTGCAACCCATTCTAGATATGCTACAAGCTATGAACTAGACTGTACATTGAACCACCATGACCTGTGAGTGTATGGGTATTGTATCATTTGGATAATCTTTGGATCATCACTGTGTATGATGTGGATGAAGGTACTAAGGGGATTTCCTGGGACTCATATACTCATATATAGAAGGTAGATTAAGCCCTGCTCCAGTGGGTCCAGCAATCCTGAACTGCAAGTTGTGCGTTATGCTCCTGAGACCCTAGAGGTTGCCTCCACAATGACTGTGTGGAATCTGAGCTCTTGGAGGTCCTACCTGTATTGGCTGGCTGTAATATGCGTTGACCTTTTGCCACTGGACATAGAAGTGCTAGGGTCATGCAATGAATCTCCTGAGTTCCAGACATGCTCTTCCTTACCCCATTGTGTAGCAGAGAGATTCCCTATTTCCCCTTGATAGTTGGGACCACTCATCCCAGCCACATAGTAAACACCCTTTTTTTTGCCTATTGGTTCAATGTCATGAGGAACTCCAAATGGCCAGGTGGAAGTCTCAACTTCCTGTGAATCAAAGTTTTGCAATTGTTTCACTAAGTGAAGTGATGAGAGGTGCCATTCCCATTTCCACCCTTTGGTTTCTAGACCTGTGTATTCTGTTTATGGGAGAAAGATCATCATATATTGGTCGTTGATTCGCAGAATACACTGAATTCTGCAGGATGTCCCCCAGACCTCACAAAGTGTTGTTTCCTAACTGTCACCAGAACTAAATCTTCCATAGGCCATCCCACCCTTCTGCAAAGGCGGTTGCTTATGGGTGATTGTCCATCGTCGTTAGACCATTTGTCTTACCTCTTTCACTGTGAAATGTGTTCCTTGACCAGAAAAAAAATATTGTATGGGATATCTCAATGATGTACAAAGTGTATAAAGTAATTAGAAAATCCAAGGATGGTGGTACTGGTAAAAGCACCAGGGAAGGCAAATCCATTCCAGAATATTTGATTATTTCCATAAGGATAAATTGATGCCCACCCCCTGATGGAAGAGGTCCAATGTAATCCCTCTGTCATCCAAGGATTTGTTGGTCTCCCCAGGAAATGGTGACATATTGGGGTTTCTGCTGTTGAGAACTTGGGCACTCAACAGTGTTGGTAGCCAAGTCAACCCATGTGATGGTAAATCCATGTCAAATCCCTGCATAACATCCATCCCTTTTACAATGGCAGTTTTGTTCACTGGCTCATCTAACAAGCACTGGAATGTCTAGAGAAAGAGGTTGACAGATTTCCACAGGCTGGGTCATCATGCTCCCTTTTGTAAGCATTCACATGAGACACAAATATTCTCACACTCAGCCCATTCCGAGAGATCTGTTCACTTACTCCTCATATATATGTACGCAAAGCAATTAGACTGTGCCTTACATGTAATAAGCGCTCTCTAAGTATTTTGCTGCCTTGTTATGGCTCAGTTCTCCAATCTTGTTCCTTCCCAGTGTCTGACCATCTGACAAGACTGTTAATTGGCATTTATCAGTGCCCCTGGCCAGGTCACTTTCTGAATTAAGAGATCAACCAGATGCACAGCTCCGAGTTTTGCCTCCTAGGAGAATTTCCCTTCCTTTCTTCCCATCAGGGTCACATCTAAGTGGGGCTGTTAACTTCCAGTTAGTTCCTACTTATCATACAGCATCATCTGCAAACCATGCTCCTGGGTTTTTTCTTCTTCAGTGAGCTGGTTATTGGGAACTCACCACAAGGGCCTAGAAGTGAGCTGAGGGAGAGCAAGCAGTGTGGCATGAGTAGGGACTATGGGAGTTTGTGCCTCCTATAACTCACTTTTGCTTTCAGGACCTGCTCGAGACTGACTTTGTTTATACAGCTACTCTTTGGTGATGGAGTGTTGTTATTGCCTGTCCAAATTTATGGCTTGGCGGATCAGATGGCACCAAGCCTAGGATGGGCAGCTCAGTTTACATGGTCACTTGGGGTCCCATGGTTAGGTGTTCAAACTCTACCAGGGCCAGTGATTTAACTTTGTTAACTCAATCATCAGGTGCCAGGAGCTGTTTTTCAAAAGGAGGGTAATTATTTGACAAAGAGCATGGCTTATGCTCCAAAACTCTAGAGACTTTTGCTTAGATTCTCTGCTTGGGGCTTGTCACAGGCCCCACACAGCATCCCAATCTGTCACAGACGCTCACTCAACTCACTCAAACATTTACTTGCTCATTCCACAAACCTCTGCTAGTGACTACAGTGTTCATGGCCCGTGCTGGGTACTGGGGTGGCCTGTTCTCAAGAACAGTGAGGGAAACAGTGACAGCACCAAAAGGAACCACTTGGGTTTGTGGGAGTCCAGATGAGCAAGTGATTCACCCTTCTTCTGCATATAGGCGTTCACCCTTCTTCTGCATATAGGCGTGTTATTAATCACAGATGTTGTGTGAGGAACATCTGCACAAATGTACAGTTACAGGCACACATTTTCATGTACAAATATAGGCATTGTGTACACGCATTCTAATTACGGAATATGAGTCAGCAGTCAGTGTGCTCTGGTGGAAGGAGTCCTGACTGAGAGACAGGCGAAGAGGGTTAAACTGCCCCAGCTCCCTCACAGGGTCCCCGTGTGGCCTGGGGCATGTCTCTGGCCCTCTCTGGCTTCATGTCTGCTGCCTGTAACGTGCGAACAGCATTAGCTCACCCAGCCTGGTCTTCATGAGCGTCACATTAGATAGTAAATGGGGAGCACCCAGAGTACTTTGTGCCCCAGGAGACTTATGTCTTCGCTAATTTATCTTCAGTTTACCGATTGAGCGAGCCATCTGCTTTTTGATGGCATTCTGACTGATGAAGAGAGTAAATGGGAAAGAAAAGGGGAATGAGTGAATGTGTGAGTAAGGAAAGAGTGGGTGAATGTAATGTGAGCAAATGCATGAATGAATCAGTAAATATGAATGAGTGAATGACTGAATGAGTTGGTCAGTAACCTTCTCCTATTTATTCTACTAAGGGATTCAGAGCCCACACTTGCTTTCCTCTGGAATCACCACTGAGAATGGAAGGGCAATGGGAGGACAGTGTGAAGTGCAGGCTGCCCCAGAGGACATCATCTCAGGCCCTGTATGCCAGAGAGATGTCCTGGCTGCCAGGCTTGCTTCAAACTTCATCTCAAGGTGTTTGTTTTTCCATCTCAAGGTGTTTGAAGGCCACACGCTGGCTACGGTCAGCAGAATCGCTATGTGAGGTGTCAGAATACAGATTCCTGGACCCCACCCTCCTGGAGTCTGCTTCAGTAGGTTGGGGAGGGGCCCAGGAACCTATCTTTTTAACCCATTTGCAAGTGAACTTGATGTCCAGTCAGATCGGAGAACCACTGGTCCGGCCTAGACGCCTCCGCTGAGGGACAAGTGGACAGGCACAGAGAAATCACCCATGTCATGTGGCCACTCTCGCTAAACTGTTTAGCTTCGGATGTCCTACCTACTTGGATCCTGCTGACCCAGAGAGACGGTATGGAATACAGACAAGAGAGAGACAGACACAGACCTGGGTTCAAATCCCAGCTTTGACCTTCTCCAAAGGTGGGGCAGCAGGCAAATCACTCACTGGCTCTGCTTCACTTTTCCCGTCTGTACGATGGGGACGTGCAATCGATGGCCCAGGACCACTGTGAGAATTTGAGAAAATTCCTCTCTGCAAATCACTGGTACAGAGTAATGAAGACCTGATGATAACTGTAATCATTAGCATTATCGAGCACTTACTAAGATCCAAGTATGGTTCCAAATGCTCTACATAAATGATCTCATTGAATTCGCACAAACACTGTCTATGAAAGAGGAGCTATTATCCTTCCCGTGCTACAGATGAGGAGCCTGAGGCTTAGAGAGTGTGAATAACTTGTCCAGGGGCCCACAGGCAACATCTGAGTCCTTGGAGCTTGCATGCTTAAACCCTAAGCTATAAATGGCAGCTCCCTCCCCCCTTCTCCTTAAAGGTTAAAACGGAGGGGAGAGCCAATCCTGTGGGGATAAAACAGAACAAAGACCTCTGAAAGGAAGGAAGCCAAGGGAATGTATGTAAGCAGACGCCTCAGAGAGTATGGGGGCTCAGTTTGCCCCTAAGCTTCCTGACAGCTGTAGCAGGAAAGGGGGGCGGGGAGCAGAATTCCCTAGTTTCCATTTTCTGGAAAAAAGGAGGCACAGAGGCATGTCTAAATGGACATTTGTCTTGGGCTGAAATTCCAGAGGAGTTGATCTTGTGGCCAGCTCAGCAAACATCCGGGACCAGAAGTTCATCTGTGATTTCATGAGGCGCTAAAAGTCTTATTCACACACGTGATTCTGAGAGTCAAGAAGCCAGAGGGGGAAGAAAACACATGAAATTCTATCTAGAAGAGAACGTTGCTGGGCTGCAGTTTCCCACAGCAGTAAGGGGCATGGGAGGAGACCGAGGCCCTGACTGTGTATCTGTCTCTCTCCACAACACACACGACACGGTCTCTCCGGGAGGAGATCCAGGCTCCTGGGGACATGACACTCCTCCAGAGACTGGGCTCCCGGGATGGATGGCAAATGAGCCCGGATGAAGTTGTGAGTGAGGGCCAGGCTGCCAGAGCCTGGGAGCTGAGTGGGGGCTGGGTCTGTCCGGCTGGGCCCGTGGAAGAGGCAGAGTAGGGGGAGCTGGTTGTAGGATTGGGAGAGGAATGTAGCATTTGGGCAGGTGGAGGGGCGTTGCAGGCAAAAGGAACAGCAGGTGGTGCAGGGCTTACTTCTCACCCTCCCCAGATATTGCCTCTTTTGATGTCCCTTTACCTGGCTTTCTGCCTGGTGAGCTCTCCATCCCACCTAACCCCTCCCCACCCATGCAGGTGAGGCTGACTCGCCCCCATCCACCAGGATTGAGAGGGGAGAGACCAGTGTCCGAATTACCTTCTGCACGACACTGCAAGACCAGTCTGCCTTCTCCAGTTCAGGCATCAGGGCCGACTTCGTGGTCCAGTATGATGTAGTCATGGAGGACATCGTTGGAGACGTGCAGGTGAGAGGGCCGGGAGAATGGAAAGAGCGTGGGCTCTGGAGTCAGACAGACCTGGGAAACAAGGTGCTGGCCTCCACAAGGTGCACGTTTGTTTCTCCCTAGGGATCAGTGAGGACTAGTGAACACGGATAGGACGGTGTGTAGCGACACATGACTTCACACCTGGTGAGGCACATGTGTCCCCCAAAGGGCTGGACACCTGGAACTGTATAAACTGAATCAAGATCCAGGTGAATACATTCCTAACTGAAGCAAGTCATAGCCCACTCTTAACCAGACCTTTCGGAAAGGCAAGTGATTAGTCTCTCACACTTTCTGCAGCTCTGATACTCTCATGTTCTCTTGGGCTTTCTGGATGTCTCTAAGTTTTAAAAATTCTTTTTGCCTCACTTGAGCCATTTGCCTAAACAGGGAGCCCTTAAATTCTGAGCTCACACACTCACGAAGAATGTGCAGAGGTCCCACGCTCTGCCAGAGGGGTAGAGGCTGATCCGGGACCCTTGGCTTCACAACAACAATTGCATGGCAGCCTGAGAGGTCTGGTCCCAGCCTGCTTCTCCCACCACACCTCTCACTGCCTCCAGCACACAAACCATCCTCCAGCTGCCCCACACCACGCCACACCACACACCAATGTCCCAAAGCACCTGAACCTGCCAGTCATCTGTGCCTGAGTATGTGCTCATACTGTCTGCCGCCCTGGGAATGTCTTCTCCCTCCTTTTTCCACTGGTGAGTGTCCTCCTCATCCCTGAAAACCTTGCTTCAGTGCCACCTCCATGACGGCCCCACCCCACTTACAATTCCTCTCTCTGCTCTGGGCTAGTATAGTGCTTTGGTTACACCTCTCCTCATGCACTTACTTATTCATTCATTCATTCATATGTGGACTCACCTCCATCAAGCTGGAAACTGCTCTAGCCCAGTCCTGCCCTCAGTGACTCTGGGAAGTCAGGAATGAGTTAGACACAGCCCCTAATCTCCCTTTGGAAATGTCCCATCCTGAGGTAACTCGATACATAGAGCCAGAGCAGTCATAAAAGGTTCTAAGGGCTGTGTATAAATATGTAATGGGTTACGTATGGATACCACTGAGGAGGGTTTCACGAGAGCCTTCCTGAATGAGTTGGCTTTTAAGTTGGCATAGGAAAACTGAATAGACTTTACCTCCACCTGGGCCGATAGGATGAAGGGGAGGGCATGCAGAGAGAGGGGAATCGCATATGCAGAGGCACAGAGGTATAACAGAGGCCTGCTGTGTAAGGGGAATAGAAGGAATTCACCCTCTCAGAATAGGAGCTGAGGGTATCATGCCAGTAGGTGGCAGCAGGGCCTTAACCTGGTGTTCTGGTGTGTGTGTGTGTGTGTGTGTGCGTGCGCACGCGTGCACGTGTGAACTGAGACATTTGTCTGCTTGTTCATTCTTTACCTCTCCCACCATTGCCTGGAGTAAAGATACAGATAGAACAGACGGAACTAGGCATTAAATAGTACGACTGATACTCCCATCCACTGTGTGCTATGATTCCTGCATCCCCCAACCAAGAACCCCTCAATTCACCTCCCATTTTACTTGAGTATGCCCGCCTTTCAAAGTCCAACACATTTACTCCATGGGCACCTAATCCGTTATGCCCACTGCTGGCTGATGTCAGGAACCCTGAAGTGAATCACACACAGATCTTATTCACTGTCTCCAGGTGAAACAGAGAGACACGAGAATGACACAAGATGAGAAGTGCTTTGTCGATGACAACATAAGTATGATGGAAGCCATCATGAGGGGTGAGGAGGTCAGGGAGCCTGACCTGGGTCTTAAAGAACTCAAAGAAGTGTGGCAAGTTGGGAAGGGGGGCTCTCAGAAGGCAAAGGCAGTCTAGTAAACTGAGGGCTGCATGACACAAAGAATAGAGGCTGGAACTATCCAGGGGTGTGTAGGGAACTACAAGTGGATTGGAGTTCCTGGAGTTTTGATTTGAGGCCCAAGAAATGCTAAGAGGTGAGACTGAAGGCCATGAGTGCTGCAGGGGCTTGATAAGGAACATAAAATTTATGTTGAACATGCTCAGGGAGCCCTGAGAGGGAATGACGCTATGAGGTTTGTGTTTAGAAAGACCAGACCGTGCAGCTGCTGCAACGATGCATGGATGGGAGGGGCCCCAGGAGAAGCAGGGAAACCAGAGGGAAAGGAGCCCTAAATTTGGACTTCATTAGTTTGGGAGGGCGAGGCGGGTTGGGCCTGAGACATATCCAGCCCTTGAGGTATCTGGCCCCACGGAGCTGCCATCAGCCTATTCAGGGCTGTAAATCCCCACCACTTCCCTCCATTGTGCTACACAAACGTAATCATTCTCTTTGCATGCCATGACAGACAAATATTAGGCAACACTGTTTAAGGGACAGGGGGGAAATGGAGCTGAAGAAAGAGACTGAATCCGATGGACCTGAGAGCTGGTAGGAGAATAAGGAGTGTTCATCCTCTCTGGATCCCAGGGGAAAAGATTCTTCTGAGCAGCAGAAGTGATTGTCAATTGTGAAATATATCAGGGAGGTGCAGTCTGATGAGAACTGAAATACACCCACTGAGTTTTCCAGCCAACTGGTCGTTGCTACCTTTGGTGAGAGATGGATCAGCGGTGGGGGTGGGAGCCAGGCTGCAGTGGGCAGAGGAGTAAACCGGAGGTGAGAAGACAATTGCAGCTGTCGAGTTCATTACCTTGGCATGCTACCGGGAAGAAAGGAGCTGATTTGAAGTTTGGGTGGGATTGGGATGAATGGAGGTTGTCTCAGTGAATGGAAAAGACACCAACATTTTTAAACTCTAAAGAAGACCCAGTCGGGTGCATGGGCTGGGTTGGAGAGTAGGAGTCTGGCTGGTGGAGGAGGTACTGGAGGCTGGGCCTGCATGGGGTCAGGGAAGGATTGTTTTGTCTTTCAGTAGAGGGAGGAGGCATATAGGTGTGTGGACCCTGCGCAAGGGTGGGGTGGGCAGTCCAAGGGACATGGCCTGGTGCCCTTAATGTTTTCATGAAGAGGGAGGGGAGGCATTTCCTGAGAATGGGGTGGCATGACAGCTGAAGGGAGTGTGAGAGGTTGGTGACCTGGGTCATGCCTCTGGTTTATATAATAGGATGTGAGGTGTGGCGTCACTGGTGAGCCTGGGACCATGGAGAGGTAGGAACGTGATTTTCCCAGAAGCTCTCACCTACCCAGGTATGGGAAGAACACAGAAGGGCAGCTGGACTCTGCCTGTGGCTTGGGCAGTTGCAGGATGGTTGACCCAGGGCTTGGGGAACTGCTGTAGAGTGCCAGGAAAAAGTGCAGACAAAGCCTACGCTTGTGCTTGTGAATTAATTCAAAGGCTGGGGTGGAGGGGAAGAGCAAGATGTCCTCCCATCTCCTTCCTGCTCTCCACCACCCCCCTCCCGCCCTCCAAGATGGGAGGAGATAGTGTGTCCAGCTTTGTGACCAGAGAATGCCTGAAGGGCTGAGAGGAGAATAAGCTGGTTATCCCAGGACAGAGCTTGCTTCAGGCTCCTGGGCAGCTCAGACCCTCAGCAAGCCTATACTTCCTTAGGCTGAGCTGCCACTGGTCCTGGGGGCCCTCCCAGCTTCCCCCTCCCCTTCTCTCAACTGTCCCAGGCCCCAGGCTCTGCAGAAGGAGAGATGGAGTGGGGGAAGGGGGTCAGCAGCCAATCATATCCCCGATAGCCCAAGGCATCTGCACCTGGTCTAACCAATCCCCTCTGAACAAATAGCTCACTCAGCCTCTGCTCCCTCCTCCCCTCCCTGCTCTGCCCAGCAACAGCAGAAAGGAGGTTTAAGGAGGAGAGGGAGGCCCTGCAAACTCCCAGCCCCTGGCAGCAATGGAGCCGGGCCTCAGGCTCACTCTATAGAGGGAGGTTAAAACAACACTCTCAGTTCCTGGAGCCCAGGCAAAACGTCCCTAGGGGCCCTCAAGACTATGCAAGCCCAGCTCTCACAGACAGGAACTCACATATTACAGAGATCCTGATCCCTGGAGCCTTGGGCCACAAGCCAGTCTCATTTTCTCCACAGCTCAGGGGCAGGCCCTGGGCTGGCAGCCTGACCAGCAGAGATACACTTCTGGGGGAGGAGATGGACATTGAGCAAACAATCCCACAAATGCCTATTTAATAGCAACAGTGATAAGGCCTAGGAAGGAAAAGAGCAGGGTTTTATGCAGCAAAATAAGAGGGGACTTGATTTAGACTGGCTTTCACAGTTTTTGTTGATTCCACTTCTTTTTCTCCAGATTTGCGATGGCTATTTTGTTCATTACTTTGCACCCAGAAGCTTTCTACCTGTTAAGAAAAACGTGGTGTTTGTTATTGACGCGAGTGGCTCCATGTTTGGTACCAAAAGGAAGCAGGTAACAAGGACCCTGGGGATCGTTCATTGCTCTTGATTTAGAAAGCTCAGAAAGCAGAGAGTGCTGGTACAGTGGTTCCCTGAGACAAGACACCCTGCCATCCCATCACCTTTGGACCTTATAGGCCTAGGCCTACCTTAGAGTCTTGGTACCTTACATATCAGGAGCCACGTAGACATGGAGCCACAGAATCATAGGAACACTGAAACATAGGACTATGGGGCCTGAACCCATCAAGAGCCTCAACCACAAACCTCCAGGTCTCATAAAGGCCCAGAGTCATAGAGACTTTGGGCTAGAGTACTCTGGCATCATAAAGCATGAGTCAAAAACATTAAAACTGTAGTCATTTTAGATTCAGAACTGTCAAGGGGCCACAGCTTTGTTTTGTTTTGTTTTGTTTGACTATATAGCCAGAAGAATACAGTGCACTGGCCTTATAGGGCTTAGAAGCCATAGAGTCCTGGGTCCATCTAGGCTTCAGTCTTGTACCCCACCTACCAGAGCACCCTTGAAACAGAATCCTGGAGCCATAGGCCAAAGAGATTTTGACTTTAGAGCCTGAATCCATGAAGTTCTGGAAGCAGCGTTTTAAACCATAATACCCTGTGGTTCTAGAAGTATAAACTTCTTATATCCTGTGGCAGTATAGCCTTTGTTACTGAAAGAACCGCATAATTCATTGGAGGAATGCTATGGGATGCAATATCCCCTGAATTTTAGCATCTTGGATACCTGAGTGTTTAAGATCTCATGAAGTTATTGTACATTAAACTCTGGAAGGTTAGGGTTTTTGTTTTTTTTTTTTTACATCATAAGCTCCAAATCTCTAAGCCTAGATATCCTAGGCCAGAGTGATTTTTCAGCCCCTGAACCACAGTATCTTTTGACTCACCCTGTCTTCATATCCAGTCTACTGTTAAATGTATTTAGTGATTACCTAATTTTGGGTATGTTTTTTTTTAGTTTTAGAAATCAGCATTAGTGAGTTCAAGAGATCATTAGAAAGTACCTTAATTGAGGCAAAGCCACCCAAGATAATGAAAATAATACAGTAAAGGGTTATAAACATGTGTCAGAAAGCCAAATGATGAAATAAATTTTATTTTTATTTCTTAAAATATATTTATTGAAGTATAGTTGATTTACAGTGTTGTGCCAATCTCTGCTGTACAGCAAGTGACTCAGTTATGCACATATATACATTCTTTTTTAAAAATATTCTTTTCCATTATGGATTATTACAGGATATTAAATATAGTTCCCTGTGCTATACAGTAGGACCTTGCTGTTTATCCATCTTATAAATAATAGTTTACATTTGCTAATACCACACTCCCAGTCCTTCCCTCCCTCACCCCCCTTCCCCTTTGCACCAAGTCTATTCTCTATGTCTCTTAGTCTGTTTCTCTTTTGTAGATATGTTCATTTGTGCCACATTTTAGATTCCACATAAAAGTGATAATGATTAAATAAATTAATATATAGATTCTAATAGCTTAGAGAATACCAGTTAGGGAAAACAGAAAGAAAACTAGACCTAGGTACACCATGAGCAAACTGTTTAAAACCAATGGAAGTGAAAAAATGTCAAGAGCATCGAGAAAGAATTATTATCTTTAGGAAATAACAATACATCTTAGAAATGAACTTTGAAAAGAAACTATGGAAAGTCATAGGCAATGCAATGACTTTTTTAAAGGAATTATATTAAAAAAAAATCCCAAGCTATATTCTGTACCCAGCCAAAATGTTCTTCAAAAATGAAGGTAAAATTATGACATTTTTGGACAAGTACTGATAGAATTTATTGCCAGCAAACTCAAGCTACAATAAGTAGTAGAGGATGTTCTTTAAGTTAAAGTAAAATGAACCTAGATGGACAAACAGAATTGTAGAACGGGTTGAAGTTCCCTAGGAAAAGATACACATATGAGTAAATGTAAAAGAATACTGACTATCTTTTGCAACAATGTTGATTACTTGCTATGGGATTTATAGTAGGTAGAACTAAAAATATTTTTAAAGTAAAGTGCATAAAGGAAATAAATGGAGTTAAATGGTCTTATGGTTCTTTCATTCTTTGAGAAGTGGTTAAACTACTAAGTTAAGGTAGACTATAATAAGGCAAGAATGCATGGTTAGTATTTAGGGTAAACATGACAACAATACAACATTATATAACTAAAAATCTAATAGACGAAATAAAATGGACCAATAAATACTAATTAATCCAGAAGAAGTCAGGGGAGGAGAACTAAAGATACAAAGAACAGATGGGACAAATGGAAAAGTAGTATTAAGACATTAGGCTTATGGGAGAAGACAAGATGGTGGAGTAGAAGGATCTTGAGCTTACCTCCTCTTACAAGAACACCAAAATTACAGCTAATTGCTGAACAACCAATAAGAAGAAGACTGGAGCCTACTAAGAAAGATATTCTACATCCAAAGACATAAAGAAGAATCCCAGCGTGATGGTAGGAGGGACACACTCATGATATAAACAAATCCCATACTCCCTGGGTGGTCCACCCACAAACTGGAGAATAATTATATTGCAGAAGTTTTCCCACAGGAGTGAGAATTCTGAGACCCATGTCAGGCTCCCCAGCCTGGGTGCCTGGCATCAGGAGGAGGAGCTCCCAGAGCATTTGGCTGTGAATTCCAGTGGGGTTTGATTGCAGGAGCACCACAGGACTGTGGGAGACAGAGACTCCACTCTTGCAGGGCACACACAAGGTCTCATGTGCACAGGGACCCAGGGCAAAATCAGTGACTTCATAGGAACCTGGGCCAGACCTACCTGCTGGTCTTAGAGATTTTCCTGGGGAATTAGGGGTGGCTGTGGCCATCTCTGGGGTCATAAAAGCTAGTGGAAGAAATATAAGGGAGTGTTCATCTACTTGAACTTTTGCTGGAGACAGAAATGTTGCTTTGGTAATTAGCACCAAGACCTGGCTCCACCCAACAGCCTGTAGGTTCCAGTGCTGGTATGAGTCAGGTCAAACAACCAACAAGGCAGGAACACAACACAATCCATCAGCAGACAGGCTGCCTAAAGACTTTCTGAACCCACAGCTGCCTCTAGACATGCCCCTTGAGATGGCTCTGCCCACCAGATGGCCAAGATCCAGCTCCACCCACCAGTGGGCAGGCACTGGCCCCTCCCACCAGGAAGCCTGTACAAGTCTCTAGATCAGCCTCACACACCAGGAGACAGACAACAGAAGCAAAACAAAACAAAACAAAACACCCCAAAAACCAAAACCAAAACCCTACAATTCCTCAGCCAGTGGAACTGAGTCCTCAAACAGGTCCTCAAACGGGTCAGGACCTACCCTGGCACCAGCTGGTGCCTGGCACATGGGTGAAGAGAGGGAAGTGTACTCCTGGGATGCATAGGACATCCCTACAGAGGGCCACTTCTCCAAGGTTGAGAAACATATCTAACTTTCCACATACATAAAAATACAAATACAATTTAGACAAAATGAGACAGCAGAGGAATATGTTCCAGACAAAGGAACAAGGTAAAATCCCTAAAGAACAACTAAATGAAGTGGAGATAAGCAATCTACCCAAGAAAGAATTCAGGGTAATGATCATAAAGATGATCCAAGAACTCAGGAAAAGAATGGGTGCACAGAGTGAGAAGTTTTTAACAAAGAGTTAGGAAATATAGAGAAAACCAAAGTTGAAGAATACCATAACTGAAATAAAAATCACACTAGAAGTAATCAATAGCAGAATAAATGAGGCAGAAGAGGGGATAAGAGAACTGGAAGACAGAGTGGTGGAAATTACTGCTGTGGAACAGAATAAAGAAAAAAGAATGAAAAGAAGTGAGGACAGTTTAAAAGACCTCTGAGACAACATGAAATGTGCCAACATTCGCATTATATGGGTCCGAGAAGGAGAAGAGAGACAGAAAGGGCCTGTGAAAATATTGGAAGAGATAATAGCTGAAAAATTCCCTAACATGGGAAATGAAACAGTCACCCAAGTCCAGGAAGCACAGAGAGTCCCATACAGGATTAACCCAAGGAGGAACATGCTGAGACACATATTACTCAAATTGAAAAAAGTTAAAGATGAAGAGAAAATATTAAAAGCAACAAGGGAAAAGCAACATATAACATACAAGGGAATCCCCATTAGGTTATCAGCTGATTTTTCAGCAGAAACTCTGTAGGCCAGAAGGGAATGGCATGATATATTTAAAGTGATGAAAGGGAAAAATCTACAACCAAGAATACTCTATCCAGCAAGACTCTTGTTCAGATTCGGCAGAGAAATCAAAATCTTTACAGACAAGCAAAAGCTAAAAGAATTCAGCACCACAATACCACCTTTACAACAAATGCTAAAGGAACTTCTCTAGGCAAAAAAGAAAAGGCCACATCTAGAAAGAAGAAAATTACAAAGTAGGAAATCTCACCAGTAAAGGCAAACATATAGTACAGGTAGGAAATCATTCTCACAGAAATATGATATCTAAACCAGTAATCATGAGAGGAGGTGAGTTCAAATGCAGGATATTTGAAATATTTTGTAATAACCTATAAGGGAAAAGAATCTGAAAAATTATATACATATATATATATAAAAGACTATATATACATATATATATACATACATATATATAACTGAATCATTAATCATATATATATATATAACTGAATCATCCGGCTGTACACCTGAAACTAACACAACGTTGTAGATCAACTATACTTCAATACCAATTTTTTAAAAAAGATATTAGGGTCAAACTGAACTATGTCCTCATTACATTAAATTTAAATACACCTCACACTTCAGTGAAAAGACTAAAAAAGATAGAATTCAATTATATGTTTTATTAAACAATAGACAGACCTTAAATATAAGAACACAGGCTGAAACTAAAAGGATGGTTGGTGTCTTGTATTAATGCCAGATTAAACAGGCTTTGAATCAAGACAAAGAGGAACATTTTGTAATGATAAATGGATCCATTCAATTGTAAGACATAACATTTATAAATTTGTATGCACCCATTATCACAGGCTTGATATATGTAAAAATTAGAAAAAATAAAAAGAGGAAAAAAATAAACTTATCCTCAGTAAATGTTAAACTCCCCCCACCAAAAAATTGATAGAAATAAAAGGAGGCATAAATTCACAATCATAAGTAGAGATTTTAGCATGCTTCTCTTAGTAACTGATGAAAATTAGTTAACAAATATGTAAGGATATGGGTGATTTGAACAACAATATTAAACAGTTTTGACATAAAGGACATCTATAAAGCACTACCCCAAATGATAGCAGAATTCACATTTCTTTTAAGTGTGCATGAAACAATTTCCAAAAGAGACCACACTCTGGGGTATGTCATTTTTCAAAAAATTTTAGAATACACATTAAAATCACAACGAGATACACTACACCTATTGGAATGTCTTAAAAAACAAAACCAAACTAAGGCAAACCAAAAACTCATAATACTAAGTGCTGGTGAGTATACAAAAAGAAACTCTCAAATATTGCTGGTGGGAATGCAAAATAGTACAGCCACTATGGAGAGTGGTTTGGGAATTTCATGTAAATTTAGAAAAAAAACTTACCATATAACCTAGAAATCCTATTCCTAGCCTATATTTTTTCCAATAGAAAACAAAACTTAAATTCACATAAACTTTGTAATGAAATGTTTTAGTGGCTCTATTCATACTCACCAAATTAAAAGGAAACAACTCAAATGTCCTTCAACTGGTGAATGGTTAAATAAACAGTGTTACACCCATATAATGGAATGCCAGGTATTTACCCTGGAGAAATGAAAACTCATGTTCACATGAAAATCTGTATACAAATATAGCAGATTTATTTATGATTGCCGAAACCTGGATACAACTCTAATGTCCTTCAATTGGTGAATTAAAAAAAAAAAGCTTTGATGCATTCATACAATAGAATACTACTCATCAGCAAAATAAACAAACTACTTATACATGCAATGACATGGATGAATCTCCAATGTGTTGTGGTAAGAGAAAAAAGAAAAACTACAGATTCCAAAGGCTACATACTGTGTAATTCCATACATAAGACCTTCTGGAAAAGACAGTGTTATTGAAAAGCAGATCTGTTGTTGTTAGGACCTAGGAGGGGTGGAGGAGTTGACTACAAAGGGACAATATGAGAGAGTTTTTTTGATGTGATGGAATTGTTCTGTATCTTTCTTTTGTTTTAGATTATGTGACTATATGTATTTACCAAAATCATAAAATTGCAGACCAAAAATAGTAACTTTTACCCAATTCAAATAACAGAAGTAATAAGAAGTACTTATGAGAAATTTTATGCTTGTAAAGCTTAAAACTTCAGTAAAAAGATAAAATTTCCTAAAAAATTACAACTTACCAAAATAGACACAAGATCAAATCAAAAGTGTGGGGCTTCCCTGGTGGCGCAGTTGTTGAGAGTCCACCTGCCAACGCAGGGGACACGGGTTCGTGCCCCGGTCCGGGAGGATCCCACATGCCACAGAGTGGCTGGGCCCGTGAGCCATGGCTTCTGAGCCTGTGCGTCCGGAGCCTGCGCATCCAGAGCCTGTGCTCCGCAATGGGAGAGGCCACAACAGTGAGAGGCCCATGTACCGCAAACAAACAAACAAACAAACAAAAAAAGTGTGAATAACTCTATATGCTAAATAAATCGAATCTGTAATTGAATTCCTTTCTACCAAGAAAATTCAGAGGTAGGTGGATGCACTGGCAAATTCTTGGAACATTCAAGAAAGAAATATTTACCAATGTTACATAAACTCTGTCAGAGAATATAATAAAGATGAAACATTTTGCAAATTGTGTTATGAGACCAGACTTACCCTGATACCAAAACCTGACAAAGAAACTATAAGAAAAATATGTCATTAACTTTCATGAACGTGTAAAAATTGCAAGCAAACTATTTGTAGATTGAACCCCACGACATATGGAAAGGCTAATACATCATGACCAAGAGAGATTTATTTCAGGAATGCAAGTTAATTAAACAGTCAACAGAGTGAAGAGGCAATCTACAGAATGGGAAACCTTATATCTAATAGGGGGTTAATATCCAAAATATACAAGCTACTCCTACAACTCAACAGCAAACAAAACAAGACAAAATAAAAAGCAAACTAACAACCTGATTTAAAAGTGGGCTAAGGACTTAAATAGACATTTTTCCAAAGAAGACATCAAATGACCAACAGATTCATGAAAAAAATATGCTCAACATCAGTAATTGTCAGGGAAATGTAAATCAAACCCACAGTGAGATATCACCTCACACCTGTCAGGATGGCTAGTGTGTGTGTGTGTGTGTGTGTGTGTGTGTGTGTGTGTGTGTGTATGGAGGGAGGGAGAGAGAGAGAGAGAGAGAGAGCAATCAAGTGTTGGTGAAGATGTGGAGAAACTGAAACTCTTGCAAAATGGTGCAACCTTTATGGAAAAGAGTATAGAGATTCCTCAAAAGTTAAGAATTTCCACTGCTGGGTATATATCTGAAGGAAACACTATCACTATCTTTTTTTAATGCTTTTCTTTTTAATACTTCCTATTTAGTGAGAGCCTACCATATGTCAAACATTTTATACATTTTATCTCTGGTCCTAATACAAACTTGGCCATATATGTTTGGGTTTTTTTTTTTTTGGTTGTTTGTTTTTAAATAAATAAATAAATTTGTTTATTTATTTATTTATTTATGGCTGTGTTGGGTCTTCATTTCTGTGTGAGGGCTTTCTCTAGTTGCGGCAAGCAGGGGCCACTCTTCATCGCAGTGCATGGGCCTGTCACTGTCGTGGCCTCTCTTGTTGCAGGGCACAGGCTCTAGATGCGCGGGCTCAGTAGTTGTGGCTCACGGGCCTAGTTGCTCCACGGCATGTGGGATCTTCCCAGACCAGGGCTCGAACCTGTGTCCCCTGCATTGGCAGGCAGATTCTCAACCACTGCGCCACCAGGGAAGCCCCAACATCACTACCTTGAAGAGATATCTTCACTCCCAAGTTCATTGCAACACTATTCACAATAGCCAAGATGTGGAAACAACCTAAAGTGTTTATCAATGCAAAAAACAAAGCATGAACCTAAGTGTCCATCATCAGATGAATGGATAAAGAAGATGTGGCACATATATACACTGGAATATTACTCAGCCATAAAAAGAAATGAAATTGAGTTATTTGTAGTGAGGTGGATGGACCTAGAGTCTGTCATACAGAGTGAAGTAAGTCAGAAAGAGAAAAACAAATACCATACGCTAACACATATATATGGAATCTAAGAAAAAAAATGTCATGAAGAACCTAGGGGTAAGACATGAATAAAGACACAGACCTACTAGAGAATGGACTTGAGGATATGGGGAGGGGGACGGGTAAGCTGTGACAAAGTGAGAGAGTGGTATGGACATATATACACTACCAAACATAAAACAGATAGCTAGTGGGAAGCAGCCGCATAGCACAGGGAGATCAACTCAGTGCTTTGTGACCACCTAGAGGGGTGGGATAGGGAGGGTGGGAAGGAGGGAGATGCAAGAGGGAAGAGATATGGGAACATATGTATATGTATAACTGATTCACTTTGTTATAAAGCAGAAACTAACACACTATTGTAAAGCAATTATACTCCAATAAAGATGTTAAAAAATACTTAAAGAAATACATGGTATACATCTACATTCCTGAGGGTAACAAAGGCATGGATAAATTATTTTATGTAAAAGTTATTTATGGTGGAATGAATAATTATTAAAACTTTTAAGACCTTCAAAATATACACAGAAATAAAAAAGACAAAGTCTTACACTCAAAGATAACTATTATTAATATTTTAATGTATTTCTACAGGTCTTTCCTCTGTATTTCTTATTTGTTTACATAGTTGTGTATAGTATGTATAATTTGGAATTCACTTATTCTACTTTACATTGATAATAAATATTCATTTTACTTCCAAAAAAAAAAAACAAAGCATGAATCATAAAGGGTAAACTTTATGAAATGGACTTTTTCAATATTACAAACTTCTGCCCTTTGAAAGGCACTATCAATAAAATGAAAAGGCAAACCACAGACTGGGTGTGTATATTTGCAATGTGCATTAGATATAAAAATCCAGAATAAATAAAGATCTCTTAAAAGTCAACAATGAGAACACACAAAACCAATTAAGAACTAGGATAAGCAATGCTAAATGAAAGAAGCCAGGCTCCAAACCATACGATATTACATTTTGGGAAAACAAAACTATAGGATGGAGAACAGATAACAGGTTGCTAGGAATTAAAGTTGTTTGGAGGGTTTGACTACAAAGGTTTAATATGGTGGAATTTTGGGGGTGATGGAACTGTTTTGTTTCTTTTTATCATAAGGGTAATAATATGCATCTATGCATTTGTTAAAAGCCATAGAACATACACCAAAATATAAAATTTGCCACATGTAAATTAAAAACAAATTAAAAATTGGGCTAAATATTTGAACAAATGCTTCACAAAAGAAGATGTACAAATGTGCAGCAAGCATGTGAAAGATGTTTAATATCACCACCTCTCAGGTAAATGAGAATTAAAACTACACTAACAGACCACTACACAACCACTGGATGAATAAAATTAAAAGACTGAAAATTCCAAGTGCTTATGAGGATGTAGAACAAGTGAAACTTTCATGCATTGCTGGTGGGAGTGCAAAATGTTGTGGCTACATTGGCAAACAATTTGGAAAAAATCATAAGTTTAAATATACACTTACCATATGACTCAACAATCTCATTCTTAAGTATTCACTCAAGAGAAATAAACTCATGTCCATAAATGACTTGCACAGAAATCTTCATAGAAGCTTTATTCATAGTAGCCTCCAATCTGGAAAAGAGCCTAACACTTTTTGATGGGCAAATGTATAAACATAATGGTATCTTTATATAATGTAAAACTACTCAGCAATAAACAGAATAAACTTATGTATGCAAAATCATGGAGAAATCTCATATACATTATGATGAGTTTAAAAAGCCACTCTCAAAAGAGTATATAATTCTATTTATATTATATCCTTTTATAAATTCCTTTTGTAAATTCTTTTATAAATTCTATTTATATGACAAAATAATCTTTTTTTGACAGAAAGAAGATAAGTTGTTGCCTAGGCCTTGGAGTACGAGGGAACTTTTTTTGGGTGATGGAAATATTCTATATCTAGATTGCAAATGCTGTTTCATGGGTGTATACATTGTCAAACTCATTAAACTGTAAATGTAAAATGGCTGCATTATCCTGTATACAAATGATGCCTCAATAAATTTGATCTTAAAAATGAAATGATTGTTATTCTTTGCATTACCATAATAAAGCAAAAAATGGCCATCTCAGTAGATGTACAAAGAGAATTGATAAAGTCAATACCTGTTCAGGATTTAAATTCTTGGCAAACTTGATTTCAATCTGATAAAGGGCATTCACATTATAATTTGTATCTTACTTTGCATTTTTATCTTAATTTCACACTATTATTTCTTTCATCAGAGTATTTTAGTTTTCCACATATAGATCTTGCACATAGTTTGTTAGGTTTACACCTAAGTGTTTAATTCTTTTGGTGCTAATGTAAATGGCATTCTGCTCTAATTTCAATTCCAGTTGTTCATTGCAGGTGCATAGGAAAGCAATTGAGTTTTGTATATTAACCTTGTCTACAGTCTTGCAATAATCATTATTTCCAGGAAGATCTGCTGATTATTTGGATTTTTTTACATAGGCAATTATGCTATCTACAAAAACAAAAAATAAACAAAACCAATTTTAGATCTTCCATCCAACTATGTATGCCTTTATTTACTCTTCTTGTCTTATTGTATTAGCTAGGACTTGCAGTATGATGTTGAATAGGAGTGGTGAGTGAGGATATCCTTTCCTTGTTCCTAATTGTGAGAAAGCATCTCTAGTTTCTTGCCATTAAGTATGATGTTAACTGTAGGTGTTTTTGTAGATGTTCTTTACCGAGTTGAGAAAATTTCTCTCTATTCCCGGTTTGCTTAGAGTTTTTATCATGAATAGGTGTTGAGTTTTGTCAAATGTATCTTTTGCATCTATTGATTGACTTTTCTTCTTTAGCCAGCTGATATGATGGATCACATCAATTGATTTCATTAGTTGAAGCAGGCTTGCATACCTAGAATAAATTCCACTTGGTGTGTAATTCTTTTTATACATTGTTGGATTCTATTTGCTAGTATTTTGTTGAGGATTTTTTAATCTATGTTCATGATATATATTGGTCTGTAGCTTTCTTTCTTATAATGTCTTTGACTTGTTTGGTATTAGGGTGATGCTGCCTTCATAGAATAAATTAGGAAGTATTTCCTATACTTCTATTTTCTGGGACATATTTTAGGGAATTAATATACTTTCTTCTTAAATGTTTGGTAGAATACACCAGTGAACTCCTCTGGTCTGGTGCTTTCTGATTTGGAAGGTTATTAGTTATTCATCCAATTTCCTTAATAGAGATAAGCCTGAGTGACATCAACAAAATGATGGATTGGGAAACTCCAGGCCCTGGTTCTCCATAGAAACATTAAAAATAAAACCTAGATAACAACAAAAAATGTCTTTATAGGAGTTCTGGAAAACAATAAAAGATCTACAATACCCAAGTGATTGCCCAATCAAGAAAATGCCACATTCAAAATGATAGAAAATTCCATGATATATTTGTTTGCTTTTATGCCACACCCTCCCTGGCATGGCATATCCTGGTCTGGAGGAAGCAGCAGCCCACTTCCTAATATCCTCTTTCAAATTAGAAGGAGCAGAGCAGACTTTATTTGCCACAATTTAACTAGGCTGAGGGCTGTCTAATGGACTGTTCTCTATTTTGCTCAACTTTGTTCTCAGGCAGGAGAAGCAGTGGGGACACCTTGGGAAGGCTGCAGGAACATTGACAAGTGAAACATACACCAGACCATCAAAGTCTTCAAGAAAAGACTCCTTCAGAAGTTACGATATTTAAAAGCAACCAAGTATGTGGAGAAATTGAAAAAAGCTACACAGAAGCTGATTCAAGACACATGCTCAAAAAAGGCCCAAGGAGATATTAAGCTTTTTCCTCATGCTTATCAGAAGCCTCAGAACCAAGGCCCAGTTGATTAGTGAAGAACTTCCCCAGCACAGAGCCAGTCTTCAAAGATTGAGAGAGTTGGCAGTTTCTTTTTCAAATGCCCAATTTTCAACAACGACAAAATTCCAAGGCACACAAAGAAACAGGAAAACATGGCTCATTCTAAGGGAGAAAAGTAAAGATGGCACCAGAAACCATCCCTGAAGACATGCAGGCTTCAGACTTATTAGACAAAGACTTTAAAACAACTGAATTAAATATGCTCAAAAAGCTAAAACAACAACAACAACAAAGAGAAGAACTAAAGGAAATCAGGACAATGATATATGATCAAAATAAGAATATCAACAAAGAGAAATTATAAGAAGGAAACAAAAATTCTGGAGTTGAAAACTATAACAACAGAATAGAAGCATTCACTAGGGAAGTTTAACAGACTTGAGCAAACAAAAGGAAAAATCAGTGAGCTTGAAGATAGGACATTTGAAATTAGTGAGTCTGAGGAGCAGAAATTAAAAAAAGAATGAAAACAATGAAGAGAGCCTAAGGGACTTATGGAACACAATAAAGCAGGCCAATATACGAATTATGGGAGTCCCAGAAAGAGACACGAGAAGGTGACAAAGAGATTTTTTGAAGAAATAATGGCTAGAAATCTGCCAAATGAAAGGAAAGATATGACTCTACAAGTCCAAGAACTCAACAAATGTCAAGGAAGATAAACATTAAAAAATACATACCAAGAAATATAATTCAACTGTTGAAAGCTAAAGACAAAGAGAGAATTTTGAATGTAGCAAGTGAGAAGCAACACATAATTTATGAGTCTTCAATAAGATCATCAGCCAATTTATCAGCAGAAACCTCAGAGACCAGAAGACAGTGGAATAACATATTTAAGATGCTGAAAGAACTGTCAACTGAGAATCCTTTCTTTTTCGTGTTTAAATGGACTTTATTCCCCTGACCACCACTTTATTGAGGTATAATTGACAAAGAAAATCATATATATGTAAAGTGCACAACTTGATGAGTTGATAAACACAAACATTGTGAAATGATTAACACAATCATTATTTAACACATCCATCACTTCACATATTTTTTTGTGTGTGGTGAGAATGTTTAAATGGAAAATAGATAGCTAGTGGGAAGCAGCCGCATAGCACAGGGAGATCAGCTCGGTGCTTTGTGACCACCTAGAGGGGTGGGAAAGGGAGGGTGGGAGGGAGGAAGATGCAAGAGGGAAGAGATATGGGAACATATGTATATGTATAACTGATTCACTTTGTTATAAAGCAGAAACTAACACACCATTGTAAAGCAATTATACTCCAATAAAGAAGTTAAAAAAAAGATCTACTCTCTTAGCAAATTTCCAGTATACATTAAATGTTATTAACTATAGTCATCTTGCTGTACATTAGACACCCAGAGTTTATTAATCTTATAACTGAAAACTTGTATCCATTGACCAGCGTATCCCCATTTTACTAGCCTCCCAGCCCCCATTAATCACCATTTTACCCCCTGTTTCTATGAGTTTCACTTTATGGAGCCTAGGTCCACTGTTGGAGTCCCATCGTTAATGCGCCTGTGATGTGTGGGGTGTGACCCTGCCATAGCAGCCTCATTCTTAGTGTGTTCACAGGGGATACAGCAGAGCTCTGGGATTGTACAAGCACCAGAGGGTTGCCCACATGTGGAAGCAGGGCTGAAATCTAAGCAGATTTCTGGTGGGTGTGTGACTTCAGCAGATTCATGCTGGTGGCTTTGTGAGTGCAGCACCTGGGAAAATGTGAGCTGATTACTGTGCTCTCATGGCTGAGTTGTGTTGGGTGCTAGCAGCAGCAGGCTTTGCAGGCACACATGCAGAAGCGAGGCTGAAATCTGAGCTGATTACCAGCATCCCCACAGTGGAGGAGGGGCCAAGGGCAGTGCCAACAACAGTGTACTTTGTGAGCAAACACACTGGGTGACAGGTGATGTCATAGAATTTTATGTCCTGAGGGGCAGCTCCTGGGGAGGAAAACACAGCAGCTCATTTTCCAGTGGGAGTGCTCCAGTCCCACTTATCTCACACCATAGTGTAGAACTGGATCTGGGGACCTCTATTCCAACAATTGGGGAGCAAACCATGCTCCTGACAGATCAAAGAGGAAGTCCCACCCAACATCCACTGCAGGCTTTGGTCACCACAACGCCAATCACACCACTAGCAACGGAGTAATGAACAGCACATTCTGAGAAAGGACATGGCAGGCATCCATACCAAATACAGCCCTTGCACCAAAATATTGAACTTACAGCCAACACAAGGATGTTCCTACATAAAAACAGCCCTTCAAGACCACAGTAGGTAAATATATCTCCTAAATTCATAGAGTCAGAGGAATATAAGTAAAATGAAAAGGCAGAGGAACCACTCCCAATTAAAAGAACAAGAGAGGGCTTCCCTGGTGGCGCACTGGTTGAGAGTCCGCCTGCCAATGCAGGGGACACGGGTTCGTGCCCCGGTCCGGGAGGATCCCACATGCCGCGGAGCGGCTGGGCCCGTGAGCCATGGCCGCTGAGCCTGCGCATCCGGAGCTTGTGCTCCACGACGGGAGAGGCCACAACAGTGAGAGGCCCGCGTACCGCAAAAAAAAAAAAAAAAGCACAAAATAAATAAATAAATAAATAAATAAAAGAACAAGAGAAAGCCCCTGAAAGAACAATGAAACAGACCTCTCCAGTCTACCAGACCCGAGTTCAAAACGGCTGTAATAAAAATGCTGAAGGAATTAAGAAAGACTATTGATAGAAATGCAGATCACTGTGACAAGGAACTAGAAATTATAAAGAGGAGCCAATCAAAATTAGACAACTCTACTGCCAAGATGAAAACCGAGCAAAAGGCAACAAATAAAAATCTAAATAATACAGAAGAACAATTAAGCGGTCTGGAAGATAGAATAATGGAAATTAAGTGGAACAGGAGATAGAAGCATATATATATATATATATATATATATATATATATATATATATACACACACACACACACATGCACCCGATACAGCAGCACATAAATATATAAAACAAATGCTAACAGACGTAAAGGCAGAAATTGACAGGAATTCAATAATTGTAGGAGACTTTGCACCCCACTGACATCAATAGGCAGGCCATTCAGACAGAAAAATCAATAAGGGCAACAGAAGTCCTAAATAACACAATAGACCAGTTGGACTTAACTGATATCTACAGGACACTACATCAACAAAACAAAACAAAACAGAAAACACAGTCTTTTCAAGTGCTGATAGAACATTCTCTAAGGTAGACCACATACTAGATCACAGAACAGCCATTTTAAATTTAAGAGGATTGTCATTATTTCAAGCATCTTTTCTGACCACAACAGTATGAAACCAGAAATCAACAATAGAAAGAAAAACAGGAAAAAGAACTAATGCAGGGAGACTAAACAGCATGCTACTAAAAATGGGTCAATTATAAAATCAAAGAAGAAATCAGAAAATACCTTGAGACAAATGACAATGAAAACACAACCTTACAAAATTTATGGGGTAAAAGCAGTTCTACGGGGAAAGTTCATAGTGATACAGGCCTTCCTCAAGAATAAAGAAAAATTTCAAATAAACAATCTAACCTACCACCTAAAAGACTTAGAAAAAACAACACACAAAATCCAAAGTCAGCAGGAGGAAGGAAACAATAAAGATCAGAGAGGAAATAAATAAAAATAGATATAAAAACAATAGAAAAGATCAATAAAACCAAGAGATGTTATTTTTTAAAGGATAAACAAAATTGACAAACCTCTAGCTTGGATCACCAAGAAGAAAAGAGGATCCAAATAAACAAAATAAGAAATGAAAAAGGAGAAATAAAATCTGATACCACAGAAATACAAAAAGAAAAAGAAAGAATACTATGAATAGTTATATGCCAACAAACTGCACAACCTAGAAGAAATGGACAAGTTTCTAGAAACAGGCAGGCTCCCAAAACTGATTCAAGAAGAAACAGATAATTGGAACAGACTGATCACTCAAAGCAAAATAAAATCTCTAATAAAATAACTTATTGCAAACAAAAATCCAGGACTGGATGGCTTCACTGGGGAATTCTACCAAACATACAAGGAAGAACTTATATCTATCTTTCTCAAAATATTCCAATGCATTGAAAGGGAGGGAACACTCCCAAATTCTATGAAACCACCATCACACTTATACCAAAGCCAGACAAAGAAACTACAAAAAAAATATTACATATACAATGGAATATTACTCAGCCATAAAATAGAACAAAATAATGTCATTTGCAGCAATATGGATGGACCTAGAGATTGTCATACTATGTGAAGTAGGTCAGACTGAGAAAGACAAATATCAAATGATATCACTTATATGTGGAATCTAAAACAATGGGTACAAGTGAACTTATGTACAAAACATAAGTAGAGTCACGGATGTAGCAAACAAACTTATTGTTACCAGGGCATGAGGAGGGGGAGGGATAAATTGGGAGATTGGGATTGACATATACACACTACTATATATAAAATAGAGAACTAATAAAAATCTGCTGTATAGCACAGGGAACTCTACTTAATACTCTGTAATGGCCTATATAGGAAAAGAATCTAAAAAAAAAGAGTGGATATAAGTATATGTATAACTGATTCACTGTGCTGTACACCTGAAACTAACACAACATAGTAAATCAATTACACTCTGATAAAAATTAAATAAAAAATTACAGGCCAATATCTTTGATGAATATAGATGCAAAAATCCTCAACAGGGCTTCCCTGGTGGTGCAGTGGTTGAGAGTCCGCCTGCCAATACAGGGGACACAGGTTCATGCCCCGATCCGGGAAGATCCCACATGTCACGGAGCAGCTGGGCCCGTGAGCCATGGCGGCTGAGCCTGCGCGTCTGGAGCCTGTGCTCCACAATGGGAGAGGCCACAGCAGTGGGAGGCCCACATACCGCAAAAACAAAAAAAAACTCAACAAAATGTTAGGAAAATGAATCCAGCAATACATAAAAAGGACCATGCACCATGATCAAGTTGGGTTTATTCCAGGGTCACAAAGATGGTTCAACATATGCAAACCAATTAATGTGATACACCATATTAACAGAAGGAAAGACAAAAACCACATGATCATCTCAATAAATGCAAAAAAGCATTTGACAGAATTCAATATCCATTCATGATAAAAACTCTCACCAAAGTGGGTATAGAGGGAACATATCTCAACATAATAAAAGCCATTTATGACAAACCCACAGTCAACATAATCCTCAATGGTGAAAAGGTGAAAGCGTTCCCACTAAATTCAGAAACAAGTCAAGGATGTCCACTCTCACAATTTCTATTCAACATAGTATTTAAGTTCTAGCCCCAGCTGTCAGACCAGCAAAAGAAAAAAAATATCCAGATTGGAAGGGAAGATGTATAACTGTCACTATCTGCAGATCACAAGATACTCTATATAGAGAACTCTAATGTCTCCACACAAAAACTATTAGAACTAACAAATGAATTAAGCAAGGTAGCAGGATACAAGATTAATATACAGAGATCTGTTGGATTTCTTTATACTAACAATGAAATATCAGACAGAGAAAGTTTAAAAAATCTTGTTAAAATCATGTCAAAAAATAAAATATCTGGGCATAAACTTAAGCATGAAGTGAAAGAACTATATTCTGAAAACTATAAAGCATTGATAAACGAAATTGAATATAACTCAAAGAAATGGAATGATATCTCATGCTCTTGGATTGGAAGAATTAATTAATGTTAAAATGGCCATATTACCCAAAGAAATCTACAGATCTAATGTAAGCTTAATCAAAATTCCCATGACATTTTTCACATACCTAGAAGAAATCATCCTAAAATTTATATGGAACCACAAAAGACCTAGAATTGCCAAAACAATCATGAGAAAAAACAAACAAAGCTGGAGTCTTAAGTTTTCCAGGCTTCAGACGATACTACAAAGGTACAGTAATCAAAGCAGCATGGTATAGGCACAAAAGCAGAAATATAGATCAATGCAACAGAATAGAGAGCTCAGAAATAACCCCATGTAACTATGGTCAATTAATCTACAACAAAGTAGGCAAGAATGCACAATGTAGAGAAGACCATCTCTTCAACAAGTGGTGTTGGGAAAGGTAGACATGTAAGTCATGTAAATTAATGAAATTAGAACACTCCCTCACATCATACAAAAATAAACTCAAAATGGTGTAAAGACCTAAATATAAGTCATGACACCTTAAAACTCTTGGAAGGGAACATAGATAAATCCTTCTCTAACATAAATCGTAAAAATATTTTCTTAGATCTGTCTCCCAAGGCAAAGAAATAAAAACAAAAGTAATCAAATGGGACCTAATTAAACTTAAAAGCTTTTGCACAACGAAGGAAACCATCAACAAAATGGAAAGACAATGCATGGAATGGGAGAAAATATTTGGAAATGATATCACTGATATTGGGTTAATATCCAAAATATAAAAACAGCTCATACAATTCAATACCAAAAAATCAAACGAACAAACCCACAAACAGCACAATAAAAAATGGGCAGAAGACCTACATAGACAGTTTTCCAAAGGAGATATACAGATGGCTAACAGGCAACTGAAAAGATGCTCAACATCGTTAATTATTAGAGAAATGCAAATTGAAACCACAATGAGGTATCACCTCACAACAGGCAGAATGGCCATCTTATTAAAACGTCTACAAATAGTAAATGCTGGAGAGCATATGGAGAAAAGGAAACCCCTCTAAACTCTTGGTGGTAATGTACATTGGTGAAGCTACTATGGAAAATTGTATGGAGGTTCCTTAAAAAAACTGAAAATAGAGCTACCATATGATCCAGCATTTCTACTCCTATGTATATAATCAGAAATAATAAAAACTCTAATTTGAAAAGATACATGTATCCCAATGTTCATATGAGCACTACTTACAATAGCCAAGACATGGAAGCAACCCAGTGTCCATCCACAGATGATTGGCTTAAGAATATGTGGTATATATGTCAATGCTACTCTATCACTTTGTCCCAGCTTACACTTTCCCCTCCCCGTGTCCTCAAGTCCATTCTCTATGCCTGCAACTTTAATCCTGTCCTGCCCCTAGGTTCACAAGAACCATTTTTTTTTTACATTCCGTATACATGTGTTAGCATGTGGTATTTGTTTTTCTCTTTCTGACTTATTTCACTCTGTAAGACAGACTCTAGGACCACCCACCTCATTACACATAATTTCATTTCATTTCTTTCTATGGCTAATATTCAATTGTATATATGTGCCACATCTTCTTTATCCATTCACCTGTCGATGGACACTTAGATTGCTTCCATGTCCTGGGTATTGTAAGTAGTACTGCAATAAACATTGTGGTACATGTCTCTTTGTGAATTATGGTTTTCTCAGGGTATATGCCCAGGAGTGGGACTGCTGGGTCATATGGTAGTTCTAATTTTAGTTTTTTAAGGAACCGCCATACTGTTCTCCACAGTGGCTGTACCAATTCACATTCCCACCAACAGTGCAAGAGGGTTCCGTTTTCTGCACAATCTCTCCAGCATTTATTGTTTGTAGATTTCTTGATGATAGCCATTCTGACCGGTGTGAGGTGATACCTCATTGTAGTTTTGATTTACATTTCTGTAATGATTAGGGATGTTGAGCATCCTTTCATGTGTTTGTTGCCAATCAGTATATCCTCTTTGGAGAAATGTCTATTTAGGTCTTCTGCCCATTTTTGGATGGGGTTGTTTTTTTTTTATATTGAGCTGCATGAGCTGCTTGTATATTTTGGAGATTAATCCTTTGTCAGTTACTTCTTTTGCAAATATTTTCTCCCATTCTGAGGGTTGTCTTTTCATCTTGTTTATTGTTTCCTTTGCTGTGCAAAAGCTTTGAAGTTTCATTAGGTCTCATTTGTTTATTTTTGTTTTTATTTCCATTTCTCTAGAAGGTGGGTCAAAAAGGATCTTGCTGTGATTTATGTCATAGAGCGTTCTGCCTATGTTTTACTCAAGAGTTTTCTAGTGTCTGCCCTTACATTTAGGTCTTTAATCCATTTTGAGTTTACTTTTGTGTATGGCATTAGGCAGTGTTTTAATTTCATTCTTTTACATGTAGCTGTCCAGTTTTCCCAGCACCACTTTTTGAAGAGGCTGTTTTTCTCCATTGTATATTTTTGTCTCCTTTATCAAAGATAAAGTGATCATATGTGTGTGGGTTTATCTCTGGGCTTTCTATCCTGTTACATTGGTCCATATTTCTTATTTTGTGCCAGTACCATACTGTCTTAATTACTATAGCTTTGTGATATAGTTTGAAGTCAGGGAGTCTGATCCCCCCCAGCTCCATTTTTCTTTCTCCAGATTGCTTTAGGTATTCCGGGTCTTTTGTATTTCCATATAAATTGTGAAATTTTTTGTTCTAGTTCTGTGGACAATGCCATTGGTAGTTTGACAGGGATTGCACTGAAGCTGTAGATTGCTTTGGGTATTATAGTCATTTTCACAATGCTGATTCTTCCAATCCAAGGACATGGTATATCTCTCCATCTCTTTGTATCATCTTCAATTTCTTTCATCAGTGTCTTATAGATTTCTGCATACAGGTCTTTTCTCTCCTGAGGTAGGTTTTATTCCTAGGTATTTTATTCTTTTTGTTGCAGTGATAAATGGGAGTGTTTTCTTAATTTCTCTTTCAGATTGTTCATCATTATTGTATAGGAATGGAAGGTATTTCTGTGCATTAATTTTGTATCCTGCTATTTTACCAAATTCATTGATTAGCTCTAGTAGTTTTCTGGTAGCATCTTTAGGATTCTCTATGTATAGTAACATGTCACCTGCAAACAGTGACAATTTTACTTTTTCTTTTCTGACTTGAATGCCTTTTATTTCTTTTTCTTCTCTGATTACTGTGGCTAAAACTTCCAAAATTATGTTGAATAATAGTGATCATGAGACTGGGCAACCTTGTCTTTTCCTGATCTTAGAGGAAAAGGTTTCAGTTTTTCAACATTGAGAACGATGTGGGCTGTGGGTTTGTCATATATGGCCTTTATTATGTTAGGTGAGTTTCCTCTATTCCTTCTTCCTGGAGAGCTTTTATCATAAACCGGTGTTGAATTTTGTCCAAAGCTATTTCTGCATCTTTTGAGAAGATCATATAGTTTTTATCGTTCAGTTTGTTATTATCACATGGATTGACCTGTATATATTGAAGAATCCTTGCATTCCTGGGATAAACCCCACTTGATCATGGTGTAAGATCATTTTAATGGACTGTTGGATTCTGTTGCTAGTATCTTGTTGAGGATTTTTACATCTATGTTCATCAGTGATATTGGCCTGTAGTTTTCTTTTTTTGTGACAACTTTGTCTGGTTTTGGTACCAAAGGGATGGTGGCTTAGCAGAATGAGTTTGGGAGTGCTCCTCCCTCTGCTATATTTTGGAAGAGTTTGAGAAGGATAGGTGTTAGCTCTTCTCTAAATGTTTGATAGAATTCCCCTGTGAAGCCATCTGGTCCTGGGTTTTTCTTTGTTGGAAGATTTTTAATCACAGTCTCAATTTGAGTACTTGTGATTGGTCCATTTATATTTTCTATATCTTCCTGGTTCAGTTTCAGAAGGTTATGCTTTTCTAAGAATTTGTCCATTTCTTCCAGGTTGTCCATTTTATTGATATATAGGTTGCCTTTAGTAATCTCTCATGACCCTTTGTATTTCTGCAGTGTCAGTTGTTACTTCTCCTTTTTCATTTCTAATTCTGTTGATTTGAGTCTTCCCCCTTTTTGTCTTGATGAGTCTGGTTAATGGTTTATCAACTTTGCTTATCTTCTCAAAGAACTAGCTCTTAGTTTCATTGGTCTTTGCTATCGTTTCCTTCATTTATTTTTCATTTATTTCTGATCTGAATTTTATGATCTTTCCTTTTGCTAATTTTGGTTTATTTGGTTCTTCTTTCTCTAATTGCTTTAGGTGTAAGGTTATGTTGTTTATTTGAGATATTTCTTGTTTTTTGAGGTAGGATTTATTGCTATAAACTTCCCTTTTAGAACGGCTTTTGCAGCATCCCATAAGTTTTGGGTCATTGTGTTTTCATTGCCATTTGTCTCCAGGTATTTGTTTTTTTTGGTGGTACGTGGGCCTCTCACTGTTGTGGCCTTTCCCGTTGTGGAGCAGATGCTCCGGACGTGCAGGCTAAGTGGCCATGGCTCACGGGCCCAGCCACTCAGTGGCATGTGGGATCTTCCTGGACTGGGGCACGAACCCGCGTCCCCTGCATCGGCAGGCAGCTTCTCAACCACTGCGCCACCAGGGAAGCCCTCTCCAGGTATTTTTTGACTTCATCTTTGATTTCTTCAGTGATCTCTTGGTTATTTAGTAGTGTATTGTTTAGCCTTCATGTGTTTGTATTGTTTTACAGGTTTTTTTCCTGTTATTGATATCTATTCTCATAGCGTTATTGTTGGAAAAGATACTTAGCATAATTTCAAATTTGTTAAATTTACCAAGGCTTGATTTGTGACCCAAGATATGATCTATCCTGGAGAATGTTCCATGAACACTTGAGAAGAAAGTGTTTCTGTTGTTTTTAGATGGAATGTCCTATAAATATCAAATAAGTCCATCTTGTTTAATGTATCATTCAAAGTTTGTGTTTCCTTGTTTATTTTCATTTTGGGTGATCTGTCCATTGGTGAAAGTGGGGTTTTGAAGTTGCCTACTATGATTGAGTTACTGTCGAGTTGTCCTTTTATGGCTGTTAGCATTTGCCTCATTTATTGAGGTGCTCCTATGTTGGGTGTATAAATATTTACAATTGTTATATCTTCTTCTTGTATTGAACCCTTGATCATTATATAGTGTCCTTCTTTTTCTCTTGTAAGAGTGTTTATTTTAAAGTCTATTTTGTCCGATATGAGAATTGCTACCCCAGCTTTCTTTTGATTTCCATTTGCATGGAATATCTTTTCCATCCCCTCACTTTCAGTGTGTATGTGTCCCTAGGTCAGAATTGGGTCTCTTGTAGACAGCATATATATGGGTCTTGTTTTTGTATCCATTCAGTCAGTGTATGTCTTTTGATTGGAGCATTTAATCCATTTACATTTAAGGTAATTTTTTTGGTTTGCTTTTCCCTAGCTTTATTAAATGAAATTGATGTATAATATTGTTTAAGTTTAAGGTTTACAGTGTTTTGATTTGATACACTTATTTTGCAAAATAATTACGATAATGGCATTAGCTAACACCTCCATCACGTCACATATTTTTTTTAAAAAATTCATAGGTTTGCATCTGTTGAAATGATTTCTTTCTTTCTTTAATTTTTACATCTTTATTGGAGTATAATTGCTTTATAATGGTGTGTAGTTTCTGCATTATAACAAAGTGAATCCGTTATACATATATATGTATTCCCATATCTCTACCCTCTTGCATCTCCCTCCCTCCCACCCTCCCTATCCCACCCCTCTAGGTGGTCACAAAGCACCGAGTTGATCTCCTTGTGCTACGCGGCTGCTTCCCACTAGCTATATATTTTATGTTTGGTAGTGTATATATTTCCATGCTACTCTCTCGCTCTGTCACAGCTTACCATTCCCCCTCCCAGTATCCTCAAGTCCATTCTCTAGTAGGTCTGTTTCTTTATTCCTGTCTTACCCTAGGTTCATCGTGACAATTTTCTCCCTTAAATTCCATATATGTGTGTTAGGATACGGTATTTGTCTTTCTCTTTCTGACTTACTTCAATCTGTATGAAAGACTCCAGGTCCATCCAACTCACTACAAACAGCTCAGTTTCATTTCTTTTTACGTCTGAGTAATATTCCATTGTATATATGTGCAACATCTTCTTTACCCATTCATCCGATGATGGACACTTAGGTTGTTTCCATCTCCAGGCTATTGTAAATAGAGCTGCAATGAAAATTTTGGTACATGACTCTTTTTGAATTACGGTTTTCTCAGGGTATATGCCCAGTAGTGGGATTGCTGGGTCATATGGTAGTTCTATTTGTAGTTTTTTAAGGAACCTCCATACTGTTCTCCATAGTGGCTGTACCAATTCACACTCCCACCAGCAGTGCAACAGTGTTCCCTTTTCTCCACACCCTCTCCAGCATTTATTGTTTCTAGATTTTTTTAATGATGGTCATTCTGACTGGTGTGAGATGATATCTCATTGTAGTTTTGATTTGCATTTCTCTAATGATTTTGAGCATTCTTTCATGTGTTTGTTGGCAGTCTGTATATCTTCTTTGGAGAAATGTCTATTTAGGTCTTCTGCCCATTTTTGGATTGGGTTGTTTGTTTTTTTGTTATTGAGCTGTATGAGCTGCTTGTAAATTTGGAGATTAATCCTTTGTCAGTTGCTTCCTTTGCAAATATTTTCTCCCATTCTGAGGGTTGTCTTTTGGTCTTGTTTATGGTTTCCTTTGCTGTGCAAAAGCTTTGAAGTTTCATTAGGTCCCATTTGTTTATTTTTGTTTTTATTTCCATTTCTCTAGGAGGTGGGTCAAAAAGGATCTTGCTGTGATTTATGTCATAGAGTGTTCCGCCTATGTTTTCCTCTAAGAGTTTGATAGTTTCTGGCCTTACATTTAGGTCTTTAATCCATTTTGAGCTTATTTTGTGTATGGTGTAAGGGAGTGACCTAATGTCATACGTTTACATGTACTTGTCCAGTTTTCCCAGCACCACTTATTGAAGAGGCTGTCCTTTCTCCACTGTATATTCCTGCCTCCTTTATCAAACATAAGGTGACCATATGTGCGTGGGTTTATCTCTGGGTTTTCTATCCTGTTCCATTGATCTATCTTTCTGTTTTTGTGCCAGTACCATACTGCCTTTATTTATTATTTTTTTTACGGTACGTGGGCCTCTCACTGTCGTGGACTTTCCCATTGCAGAGCATAGGCTCCAGACGCACAGGCTCAGCAGCCGTGGCTCATGGGCCCAGCCACTCCACGTCACGTCGGATCTTCCCGGACCGGGGCAAAAACCCATATCCCTTGCATCAGCAGGCAGCCTCTCAACCACTGACCCACCAGGGAAGACCCTATTGTTTATTTATTTAGCATACTGTCTTGATTACTGTAACTTTGTAGTGTAGTCTGAATTCAGGGAGTCTGATTCCTCCAGCTCCATTTTTCGTTCTCAAGATTGCTTTGGCTATTTGGGGTCTTTTGTGTTTCCATACAAATTGTGAAATCTTTTGTTCTAGTTCTGTGAAGAATGCCAGTGGTAGTTTGATAGGGGTTACATTGAATCAGTAGATTGCGTTGTTTAGTAGAGTCATTATCACAATGTTGACTCTTCCAATCCAAGAACATGGTATATCTCTCCATCTATTTGTATCATCTTTAATGTCTTTCATCAGTGTCTTATAATTTTCTGCACACAGGTCTTTTGTCTCCTTAGGTAGGTTTATTCCTAGATATTTTATTCTTTTTGTTGCAATGGTAAATGGGAATGTTTTCTTGATTTGACTTTCAGATTTTTCATCATTAGTGTATAGAAATGCCTGAGATTTCTGTGCATTAATTGTGTATCGTGCTACTTTACCAAATTCATTGATTAGCTCTAGTAGTTTTCTGGTAGCATCTTTAGGATTCTCTATGTATAGTATCATGTCATCTGCAAACAGTGACAGCTTTACTTCTTCTTTTCCGATTTGGATTCCTTTTATTTCCTTTTCTTCTCTGATTGCTGTGGCTAAAACTTCCAAAACTATGTTGAATAATAGTGGTGAGAGTGGGCAACCTTGTCTTGTTCCTGATCTTAGTGGAAATGCTTTCAGTTTTTCACCATTGAGGACAATGTTGGCTGTGGGTTTGTCATGTATGGCCTTTATTATGTTGAGGAAAGTTCCCTCTATGCCTACTCTCTGCAGGGTTTTTATCATAAATGGGTGTTGAATTTTGTCAAAATCTTTCTCTGCATCAATTGAGATGATCATATGTTTTTCTCCTTCAATTTATTAATATGATGTATCACATTGTTTGATTTGCGTATGTTGAAGAATCCTTGCATTCCTGGAATAAACCCCACTTGAACATGGTGTATGATCCTTTTAATGTGCTGCTGGATTCTGTTTGCTAGTATTTTCTTGACGATTTTTGCATCTATGTTCATCAGTGATATTGGCCTGTCGTTTTCTTTCTTTGTGACATCCTTGTCTGGTTTTGGTATCAGGGTGATTGTGGCCTTGTAGAATGAGTTTGGGAGTGTTCCTCCCTCTGCTATATTTTGGAAGAGTTTGAGAAGGATACGTGTGAGCTCTTCTCTAAATTTGATAGAATTCACCTGTGAAGCCGTCTGGTCCTGGGCTTTTGTTTGTTGGAAGATTTTTAACCACAGTTTCAATTTTAGTGCTTGTGATTGGTCTGTTCATATTTTCTAGTTCTTCCTGATTCAGTCTTGGCAGGTTGTGCATTTCTAAGAATTTGTCCATTCCTTCCAGGTTGTCCATTTTATTGGTATAGAGATGCTTGTAGTAATCCCTCATGATCTTTTGTATTTCTGCAGTGTCAGTTGTTACTTCATTTTCATTTCTTTTCTTTTTTTTTTTTTTGCAGTACGCGGGCCTCTCGCTGTTGTGGACTCTCCTGTTGTGGAGCACAGGCTCCGGACGCGCAGGCTCAGTGGTCATGGCTCAAGAGCCAGGCCGCTTCATGGCATGTGGGATCTTCCCCGACTGGGGAACGGACCCGCGTCCCCTGCATTGGCAGGCAGACTCTCAACCAATGCGCCACCAGTGCAGCCCTCTTTTTTATTTCTAATTGCATTGATTTGAGTCTTCTCACTTTTTTTCTTGATGAGTCTGGCTAATATTTTATGATTTTTGTTTATCTTCTCAAAGAACCAGCTTTTAGTTTTATTTAACTTTGCTATCATTTCCTTCATTTCTTTTTCATTTATTTCTGATCTGATTTTTATGATTTCTTTCCTTCTGCTAACTTGGGTTTTTTTGTTCTTCTTACTCTAATTGCTTTAAGTGCAAGGTTAGGTTGTTTATTTCAGATGTTTCCTGTTCCTAAAGGTAGGATTGTCTTGCTATAAACTTCTCTCTTAGAACTTCTTTTGCTGCATCCCATAGGTTTTTGTTCATTGTATCTCCATTGTTATTTGTTTCTAGGTATTTTTTGATTTCCTCTTTGATGTCTTCAGTCATCACTTCATTATTATGTAGTGTATTATTTAGCCTCCGTTTGTTTGTATTTTTTACTGACTTTTCCTGTAGTTGATATGTAGTCTCATAGCAATGTGGTCGGAAAAGATACTTGATAATATTTCAATTTTCTTAAACTTAGCAAGGCTTGATTTGTGACCCAAGATATGATCTACCCTGGAGAATGTTCCACGAGCACATGAGAAAGATGTGTATTCTGTTGTTTTTGGATGGAACATCCTATAAATATCAATTAAGTCCATCTTGTTTAATGTATCATTTAAAGCTTGTGTTTCCTTATTTATTTTCATTTTGGATGATCTGTCCATTGGGGAAAGAGGGGTGTTAAAGTCCCCTACTATGAATGTGTTACTGTCGATTTCCCCTTTTATGACTGTTAGTATTTGCCTTATGTCTTGAGGTGCTCCTATGTTGGGTGCATAAATATTTACAATTGTTATATCTTCTTCTTGGATCGGTCCCTTGATCATTATGTAGTGTCCTTCTTTGTCTCTTGTAATAGCCTTTATTTTAAAGTCTATTTTGTCTGATATGAGAATTGCTACTCCAGTTTTCTTTTGGTTTCCATTTGCATAGAATATCTTTTTCCATCTTCTTACTTTCAGTGTGTATGTGACTCTAGGTCTGAAGTGAGTATCTTGTAGACAGCATATATATGGGTCTTGTTTTTGTGTCCATTCAGCCAATCTGTGTCTTTTGGTCGGAGCATTTGGTCCATTTACATTTAAGGTAATTATCGATATGTATGTTTCTATTCACATTTTCTTAGTTGTTTTTGGTTCATTATTGTAGGTCTTTTCCTTCTCTTGTGTTTCTTGCCTAGAGAAATTCCTTTAGCGTTTGTTGTAAAGCTGGTTTGGTGGTGTTGAACTCTCTCAGCTTTTGCTTGTCTGTAAAGGTTTTAATTTCTCCGTCAAATCTGAATGAGATCCTTGCTGGGTAGAGTAATCTTGGTTGCAGGTTTTTCTCCTTCATCACTTTAAATATGTCTTGCCAGTCCCTTCTGCCTTGCAGAGTTTCTGCTGAAAGATCAGCTGTTAACCTTATGGGGATTCCCTTGTGTGTTATTTGTTGTTTTTCCATTGCTGCTTTTAATATGCTTTCTTTATATTTCATTTTTGACAGTTTGATTAATATGTGTCCTGGCGTTTTTCTCCATGGATTTATTTTGTATGGGACTCTCTGTACTTCCTGGAATTGATTAACTCTTTTCTTTCCCATATTAGGGAAATTTTCACCTATAATCTCTTCAAATGTTTTCTCAGTCCCTTTCTTTTTCTCTTCTCCTTCTGAAACCCCTATAATTCGAATATTGTTGCATTTAATATTGTCCCAGAGGTGTCTGAGTCTCTCCTCAGTTCTTTTCATTCTTTTTTCTTTATTCTGCTCTGCAGTAGTTATTTCCACTATTTTATCTTCCAGGTCACTTATCCGTTCTTCTGCCTCAGTTATTCTGCTATTGATCCCATCTACAGTATTTTTCATTTCATTTATTGTGTTGTTCATCGTTGTTTGTTTCAGCTTTAGTTCTTCTATACCCTTGTTAAATATTTCTTGCATTTTTTCTATTCTATTTCCAAGATTTTTGATCATCTTTACTATCATTATTCTGAATTCTTTTTCAGGTAGCCTGCTTACTTCCTCTTCATTTTTTATGTCTGGTGGGTTTTTATCTTGCTCCTTCATCTGCTGTGAGTTTTTCTGTCTTCTCATTTTACTTATCTTACTGTGTTTGGGTTCTCCTTTTTGCAGGGTGCACCTTTGTAGTTTCCATTGTTTTTGATGTCTGTCCCCAGTGGCTAAAGTTGGTTCAGTAGGTTGTGTAGGCTTCCTGGTGGAGGGGACTAGTACCTGTGTTCCGGTGGATGAGGCTTGATCTTGTCTTTCTGGTGGGCAGGTCCACGTCTGGTGGTGTGTTTTGGGGTGTCTGTGGACTTATTATGATTTTAGGCAGCCTCTCTGCTAATGGGTGTGGTTGTGTTCCTGTCTTGCTAGTTGTTTGGCATAGGGTGTCCTGCACTGTAGCTTGCTGGTCGTTGAGTGAAGCTGGGTGTTGGTGTAGAGATGGAGATCTCTGGGAGATTTTTGCCTATTTGATATTATGTGGAGCTTGGAAGTCTCTTGTTGACCAGTGTCCTGAAGTTGGCTCTCCCACCTCACAGGCACAGCACTGACCCCTGGCTGCAGCACCTAGAGCCTTTCTTCCATGTGGCTCAGAATAAAAGGGAAAAAAAGTAGAAAGAAAGAAAGAAAGAATGAAAGAAAGAAAGGAGGAAAGAAAGAGAGACAAAGAGAGATGGAGGGAGCGAGGGAGGGAAAAAAGCAAGGAAGGAAGGAAGGTCGAAAGGAAGGAAGATAAAGTAAAATAAAATAATGTAAGATAAAATAAATTTATTAAAATAAAAAATAATTATTAAGAGAAAAAAAAATTAAAAAAAAAACCCAAAAAACAAAACAAAAAAAACCACAGATAGAACCTTAGGAGAAATGGTGGAAGCCAAGATATACAGACAAAATCTCACACAGGAGCATACACATACACACTCACAAAAAGAGGAAAAGTGGCAAAAATCATAAATCTTGCTCTCAGAGTCCACCTCCTGATTTTGGGATGATTCGTTGTCTATTCAGGTATTCCACAGATGCAGGTTACATCAAGTTGATTGTGGAGCTTTAATCCACTGCTTCTGAGGCTGCTGGGAGAGATTTCCCTTTCTCTTTGTTCGCACAGCTCCAGGGGCTCATCTTTGGATTTGGCCCAGTCTCTGCGTGTAGGTCGCCGGAGGGCCTCTTTTCTTTGCTCAGACAGGATGTGGTTAAATGAGCAGCTGCTTCGGGGACACTGGCTCACTAGGGCAGGGGGGAGGGAGGGGTACCGAGTGGGGGGCGATCCTGTGACGGCAGAAGCCGGTGTGACGTTGTACCAGCCTGAGGCACACTGTGCATTCTCCGGGAGAAGTTGTCCCTGGATACCGTGACCCTGGCAGTGGCAGACTGCAGAGGCGCCCAGGAAGGGAGGTGTAGATAGTGACCTGTACTCACACACAGGCTTCTTGGTGGCGGCAGCAGCAGCCTTAGCATCTCATGCCCGTCTCTGTGGTCCACGCTTTTAGCCGCCGCTCACGCCCGTCTCTGGAGCTCCTTTAAGTAGCGCTCTTAATCCCCTCTCCTCGAGCACCAGGAAACAAAGAGGGAAGAAAAAGTCTCTTGCCTCTTCAGCAGGTCCAGACTTTTCCCCGGACTCCCTCCCGGCTAGCCGTACTGCACTAACCCCCTGCAGGCTGTGTTCACGCCGCCAATCCCAGTCCTCTCCCTGTGATCCGACCGAAGCCTGAGCCTCAGCTCCCGGCCCCGCCAGCCCTGGCTGTTGAGCAGACGAGCCTCTCAGACTGGTGAGTGCTGGTCGGCACCGATCCTCTGTGCAGGAATCTCTCTGCTTTGCCCTCCGCACCCCTGTTGCTGTGCTCTCCTCCGTGGCTCTGAAGCTTTCCCCCTCTGCCACCCGCAGTCTCCAACCGCAAAGGGGCTTCCTAGTGTGTGGAAACCTTTCCTCCTTCACAGCTCCCTCCCACTGGTGCAGGTCCCGTCCCTATTCCTTTGTGTCTGTTTTCTCTTTTTTTCTCTTGCCCTACCCAGGTACGTGGGGGAGATTCTTGCCTTTTGGGAGGTCTGAGGTATTCTGCCAGCGTTCAGTAGGTGTTCTGTAGGAGTTGTTCCACGTGTAGATATATTTCTGGTGTATCTGTGGGTAGGAAGGTGATCTCCGCGTCTTACTCTTCTGCCATCTTCCCCTCAATGATTTTTTTTTAACATCTTTACAGGAGTATAATTGCTTTACAATGGTGTGTTAGTTTCTTCTTTATAACAAAGTGAATAAGTTATACATATACATATGTTCCCATATCTCTTCCCTGTTGCGTCTCCCTCCCTCCCACCCTCTGTATCCCACACCTCTAGTTGGTCACAAACCACCTAGCTGATCTCCCTGTGCTATGCGGCTGCTTCCCACTAGCTATCTATTTTACGTTTGGTATTGTATATATGTCCATGCCACTCTCTCACTTCATCATAGCTTACCCTTCCCCCTCCCCATATCCTCAAGTTCATGCTCTAGTAGGTCTGTGTGTTTATTCCCATCTTACCCTTAAGTACTTCATGACAATTTTTTCCTCTTAGATTCCATATATATATGTTAGCATACAGTATTTGTTTTTCTCTTTCTGATTTACTTCACTCTGTATGACAGACTCTAGGGCCATCCACCTCACTACAAATAACTCAAATTCGTTTCTTTTTATGGCTGAGTAATATTCCATTGTATATATGTGCCACATCTTCTTTATCCATTCATCTGTTGATGGACACTTAGGTTGCTTCTATGTCCTGGCTATTGTAAATAGAGATGCAATGAACATTTTGGTACATGACTCTTTTTGAATTATGGTTTTCTCAGGGTATATGCCCAGTGGTAGGATTGCTGGGTCTTATGGTAATTCTATTTGTAGATTTTTAAGGAACCTCCATACTGTTCTCCATAGTGGCTGTATCAATTTACATTCCCACCAACAGTGCAAGAGTGTTCCCTTTTCTCCATGCCCTGTCCAGCATTTATTGTTTCTAGATTTTTTTAATGATGGTCATTCTGACTGGTATGATATGATATCTCATTGTAGTTTTGATTTGCATTTCTCTAATGATTAATGATGTTGAGCATTTTTTCATGTGTTTGTTGGCAGTCTGTATATCTTCTTTGGAGAAATGTCTGTTTAGGTCTTCTGCCCATTTTTGGATTGGGTTGTTTGTTTTTTTGTTATTGAGCTGCATGAGCTGCTTATAAATTTTGGAGATTAATCCTTTGTCAGTTGCTTCATTTGCAAATATTTTCTCCCATTGTGAGAGTTGTCTTTTGGTCTTGTTTATGGTTTCATTTGCTTTGCAAAAGTCTTTAAGTTTCATTAGGTCCCATTTGTTTATTTTTGTTTTTATTTCCATTTCTCTAAGAGGTGGGTCAAAAAGGATCTTGCTGTGATTTATGTCATAGAGTGTTATGCCTATGTTTTCCTCTAAGAGTATGATAGTGTCTGGCCTTACATTTAGGTCTTTAATCCATTTTGAGTTTATTTTTGTGTATGGTGTTAAAAAGTGTTCTAATTTCATACTTTTACATGTACCTGTCCAATTTTCCCAGCACCACTTTTTGAAGAGGCTGTCTTTTCTCCACTGTATATTCTTGCCTTCTTTATCAAAGATAAGGTGATCATATGTGTGTGGGTTTATCTCTGGGCTTTCTATCCTGTTCCATTGATCTATCTTTCTGTTTTTGTGCCAGTACCATACTGTCTTGATTACTGTAGCTTTGTAGTATAGTCTGAAGTCAGGGAGCCTGATTTCTCCAGCTCCATTTTTCGTTCTCAAGATTGCTTTGGCTATTCGGGGTCTTTTGTGTTTCCATACAAATTGTGATAAGTTAATTTTTGATATGTATGTTCCTATTACCATTTTTCTAATTGTTTTGTGTTTGTTATTGCAGGGCTTTTTCTTCTCTTGTGTTTTCTGCCTAGAGAAGTTCCTTTAGCATTTGTTGTAAAGCTTGCTTTGTGATGTTGAATTCTCTTAGCTTTTGCTTGTCTGTAAAGATTTTCATTTCTATGTCAAATCTGAATGAGATCCTTGCCGGGTAGAATAATCTTGGTTGTAGGTTTCTCCCTTTCATCACTTTACATATGTCCTGCCCCTCCCTTCTGGCGTGCAGTCTTTTTGCTGAAAGATCAGCTGTTAACCTTATGGGCATTCCCTTGTATGATTTTTGTTGCTTTTCCCTTGATGCTTTTAATATTTGTTCTTTGTATTTAATTTTTTGTACTTTGATTAATATGTGTCTTGGCATGTTTCTCCTTCGATTTAGCCTGTATGGGACTCTCTGCACTTCATAGACTTGATTAACTAATTTCTCTCCCATATCAGGGAAGTTTTCAACTATAAACTCTTCAAATATTTTCTCAGTCCCTTTCATTTTCTCTTCTTCTTCTGGGATCCCTATAATTCTAATGTTGGCATATTTAATGTTGTCCCAGAGGTCTCTGAGACTATCCTCAATTCTTTTCATTCTTTTTTGTTTATTTTTCTCTGTGGTAGTCATTTCCACAGAGAACTTTATTCCCCACTTCAATTTATTTTATCTTCCTGGTCTCTTATCCATTCTTATGCCTCAGTTATTCTTCTACTGATTCCTTCTAGAGAATTTTAAATTTCATATTATTGTGTTGTTCATCATTGTTTGTTTGCTCTTTAGTTATTCTGGGTCCTTGTTAAACATTTCTTGTATTTTCTCCATTTTGTTTCCAAGATTTTTGATCATCTTTACTATCATTACTCTGAATTCTTTTTCAGGTAGACCCCCTATTTCCTGTTCATTTGTTTGGTCTGGTGGGTTTTTACTTTGCTCTTTCATCTGCTGTTTAATTCTCAGTCTTTTCATTTTTCTTAAGTTCCTGTGTTTTGGGTCTCCTTTTTTCTGGCTGCAGGTTCGTAGTTCTGGTTGTCTTTGGTATCTGTCCCCAGTGGGTATGTTTGGTGCAGTGGGTTGTGTAGGCTTCCTGGTGGAGGGGACTCATGCCTGTATTCTGGTGGATGAAGCTGGATCTTGTCTTTCTGGTGGGCAGGACCACGTCTGGTGGTGTGTTTTGTGGTGTCTGTTAACTTATTATGATTTTAGGCAGCCTCTCTGCTAATGGGTGTGGTTGTGTTCCTGTCTTGCTAGTTGTTTGTCATGGGGTGTCCAGCACTGGAGCATGTTGGTTGTTGAGTTGAAGTGGGTCTTAGCGTCTAGACAGTCGTCTCTGGGCGAGCTCTCTGTGATTGATATTACATGGGGCTGGGAGGTCACTGCTGGACCAATGTCCTGAACTTGGCTCTCCCCCGTCAGAGGCTCAGGCTTGACACACAGCTGGAGCACCAAGACCCTGTCAGCCACACAGCTCAGAAGAAATGGGAGAAAAAATAGGAAAAAAATTAAAATAAAGTTATTAATTTAAAAAATTTTAAAATATTATTAAAATTAAAAGATAGGTAAAAAAAGAAAAGAGCACCAAAGCAATAAAGAAATCCACCAATGATAATATGTGCTATAAACTATACTAAGATAAACTTAAAAATCAGTAACTAGTCAGTCACATACAGCAAACCCCAAGCCTACAGTTGCTCCCAATGTCCACCACCTCAATTTTGCAATGATTTGTTGTCTATTCAGGTATTCCACCGATGCAGGGTACATCAAGTTGATTGTGGAGTTTTAATCCGCTGCTCCTGAGGCTGCACGGAGAAATTTCCCCTTCTCTTCTTTGTTAGCACAGCTCCTGGTGGTCACCTTTGGACTTGGCCCCATCTCTGCATGTAGGTCACCCTCTGGCGTCTGTTCTTCACCCTGAAGTGAGGGGGTTAAAGGAGCGGCTGATTAGGGGGCTCTGACTCACTCAGGCTGCGGGGAGGGAGCAGTACGGAATGTGGGGTGAGCCTGTGGTGTCAGAGGCTGGTGTGATTTTGCAACAGCCTGAGGTGTGCCGTGTGTTCTCCCCATAAGTTGTCCCTGGATCATGGGAGCCTGGCAGTGGTGGGCTGCACAGGATCCTGGAAAGGGAGGTGTGGATAGTGATCTGTGCTTGCACACAGGATTCTTGGTGGCTGCAGTAGCAGCATCAGCATTTCATGCCCGTTTCTTGTGTCTGTGCTGATAGCCGCAGCTCACGTCCATCTCTGATGTTTCTTTAGGTGGTGTTCTGAATCTCCTCTACCTGCTCACTTCAAGACAATGGTCTCTTGACTCTTAGGCAGTTCCTGACTTTTTCCCAGACTCCCTCCCGGTTAGGTGTGGCACACTAGTCCCCTTCAGACTGTGTTCACGCAGCCAACCCTAGTCCTCTCCCTGGGATCTGACCTCCAAAGCCTGACCCTCAGGTCCCAGCCCCCACCCACCCTGGCAGGTGAGCTGACAAGTCTCTCAGGCTGCTGAGTGCTGGTTGGCACCGATCTCCTGTGTGGGAATCTTTCCACTTTGCCTTCTGCACCCCTGTTGCTGCGTTCTCCTCTGTGGCTCCGAAGTTTCGCCCCCGCCCACACCCTGACTCCTCCAGTGAAGGGGCTTCCTAGTGTGTGGACACTTTTTCCTCCTTCACAGCTCCCTCCCAGAGGTGCAGTGTCCATCCCTATTCTTTTCTTTCTGTTTTTTTTTTTTTTGCCCTGACAAGTTACGTTGGGAGTTTCTTGCCTTTTGGGAAGTCTGAGGTCTTCTGCCAGCATTCAGTAGGTGTTCTGTAGGAATTGTTCGACCTGTAGATATATTTTTGATGTATTTGTGGGGAGGAAGGTGATCTCCACGTCTTACTCCTCCGCCATCTTGTAGGTCCTCTATATCCATTGTATATGTTTTGATTGGAACATTTATTTCATTTACATTTAAAGTAACTATTGATGGTTATATACTTACTGCCATTTTGTTGTTTTTTTATAAGAAAAAAAGTTATTGATGTTAAGAATATTTTATTTTTTAATTATATAATGTTGCAAAACTTTTAAAGACAGCTTAGAATGGGCCTCTTTTTTCAATGTAAAATGTGTTATAATACTGTTAATTGTTTTCTGTTTTTTGTTGTAGCTCTTTTTGGTTCCTTTCATATATAGAATTATTGTATATTTAATAAATAGAAATATAATAATAATTTTATATTGATGTTCTTTTAAGTTCAAATGCATTCTAACCACCCTATCTCTCAATTTTAATGTTTTTTATGTTGTATTTTATATATTTTTGTTTTGTGTATCCCTTATATACTTATTGTGGATATAGTTAATTTTACTACTCTTGTGTTTTAACCTTCCTACTAGCTTTATAAGTGGTTGATCTACTACTTTTACTGTGTGTTTGTCTTTAATAGTGAGATTTTTCCTTTCATAATTTTTATATTTCTAGTTGTGGCCTTTCCTTTTTTTTTTTTTTTTTTTGCTTAGAGAAGTCCCTTTAACATTTCTTGTAAATTTGGTTTTGTGTTGCCTAACTTGTTTAGCTTTTGATTTTCTGTGAAACTCTTTACCTCTCCTGCAAAATCCTTTCATGCCACTCTTCTGGCCTGCAGAGCTTCTGCTGAAAAGTCAGCTCATAGTCTTATGGGAGTTCCCTTGTACCTAACTAGTTGCTTTTCCCTTGCTGCTTTTAATATTCTCTTTTTATCTTTAACTTTTGCCTTTTAAATTACAATGTATCTTGGTGTGGTCCTCTTTTTTTTTTTTTTTTTTTTTTAACATCTTTATTGGGGTATAATTGCTTTACAATGGTGTGTTAGTTTCTGATTTATAACAAAGTGAATCAGCTATACATATACATGTGCTCCCATGTGTCTTCCCTCTTGCGTCTCCCTCCCTCCCACTCTCCCCCTCCCACCCCTCCAGGCTGTCCCAAAGCCCCGAGCTTATATCCCTGTGCCTTGCGGCTGCTTCCCCCTAGCTATCTACCTTACCACGTTTGTTAGTGTGTATATGTCCATGACTCTCTCTCGCCCTGTCAAAACTCACCCTTCCCCCTCCCCATATCCTCAAGTCCGTTCTCCAGTAGGTCTGCGTCTTTATTCCTGTCTTACCCCTAGGTCCTTCATGACATTTTTTCCCTTAAATTCCATATATATGTGTTAGCATACGGTATTTGTCTTTTTCTTTCTGACTTACTTCACTCTGTATGACAGACTCTAGGTCTATCCATCTCATTACAAAGAGCTCAATTTCATTTCTTTTTAAGACTGAGTGATATTCCATTGTGTATATGTGCCACATCTTCTTTATCTATTCATCCGATGATGGGCGCTTAGGTTGTTTCCTCCTCCGGGCTATTGTAAACAGAGCTGCAATGAACATTTTGGTACATGACTCTTTTTTTTTTTTTTTTTTTTTTTTTTTTTTAAACATCTTTATTGGGGTATAATTGCTTTACAATGGTGTGTTAGTTTCTGATTTACAACAAAGTGAATCAGCTATACATATACATATGTTCCCATATGTCTTCCCTCTTGCGTCTCCCTCCCTCCCACTCTCCCCATCCCACCCTTCCAGGCTGTCACAAAGCACCGAGCTAATATCCCTGTGCCTTGCGGCTGCTTCCCCCCAGCTATCTACCTTACTACGTTTGTTAGTGTGTATATGTCCATGACTCTCTCTCGCCCTGTCAAAACTCACCCTTCCCCCTCCCCATATCCTTAAGTCCGTTCTCCAGTAGGTCTGCGTCTTTATTCCTATCTTACCCCTAGGTTCTTCATGACATTTTTTTCCCTTAAATTCCATATATATGTGTTAGCATACGGTATTTGTCTTTTTCTTTCTGACTTACTTCACTCTGTATGACAGATTCTAGGTCTATCCATCTCATTACAAATAGCTCAATTTCATTTCTTTTTAAGGCTGAGTAATATTCCATTGTGTATATGTGCCACATCTTCTTTATCCATTCATCCGATGATGGGCGCTTAGGTTGTTTCCATGTCCTGGCTATTGTAAATAGAGCTGCAATGAACATTTTGGTACATGACTCTTTTTGAATTATGGTTTTCTCAGGGTATATGCCCAGTAGTGGGATTGCTGGGTCATATGGTAATTCTATTTGTAGTTTTTTAAGGAACCTCCATACTGTTCTCCATAGTGGCTGAACCAATTCACATTCCCACCAGCAGTGCAAGAGGGATCCCTTTTCTCCACACCCTCTCCAGCATTTATTGTTTCTAAATTTTTTGATGATGGCCATTCTGACTGGTGTGAGATGATATCTCATTGTAGTTTTGATTTGCATTTCTCTAATGATTAATGATGTTGAGCATTCTTTCATGTGCTTGTTGGCATTCTGTATATCTTCTTTGGAGAAATGTCTATTTAGGTCTTCTGCCCATTTTTGGATGGGGTTGTTTGTTTTATTGTTATTGAGCTGCATGTGCTGCTTGTAAATTTTGGAGATTAATCCTTTGCCAGTTGCTTCATTTGCAAATGTTTTCTCCCATTCTGAGGGTTGTCTTTTGGTCTCGATTATGGTTTCCTTTGCTGTGCAAAAGCTTTGAAGTTTCATTAGGTCCCATTTGTTTATTTTTGTTTTTATTTCCATTACTCTAGGAGGTGGGTCAGAAAGGATCTTGCTGTGATTTATGTCATAGAGTGTTCTTCCTATGTTTTCTTCCAAGAGTTTGATAGCCTCTGGCCTTACATTTAGGTCTTTAATCCATTTTGAGCTTATTTTTGTGTATGGTGTTAGGGAGTGATCTAATCTCATACTTTTACATGTACCTGTCCAGTTTTCCCAGCACCATTTATTGAAGAGGCTGTCCTTTCTCCACTGTACATTCCTGCCTCCTTTATCAAAGATAAGGTGTCCATATGTGCGGGGGTGTATCTCTGGGCTTTCTATCCTGTTCCACTGATCTATCTTTCTGTTTTTGTGCCAGTACCATACTGTCTTGATTACTGTTGCTTTGTAGTATAGTCTGAAGACAGGGAGCCTGATTCCTCCAGCTCCTTTTTTCGTTCTCAAGATTGCTTTGGCTATTCGGGGTCTTTTGTGTTTCCATACAAATTGCGAAATTTTTTGTTCTAGTTCTGTGAAAAATGCCAGTGGTAGTTTGATAGGGATTGCATTGAATCTGTAGATTGCTTTGGGTAGTAGAGTCATTTTCACAATGTTGATTCTTCCCATCCAAGAACATGGTATATCTCTCCATCTATTTGTATCATCTTTAATTTCTTTCATCAGTGTCTTATAATTTTCTGCATACAGGTCTTTCGTATCCTTCGGTAGGTTTATTCCTAGATATTTTATTCTTTTTGTTGCAATGGTAAATGGGAGTGTTTTCTTGATTTCACTTTCAGATGTTTCATCATTAGTATATAGGAATGCCAGAGATTTCTGTGCATTAATTTTGTATCCTGCTACTTTACCAAATTCATTGATTAGCTGTAGTAGTTTTCTGGTAGCATCTTTAGGATTCTCTATGTATAGTATCATGTCATCTGCAAACAGTGACAGCTTTACTTCTTCTTTTCCGATGTGGATTCCTTTTATTTCCTTTTCTTCTCTGATTGCTGTGGCTAAAACTTCCAAAACTATGTTGAATAAGAGTGGTGAGAGTGGGCAACCTTGTCTTGTTCCTGATCTTAGTGGAAATGCTTTCAGTTTTTCACCATTGAGGATGATGTTTGCTGTGGGCTTGTCATATATGGCCTTTATTATGTTGAGGAAAGTTCCCTCTATGCCTACTTTCTGGAGGGTTTTTATCATAAATGGGTGTTGAATTTTGTCAAAAGCTTTCTCTGCATCTATTGAGATGATCATATGGTTTTTCTCCTTCAATTTGTTAATATGGTTTATCACATTGATAGATTTGCGTATATTGAAGAATCCTTGCATTCCTGGAATAAACCCCACTTGATCATGGTGTATGATCTTTTTAATGTGCTGTTGGATTCTGTTTGCTAGTATTTTGTTGAGGATTTTTGCATCTATGTTCATCAGTGATATTGGCCTGTAGTTTTCTTTCTTTGTGACATCCTTGTCTGGTTTTGGTATCAAGGTGATGGTGGCCTCGTAGAAGGAATTTGGGAGTGTTCCTCCCTCTGCTATATTTTGGAAGAGTTCGAGAAGGATAGGTGTCAGCTCTTCTCTAAACGTTTGATAGAATTCACCTGTGAAGCCATCTGGTCCTGGGCTTTTGTTTGTTGGAAGATTTTTAATCACAGTTTCAATTTCAGTGCTTGTGATTGGTCTGTTCATATTTTCTATTTCTTCCTGATTCAGTCTTGGCAGGTTGTGCATTTCTAAGAATTTGTCCATTTCTTCCAGATTGTCCATTTTATTGGCATAGAGTTGCTTGTAGTAATCTCTCATGATTTTTTTTATTTCTGCAGTGTCAGTTGTTATTTCTCCTTTCTCATTTCTAATTCTATTGATTTGAGTCTTCTCCCTTTTTTTCTTGATGAGTCTGGCTAGTGGTTTATCTATTTTGTTTATCTTCTCAAAGAACCAGCTTTTAGTTTTATTGATCTTTGCTATCGTTTCCTTCATTTCTTTTTCATTTATTTCTGATCTGATTTTTATGATTTCTTTCCTTCTGCTAGCTTTGGGGGTTTTTTGTTCTTCTTTCTCTAATTGCTTGAGGTGCAAGGTTAGGTTGTTTATTCGAGATGTTTCCTGCTTCTTAAGGTGGGCTTGTATTGCTATAAACTTCCCCCTTAGAACTGCTTTTGCTGCATCCCATAGGTTTTGGGTCGTTGTGTCTCCATTGTCATTTGTTTCTAGGTATTTTTTTATTTCCTCTTTGATTTCTTCAGTGATCACTTCATTATTAAGTAGTGTATTGTTTAGCCTCCATGTGTTTGTATATTTTACAGATCTTTTCCTGTAATTGATATCTAGTCTCATGGCGTTGTGGTCAGAAAAGATACTTGATACAATTTCAATTTTCTTAAATTTACCAAGGCTTGATTTGTGACCCAAGATATGATCTATCCTGGAGAATGTTCCATGAGCACTTGAGAAAAATGTGTATTCTGTTGTTTTTGGATGGAGTGTCCTATAAATATCAATTAAGTCCATCTTGTTTAATGTATCATTTAAAGCTTGTGTTTCCTTATTTATTTTCATTTTGGATGATCTGTCCATGGGTGAAAGTGGGGTGTTAAAGTCCCCTACTATGAATGTGTTACTGTCAATTTCCCCTTTTATGGCTGTTAGTATTTGCCTTACGTATTGAGGTGCTCCTATGTTGGGTGCATAAATATTTACAATTGTTATATCTTCTTCTTGGATCGATCCCTTGATCATTATGTAGTGTCCTTCTTTATCCCTTTTAATAGTCCTTATTTTAAAGTCTATTTTGTCTGATATGAGAATTGCTACTCCAGCTTTCTTTTGGTTTCCATTTGCATAGAATATCTTTTTCCATCCCCTTACTTTCAGTCTGTATGTGTCTCTAGGTCTGAGGTGGGTCTCTTGTAGACAGCATATATAAGGGTCTTCTTTTTGTATCCATTCAGCCAATCTGTGTCTTTTGGTGGGAGCATTTAGTCCATTTACATTTAAGGTAATTATCGATATGTATGTTCCTATTCCCATTTTCTATATTGTTTTGTGTTCGTTATTATAGGTCATTTCCTTCTTTTGCATTTCTTATCTAGAGAAGTTCCTTTAGCATTTGTTGTAAAGCTGGTTTGGTGGTGCTGAACTCTCTCAGCTTTTGCTTTTCTGTAAAGGTTTTAATTTCTCCATCAAATCTGAATGAGATCCTTGCTGGGTAGAGTAGTCTTGGTTGCAGGTTTTTCTCCTTCATCACTTTCAGTATGTCCTGCCACTCCCTTCTGGCTTGTAGGGTTTCTGCTGAGAGATCAGCTGTTAACCTTATGGGGATTCCCTTGTGTGTTATTTGTTGTTTTTCCCTTGCTGCTTTTAATATGCTTTCTTTGCATTTAATTTTTGATAGTTTGATTAATATGTGTCTTGGCGTATTTCTCCTTGTATTTATCCTGTATGGGACTCTCTGTGCTTCCTGGACTTGATTAACTATTTCCTTTCCCATATTAGGGAAGTTTTCAACTATAATCTCTTCAAATATTTTCTCAGTCCCTTTCTTTTTTTCTTCTTCTTCTGGAACCCCTATAATTCGAATGTTGGTGCGTTTAATGTTGTCCCAGAGGTCTCTGAGACTGTCCTCAGTTCTTTTCATTCTTTTTTCTTTATTCTGCTCTGCAGTAGTTATTTCCACTACTTTATCTTCCAGGTCACTTATCCGTTCTTCTGCCTCAGTTATTCTGCTATTGATCCTATCTAGAGTACTTTTAATTTCATTTATTGCGTTGTTCATCATTGCTTGTTTCATCTTTAGTTCTTGTAGGTCCTTGTTAACTGTTTCTTGCATTTTGTCCATTCTACTTCCAAGATTTCGGATCATCCTTACTATCATTATTCTGAATTCTTTTTGAGGTAGATTGCCTATTTCCTCTTCATTTGTTAGGTCTGGTGGGTTTTTATCTTGCTCCTTCATCTGCTGTGTGTTTTTCTGTCTTCTCATTTTGCTTATCTTACTGTGTTTGGGGTCTCCTTTTTCAGGCTGCACGTTCGTAGTTCCCGTTGTTTTTGATGTCTGTCTCCAGTGGCTAAGGTTGTTTCAGCAGGTTGTGTAGGCTTCCTGGTGGAGGGGACTAGTGCCTGTGTTGTGCTGGATGAGGCTGGATCTTGTCTCTCTAGTGGGCAGGTTCACGTCTGGTGGTGTGTTTTGGGGTGTCTGTGGCCTTGTTATGATTTTAGGCAGCCTCTCTGCTAATGGGTGGGGTTGTGTTCCTGTTTTGCTAGTTGTTTGGCATAGGTTGTCCAGCACTGTGGGTTGCTGGTCGTTGAGTGAAGCTGGGTGTTGGTGTTAAGATGGAGGTCTCTGGGAGATTTCCACCGTTTAATATTATGTGGAGCTGGGAGGTCTCTTGTTGATCAGTGTCCTGAAGTTGGCTCTCCTACCTCAGAGGCAGAGCCCTGCCTCCTGGGCTGGAGCACCAAGAGCCTTTCATCCACACGGCTCAGAATAAAAGGGAGGAAAAGTAGAGAGAATTATTAGAAGTATGAGGAAAGAAAGAAGGAAAGGAGGAAAGGAAGGAAGGAAGAAAGAAGCAAAGAAGGAAAGAAACGAGGGAGGGAGGGAGGAAGGAAGGAAGGAAGGAGGGAAAGAAGAAGAAAATGTAGAGAGAATTAGTAGAAGTATGAGGAAAGAAAGAGGGAAAGGAGGAAAGGAAGGAAGGAAGAAAGAAGCAAAGAAGGAAAGAAAGGAGGGAGGGAGGGAGGGAGGGAGGAAGGAAGGAAAGAAGGAGGGAAAGAAGGAGAAAATGTAGAGAGAATTAGTAGAAGTTTGAGGAAAGAGAGAAGGAAAGGAGGAAAGGAAGGAAGGAAGAAAGAAGCAAAGAAGGAAAGAAAGGAGGGAGGGAGGGAGGAAGGAAGGAAGGTAGGAGGGAAAGAAGGAGAAAATGTAGAGAGAATTAGTAGAAGTATGAGGAAAGAAAGAAGGAAAGGAGGAAAGGAAGGAAGGAAGAAAGAAGCAAAGAAGGAAAGACAGGGAGGGAGGGGAGAAGGAAGGAAGGAAGGAGGGAAAGAAGGAGAAAATGTAGAGAGAATTAGTAGAAGTTTGAGGAAAGAAAGAAGGAAAGGAGGAAAGGAGGAAAGGAAGGAAGGAAGAAAGAAGCAAAGAAGGAAAGAAAGGAGGGAGGAAGGGAGGGAGGAAGGGAGGAAGGAAGGAGGGAAAGAAGGAAAAAAGACAGAAAGAAAGAAGATACAGTAAAAATAAAATAAAGTATAATATAGTTATTGTACTAAAAAATATTTAGAAAGAAAGAAAAAAAAAAGAACAGATAGAACCCTAGGACAAATGTTGGAAACAAAGCTATACAGAGAAAATCTTACACAGAAGCATACACATACGTGTTCACAAAGAGAGGCAAAGGGGGAAAGATCATAAATCCTGCTCCCAGAGACCACCTCCTCAACCTGGGGTGATTCGCTGTCTAAAGGAGGGAAGGAAGGAAGGAAAGAAAGAAAGAACGAAGGTAAAGTACAATAAAGTTATTACAATTAAAATTAATTATTAAGAAAAAAAATTTTTTTAAAAAAAAAAAACCATGGACGGATAGAGCCCTAGGACAAATGTTGGAAGCAAAGCTATACAGAGAAAATCTTACACAGAAGCATACACATACACGTTCACAAAGAGAGGCAAAGGGGGAAAAATCATAAATCCTGCTCCCAGAGACCACCTCCTCAACCTGGGGTGATTCACTGTCTAAAAGAGGGAAGGAAGGAAGGAAAGAAAGAAAGAAAGAATGAAGGTAAAGTACAATAAAGTTATTACAATTAAAATTAATTATTAAGAAAAAAAAATTTTTTTTTAAAAAACCATGGATGCATAGAGCCCTAGGACAAATGTTGGAAGCAAAGCTATACAGAGAAAATCTTACACAGAAGCATACACATACACGTTCACAAAGAGAGGCAAAGGGGGAAAAATCATAAATCCTGCTCCCAGAGACCACCTCCTCAATTTGGGGTGATTTGTTGTCTAAAGGAGGGAAGGAAGGAAGGAAAGAAAGAAAGAAAGAACGAAGGTAAAGTACAATAACGTTATTACAATTAAAATTAATTATTAAGAAAAAAAAATTTTTTTTAAAAAAAACCATGGACGGATAGAGCCCTAGGACAACTGTTGGGAGCAAAGCTATACAGAGAAAATCTTACACAGAAGCATACACATACACGTTCACAAAGAGAGGCAAAGGGGGAAAAATCATAAATCCTGCTCCCAGAGACCACCCCCTCAACCTGGGGTGATTCGCTGTCTAAAGGAGGGAAGGAAAGAAAGAAAGAAAGAACGAAGGTAAAGTTCAATAAAGTTATTACAATTAAAATTAATTATTAAAAAAAAATTTTTTTTTAAAAAAAAAAAACCATGGACGGATAGAGCCCTAGGACAAATGGTGGAAGCAAGAGTATACAGACAAGATCTCACACAGAAGCATACACGCACACATTCACAAAAAGAGGAAAAGGGAAAAAAATCACAGATCTCGCTCCTAAATTCCCCCTCTTCAATTTGGGATCACTCCCTGTCTATTCAGGTATTCCACAATGCAGGGCACATCAAGTTGATCGTGGAGCTTCAATCCGCCGCCTCCGCGGCTGCCGGGAGAGACCTCCCCCTCTCCTCCCTGCTCTCACAGCTCACAGGAGCTCAGCTTTGTACCCGGCCCTGCCCCTGCGCGCAGATCGCTGGAGGGCGTCTGTTTTTTTTGCTCAGACAGGACGGGGTTAAAGGAGCCGCTGATTCGGGAGCTCCGGCTCACTCAGGCCGGGGGTTGGGGGATGGGGGAAGGAGGGGCACTGCGTGCGGGGTGGGCCTGCGGCGGCAGAGGCGGCGTGACGCTGCGGCAGAGGCCGGCGTGACGCTGCACCAGCCTGAGAGGTGTGGTCCTCTTTTGATTGATCTTATTTGGGACACTCTGTGCCTCTTGGACCTGGATGTCTATTTCCTTTCTCAGACTAGAGAGGTTTTCAGCTATTATGTCTTCAAATATATTTTATGCCCCTTTCTGTCTTTTCCTTCAGAAACCCCTATAATGCGAATTTTAGTACACTTGAAAGTTTCCCAGAGTTCTTTTAAACTGTCCTTATTAATTTTTTTTTCTGTTCAGCTTGAGTGCTTTCCCCTACTCTGTCTTCCAGTTCACTAATCCATACCTCTATATCATCTAACCCACTGTTGACTCCTTCTAGTGTATGTTTTATTTCAGTTATTGTATTCTTCAGCTCTGCTTGGTTTTTCTTTATATTTTCTCTTTCCTAACTTCTCACTGTGTTCATCCATTCTTCTCCTGAGTTGTCTGAGCATCTTTATGATCATTACCTTGAAATGTTTATCAGGTAGATTGCTTATCTCCACTTCACATAGTTTTTCTTCTGAGGTTTTATCTTGTTCTTTCTTTTGCAACATATTCTGTCACTTCACTTTGTCTAATTTTCTGTTTTTATTTCTATATTTGATAAGTTGGCTCCATTCCACAATCTTAGAGAAGTGGCCTTATGTAGGAGATGTCCTATGGGTCCCAGCATCACACTCCCCTATGGTTACCAGAGCTATATGCTCTTGGGGTGCCCTCTATGTGAGCTGTGCTATCTCCCCTGTTGTGGTGAGCTGACTACTGTGGGTGCACTGGTAGGCATTGTTGCCCTATGGTTTGGTTGGTTGCCAGACTCTGCCTAGTGTGGAGGCTGCTGGCTGCTGTTAGGCAGGGCTGGGTCCTGGCACAGCTGGTTGCACAACCTAGAGAGTTCTTGTTCTGGTGTCAGCCATCTGGTGGGCAGGCCTGGGTCACAAGGCTGCTGGCTGTGAAACCCTGGTGGTCTTAGGGCTAGTGCTGGCTCACTGGTGGGTGTGCCTGGTCCTGACACTTCTCCCTGTGGGAACTTGGTGCTCCTGGGGCATTGTCTGCCTGCTGATGTGTGGTGCTATAGCCCAGGGGGTCCTGGAGCTGGTAGCAACCCACCAGTGGGTGAGGCCATGTTCTGGCCCTAGTGTTGGCCCACTAGTGGGTGGAGATAAGTCTTGAGGATCTTACTACAGGGGGTTCCAGACCTGGTGTCAGCCCACTGGTTGGCAAGGCCAGGGCCCAAGGAGTCTTGGGGCTGCTGCTTACCCTCTGGTGTGTGAGGCCAGTCCCAGGGCTAATGCTGACCTGCTGATAGGTAGAACACATCCTGGAGTCTCTGGCTGTGGGACCCTGGGGTCCTGGAGCTGAAGTAGGCTTGATGATGAAAGGGACTGTGGCCCATGGCATCCCATGGCAGATGTCCACCCACTGGTGTGTGAGGCTAGGTCCCAGAGCTGGTGTCAGCCTGATGGTGGTCAGGGCTGTGTCCCAATGGCTGGCTGTGGGGCCCCAGGATCCTGGAGCTAGTGTCACCAGTTGGTGGGAGGGGCCAGGTCCTGAGCCCTCTAGTGGATAGGGCCATGTCCTGAGGCAGCTGGGACCTCAGGGGTTCCTGCAACAGTCAGTCTGCTGGTGGTTGGAGCTGTTTCCCCACCTGGCTAGCTGCTTGACCTGGGGCATCCCAGAACTGGTGCTGATTGGCTGGTTGCTGTGGCTGGGTCTTGGCCCTAATATGCTAGAAGGGATTCCTAAAGGGGTTTTGCCAGTAGCAGTTCCCTCCTGGTAGAATGAGACACTCAAAATGGCTACTGCCAGTGTCTATGTCTCCAGAAATAGTCCTAGTGGCCTCCTGCCTCTACAGAAGGCTCTCTAAGATCTGAAGTTTGTCTGACCCAAGCTCCCTCCAAATTACTGCTTTTGTGCTGGGTCTCAGAGCATGTGAGATTTTGTGTATACCCTTTAAGTACAGAATCTCTATTTTCTGCAGCCCTCTGGTCCTCCCAAAACTAAGTCCCACTGACCTTCAAAGTCAAAAGTTCTGGAGGTTCATTTTCCCAGTGCAGGACCTCTGGGCTCGGGAGTACAATGTGGAGGTCAGACCCCTTGCTCTTTTGGGAGAACCTCTTCAATTGTAATTATCCTCCCATTTATGGGTCACCTACCCAGTGGTATGGTCTTGAGGTCTTGAGTATATTGTGTCTCTGTCCCTCCTACCCATCTCCTTGTGGTTCCTTCTTTATATCTTTAGTTGTAGAAGATTTTTCTGCTAATCTTCAGGTCGATCAATACTTTCTCTGTAAATAGTAATTTTGGTGTGCCTATGGGAGGAGGTGAGCTCAGGGTCTTCCTACTCTGCCATCTTCAAATATGTGGAAATTAAAGAACACAGTCCTAATTAACCATTAGGAAATTATAAGAGAAATTAGAAAATACGTAGATAGAAGTAAAAACAAAAACACAATATACCAAAATTTATGCGATGTAGCAAAAGCAATCATAAGAGGAAAATTTATAGTGGCAAATGTCTACATTAAAAAAGGATGTCAAATCAATAACCTTACTTTACACCTTAAGGAACTAGGAATAGAAAAGAAAAATAAACCCAAAGCTAACAAAAGGAAGGAAATACTAAACATAACAGCAAAGATAAACAAAATAGAGAACAGAAAAACAATAGAGAAAATTGATGAAACTGGAAGTTTGTTCTTTGAAAAGGTGAACAAAATTGATAAACCTTTAGAGAAAAAGAGAGGACAAAAAAAGTAAAATATAAAATGAAAATGAGAATATTACTACTAACCTTACAGAGATAAAAAGGATTATGAGAACAACTCAACAACAACAAACAAATAATGAGCAAATGACTTCAATATAAATTTAACTGAAGAAGATATACAAATGGCCAGAAAGCATATGAAAAGAAGCTTAACATCACTGATATTAGGGAAATGCAAATCAAAACTTCAATGATATCACCTCAAATCTACTAGGATTGCTATGATGAAAAATAACAATTGTTGGCAAGGATGTGAAGAACTTGGAAGTTTTGTACATAGCTAGTGCAAATGTAGAATGGTACAGATGATGTGGGAAACAGTATGGTTGACCTAAAAAAATTAAGTGTAGAATTATCACATGACCCAGCAAATCCATACCTAGGTATATACCCAAAATAATTGAAAACAGGTGTTCAAACAAAAACGTGTACATGTAGGTTCATAGCAGCACTATTTATAATAGCCAAAAGGTGGAAACAACACAAGTGTTCATCAAAATGTGGTATATTCATTCAATGGAATATTATTCAGTCATAAATACGAATGATGTACTGATATATGACATAAGTGTATGAACCTTGTAATCATTTTGCTATGTAAAAGATGACAGACACAAAAAGTCACATGTTGTATGATTCCTTTTATATGAAACATCCAGAAAATATAAAGCCTTAGATATAGAAAGCAGTTTAGTGGTTACCAGAAGCTGTGAGAGAAGGAATGGAGTGTGACTGCTAAATGAATTCAGGGTGTCTCTTTTGAGGTAATGAATATGTGGAACTAGATAGAAGTGATGGTTGCACAATGTGAATATACTATATGCTATTGTATCATATACTTTAAAATGATTAATTTTATACTATGTGAATTTTACCTCAAAAATTATAGAAGACTACATATATTTATGCAAATAAATTAGAAAACTGAGATGAAATGTATAATTTCCTAAGGAAATATGGATTATTAAAATTGACTTCATTAAGAATATAATGCTTAAGCATTGAATTTTCATGCAGGAAATAGAAAAAGATATCAAAGCATAAAGCACCAGGTCACATGGTTTCACAAGGGAATTCAATGAAAATTTCAAAGACCAGTCAGGTCAAATTCTCTATAAATTGTCCCAGAAGGTTGAAAAGGAAGGAAAAGTGTTTTTATTCCAATTAAGAAAGAGTAAGCACACTTCACCCTTTCTTTCCCACTGAATGCAACTAGCAGTTATCTAAGGACTCTTTAAATAAGTAGTAAGGCTGCCACTTACAATTGGGGAAGAAAACCAGAACTCAAAGTATAACTGGACTGGTGGTGGGTTTCCAATTTTTTTCCTTCAGTATCTCCCAGTCTGGACTCAAACACAGCCTAAAATTGTGCACTGGTGTGGAAATAAAGGGCTGAAGGAAAGGTTACTGTTTCTGGTCTGAAGAGCAGGAAAGGGAACCCCTATGGGTCAGAAGCAGTAGGTGATATCCTCTGTTTATTTTTCCATAAACTCCCACTCTATTTCCTAGGGAGTTTTGTGACATCAGTAGCAGCAACAGTAGCAATGTCTAGCCAGGCAACAAAACTCCAAGGGAGGTAAACCCTTCTCTTTGACCAGAATAACAATTGTCCAAAGAACATGGGGGTAATCCCTGTTGCTTTTAATTTTTCTCTTTTCTCTTGATGCTTGAACCCAGAGGCAGATGTAGTAGATGGGAAGTTCATAGCAGAGTGGGAGAAATTAAAGCCCTGGCTTTCTAGTCAGAGGGCCATTGTTGGGGGGAGTGTTCTCCTGAGAACCATAAAGAGTCACAGAGATAATGGAGATGAGAGAGCTCAATAAAACCATCTCATAAATTTGTGTATGAGCTTCTGACCTTAAGCAACTTACCAAAGGTTTTGAGCACCAAACTATGGGGTAGACCACTATCCACAGCCTAGAAAAGCTGTTGGATGGCACACATGCATGACAGGTTGGAATAGCACTATAAAGGCTTTGAAAGTTAAATTTATATTGGAAGCACAGCTCATATATCATAGTCCATTCATGGGCTGATATAACAAAAGTAGGATAGACTGGGTGGCTTAAATGACAAACGTTTATTTCTCCCGGTTCCGGAGGCTGGAAAGTCCAAGATCAAGGTGCTGGAAGATATGGTGTGTGGTGAGGGCCTGCTTCCTTGTTCATAGGTGGCCATCTTCTCTCTCGCTCTGTATCCTCATGTGGTAGAAGGGGGTGAGAGAGCTCTCTGGGGTGTCTTTAATAAGGGTATTAATTCTATTCATGAGGGCTCCACTTTTGTGGCCTAGTCACCTCCTAAAGGCCCCACCTTCAGATACCGTCACATTGGTGATTAAGATTTCAACACATAAAATTTGGGAGGACACAAAACTGCAGTCCATAGCATCACAGAATGCAAGTAGAAACTTGCCACCTGAAACTAATTGGGTCAATCTTGTGTTAAAACATAAACAAAAACAACATTCTTCATAAGATTTAAATAAGACCTAGAATCTTATAACATACTATTAAAAATGTCCAGGATTCAATCCAATATTACTTGAAGGATAATCTCAACATCTCACAAGGGAAAAGACAAAAGAGTTATCATCTCTGGGGTGACACAGAATATTGAAATTATCAGAGACTTTAAAGCAGCTATTATAACCATACTCCAAGTAGGAAGTGTGAAAAATCTTGAGACGAATGGAAGGCTAGAAAAATTTAACAGAGAAACAGAAGGTATAAAAAAGGAAGGAATCTTCTTCATCCTTTTAACAAAGCAAGAACAACATTTGTATCTAAATCTGATAAAAGTAGTACAAAAAAATAAAATAAAACTGCAAACTAATATCATTCATGAATACTGATGCAAAAATACTAAATAGGGTATTAACAACAGAATCCAGCATCTCTGTGACCATGAAGTTATTCCAGGAATACAAGTTTGTTTCAATATTAGGCAATTTATTAATATAAAATGTCTTGTTAGAAGAGCAAAATAAAAGTATCATATACTTATCTTTATATATGTTGAAAAGTCTTTGACAAAAGTCAACACCAATTCTTGATTAAAACGTGAGGAAAATTGGAATAAGTTGTGCTTATAGGGTATTATATCATCATTAAAAATGAGTTAAAGCCGTATTAGTTGGCTTGGCAGAATCTCAGTGATATTCTGTAAGGAAAAGCAATATATAGAAATGCATATATAATCTGGTCCCAAATTTTAAAAGTACCACCCAGCTAATTGCTTTGATTCATATCCGAAGGCACTATATCCTAAGGCATATAATGTTAAATTGAGAGCTGAGGGAGAGCCATTTCTAAAGGAAATATTACAAAGGAAAAGAAACTTTAAGTGGATGGTCTCATTCTGGATGTCCCTTTTCATAGACTGAGGAATTCAAAGGGTAGGACTGAATTCCCTCAAATAAGCTCACAGGCAACTGACTAAAATTTTAAGGAGCAACATCACTGGGAAAATCCCAAAGCTGGGTGTTTTACGTGAACTCTAGAGTATGCAGGGTTGTTTTCCTAGGATAACTATCATTGCCTCACTATAAGCAGGACCCCAATCCCATGAAAGCAGTTGTTAAAGCATGACACATTAAGAGACAGTTGGTGGGATCCTGATAGGCTGAGTGGAGAAGCGAGCCATGATGACCCCTCCCCACATACTGAACTAAACTGGTATTTAGCTGCTGAGGATCAACTCAGCTCAGCCCTTTCTATTCCTACTCTTTCTCTGTCACAAAAGGTGATTACATCAAAAGGTGCTCCCAAAAGGTGATTACATAAACTCACTTATCCCCTGCCCAGATGCATTTGACTTGTTTCATAGGGATGGAACTGTAATGGCGGAGCTCAGGAGCAATGGGAAGCTACTTCGGGCAGGCTGGCAATTATGGGTGTGGTTTTGTATACTTCCCCTTGATTTCTGAGGATATTCAGGCCCTTTGCAGCCCAAGGGCATGTAACATCCTGGTTTATTGTTTATTTGGGGGATAGTGATAATGCTTTGATAGCGACAATAGGGGGAGTGGTTCCAAAGGGCAAACCCGCAGGGTTGTACTTCTGGATTTCCCAGTAGTTTACCTCTTTGCTAACACTCTGAGGTCAGTACTCAAGCACAGCTTTTACAATAGACCTGAAATGGTTTAGTGAAAGTGGATGTATCCAGTTCCTACTGCTATTGTAATAAATTACCACAAATTTGTTGCCTTCAAAGGACAGAAATGTATTCTTTCACAGCTCTGGAGGTCATAAATTGCAAGTTTCACTGGGCTGAAATGAAGGTATGAGCAAGGCTGTGGCCCCTTCAGAGGCTCTAGAGGAGAATCTGTTTCCTTCCCTTTCCCAGATTCTAGAGCTATATTCCTTGCATTCCTTGGCTCACACTTTGATGTCATTATCTAAGCAATCTTTATCCAACGGAGATCACAAGGAATTTCTACTGTGTTTTCTTCTAGAAATTTTGTGTTTACTTTTGGATTTATGATTCATTTTGAGTTACATTTTGTACAAGAAACTTTGTTAAAAATTAATTGACCATAGTTGTGTGGGTCTATTTCTGGACTCTGTATTCTGTTTCATTGATCTTTGTGTTTGTGCTTTCTCTAACACCATGATGTCTTGATTCCTATAGCTTTATAGTAATTCTGGAGATCAGGTAGTGATGGTTCTCGTATTTTCAAAACCCTGTTGGCTACTCTAGTTTCTTTGCCTTTCTACATAAATTTTGGGAGAAGCTTGCCAAATTCTACAAAAAATCTTGCTGGGATTTTTATTGGAACTACATTAAATATGTAGATCAGTTTAGCATGAATTGATATCTTAAAATTTTTGAGTATTCCAATTGGTGACCATAATATATATTTCCATTTGTTTAGGTAGTTGTAGTGTTCAGTATACAGAACCTATATTTTAAAATATTTATACCTAAGTAATTTATGTTTTTGGTGTTATTATAAGTGATAATGTTTTATAAATTTCAATTGTTTTCAGTATGTTTTCAATTGTTCCTTGCTAGTATATCAAAATTTAACTGTTTTTTGGGTATTGACCTTGTGTCCAGTGACTGTTGGGTTGAGGATTTGCCCTGATGTATGGAAGAAAGTATTCAGTCTTTCATCATAAACTTTGATGTTAACTCTAGTTTTTTTTTTGTAGATGGCCTTCATCAGATTGAGGTGGTTTTCTCCTATTCCCAACTTGCTGAGGGTGTTTTTTAAAAAAAATCGTTAATGGTTCAGTTTTGATGAAGATTTTTTCTACATTGCATTAGTTTTCTGTTGTTGCAAAACAAATTACCACAGACTTAGCAACTTAAAACAACACCTATTTATTAGTTCACAGTTCTGTAGGTCAGAAGTCTGGCACACTGCAGCTAGGTTCTCTGCTCAGAATCCTGCAAGCCTGAAATCAATTTGTCAGTCAACTCAGTTCTCATCTGGAGGATTTGAAGAAAAAGTCACTTCTCAGCTTTTTCTTGTTATTGACAGATTTCAGTCCCTTGAGCTTGTAGGACTGAGGTTCCTATTTTCTTGTTGGCTGTAGGCTGGGGATTGCTTTCAGCTCCTAGAGGCCACTCTCAAGTCCTTTCCACATATACCACTCTACGTTCAAGCCAGTGACAGTGTGTCAAGTCCTTCATATGCTATGAATGTCTGACTTTCTCTTCTTGGACCAGCCAGAGAAAATGCTCCATTTTTAAAGGGTTCTTGTGATTAAGTCAAACCCACTTGGGTAATCTTTTATTCACATCAACTGTGCCATATCACATAACCAAATTATGGGAGTAAAATCTATCAAATTGAACACTTAAGGGACTATGGAGGGCTTGTACATGTGGAGGTGTACTAGAAATCTTTGGAACCATTTAAAAATTCTGACTACCATACTACACTACACTACAGGTATGAAAAGAAATATTTTTCACCTTTAGTCTGTTGATGTGGTGAATTATATAGATTGATTTTCAAATGATGACTGATTCTTGCATTGTCAGGATAAACCTCAATTAGCCATGATGTATTACTGTTTTTTGTATTGTTGAATTTGATTTGCTCATATTTTGTTGAGAATTTTTGAGTCTCTATTTATGAGGATAATAAGTCTGTATTATTATGTTTTTGTAAATTTAATGTCTAGCTTTAGTATCAGGGTAGTTCTGGCCTCAGAAGATAACCCTGGAAGTTTCCCTTTCTTTCTATATTCTGGAAGAATTTCAATGGAGTTGGTGTCATTTCTTCCTTAAATATTTGGTAGAATTAATTAGTGAAGCCATCTGAGCCTGGGGTTTTCTCTGTTTGGAGGTTTTTGTTTTGTTAAAAGAAACTAAAAATTCAATTTCTTTAATAGATGTAGTACTATGTAGGTTATATATTTTTAAGAGTGAGGTTTGATGACTTGTACCTTTTAAAGAATTTGTGCATTTTATCAAAGTAATTGACTTTTGGGATAAAGTTATCATGACGTTTGTTCTTTATCTCTTAATGTTTAGAGTAGCTGAGTCAATTTCTCTTTTTCAATTTTTCATATTGGCAATTTGGATGTTCTCTTTTTTTGAGGTCAATCTGCGTAGTAATTTATAACTATATTAATTTCTAATAAATTTTTTGTTTTATTGAAATTTTATTGTTTATTATACTTGCTTAATTATTTTCTGATTTTGTTTTTTCCAATCTTTGTGTTTCTTTTAACATCTTTATTGGAGTATAATTGCTTTACAATGGTGTGTTACTTTCTGCTTTATAACAAAGTGAATTACCTATACATACACATATATACCCATATCTCCTCCCTCTTGCATCTCCCTCCCATCCTCCCTTTCCCACCACTCTAGGTGGTCACAAAGCACCGAGCTGATCTCCCTGTGCTATGCGGCTGCTTCCCACTAGCTATCTATTTTACATTTGGTAGTGTATATATGTCCATGCCATTCTCTCACTTCATCCCAGCTTACCCTTCCCCCTCCCTGTGTCCTCAAGTCCATTCTCTACCTCTGCATATTTATTCCTGTCCTGCCCCTAGGTTTGCCAGAACCATGTTGTTGTTTGTTGTTGTTTTTAGATTCCATATATATGTGTTAGCATATGGTATTTGTTTTTCTCTTTCTGACTTATTTCACTCTGTATGACAGTCTCTAGGTGATCCACCTCACTACAAACAACTCAACTTCATTTCTTTTTATGGATGAGTAATATTCGATTATATATATGAGCCAAATCTTCTTTATCCATTCATCTGTCAATGGACACTTAGGTTGCTTCCATGTCCTGGATATTGTACATAGAGCTACAATTAACATTTCAGTACATGACTCTTTTTGAATTATGGTTTTCTCAGGGTATATACCCAGTAGTGGGAATGCTGGGGTGTATAATAGCTCTATTTATAGATTTTTGAGGAACTCCATACTGTTCTCGATAGTGGCTGTATCAATTTACATTCCCACCAACAGTGCAGGAGGGTTCCCTTTTCTCCATACCCTCTCCAGCATTTATTGTTTGTAGATTTTTGATGATGGCCATTCTGACGGGTGTGAGGTGATACCTCATTGTAGTTTTGATTTGCATTTCTCTAATGACTAGTGATGTTCAGCATCCTTTCATGTGTTTGTTGGCAATCTGTATATCTTCTTTAGAGAAATGTCTATTTAGGTCTTCTGCCCATTTCTGGATTGGGTGGTTTTGTTTTTTTGATATTGAGCTGCATGAGCTGCTTGTAAATTTTGGAGATTATTCCTTTGTCAGTTGCTTCATTTGCAAATATTTTCTCTCATTCCGAGGGTTGTCTTTTGGTCTTGTTTATGGTTTCCTTTGCTGTGCAAAAGCTTTGAAGTTTCATTAGGTCCCATTTGTTTATTTTTGTTTTTATTTCCATTTCTCTAGGAGGTGAGTCAAAAAGGATCTTGCTGTGATCTATGTCATAGAGTGTTCTGCCTATGTTTTCCTCAAAGAGTTTTATAATATCTGGCCTTACATTTAGGTCTTTAATCCATTTTGAGTTTATTTTTGTGTATGGTGTTAGGGAGTGTTCTAATTTTATCCTTTTACATGTAGCTGTCCAGATTTCTCAGCACCACTTATTGAAGAGGCTGCCTTTTCTCCAGTGTATATTCTTGCGTCCTTTATCAAAAATAAGGTGACCATGTGTGCGTGGGTTTGTCTCTGGGCTTTCTATCCTGTTCCATTGATCTATATTTCTGCTTTTGTGCCTGTACCATACTGTCTTGATTACTGTAGCTTTGTAGTATACTCTGCAGTCAGGGAGTCTGATTCCTCCAGCTCCGTTTTTCTTTATCAAGACTGCTTTGCCTATTTGGGGTCTTTTTTGTCTCCATACAAACTTTAAGAGTTTTTGCTCTAGTTCTGTAAAAAAATGCCATTGGTAATTTGATAGGGATTGCATTGAATCTGTAGATTGCTTTGGGTAGTGTAGTCAATTTCACAATGTTGATTCTTCCAATCCAAGAACATGGTATATCTCTCCATCTGTTGGTACCATCTTTAACAACTTTCATCAGTGTCTTATAGTTTTCTGCATACAGATATTTTGTCTCCCTAGGTAGGTTTATTCCTAGGTATTTTATTCTTTTTGTTACAATGGTAAATGGGAGCGTTTCCTTAATTTATCTTTCAGATTTTTCATCATTAGTGTATAGGAATGCAAGACATTTGCGTGCATTAATTTTGTATCCTGCTATTTTTCTAAATTCATTGATTAGCTCTAGTAGTTTTCTGTTGGCATCCTTAGGATTCTCTATGTATATTATCATGTCATCTTCAAACAGTGAACGTTTTACTTCTTGTCCATTTTGTGTTCTTTTATTTCTTTTTCTTCTCTGATTGCCATGGTTGGACTTCCAAAACTATGTTGAATAATAGTGGTGAGAATGGACATCCTTGTCTTGTTGCTGATCTTAGAGGAAATGTTTTCAGTTTTTCAACATTGAGAATGATGGTTGCTGTGGGTTTCTCATATGTGGCCTTTATTATATTGAGGTAGGTTCCATCTATGCCAACTTTCTGGAGAGTTTTTTTTATCATAAATGCATGTTGAATTTTGTCAAAAGCTTTTTCTTCATCTATTGAGATGATCATATGGGTTTTCTTCTTCAATTTGTTAATATGGTGTATCACGTTGATTGATTTGCATATACTGAGGAATCTTTGCATCCCTGAGATAAATGCCACTTGATCATGGTGTATGATCCTTTAAATGTGTTGTTGGATTCTGTTTGCTAGTATTTTGCTGAGGACTTTTTCATCTATGTTCATCAGTGACATTGGCCTGTAGTTTTCTTTCTTTGTGACATCTGTGTCAAGTTTGGTATCATGGTGATGGTGGTCACATAGAAAGAATTTGGGAATGTTCCTCCCTCTGCTATATTTTGGAAGAGTTTGAGAAGGATAGGAGTTAGCTCTTCTCTAAATATTTGTTAGAATTCAGCTGTGAATCCATCTGGTCCTGGACTTTCGTTTGTTGGAAGATTTTAAATCACAGTTTCAATTTCAGTACTTGTAATTGGACTGTTCATATTTTCTATTTCTTCCCGGTTCGGTCTTGGAAGCTTCTGCATTTCTAAGAATATGTCCATTTCTTCCAGGTTTTCCATTTTTTTGGCATAGAGTTGCTTGTAGTAGTCTCTTAGGATGCTTTGTATTTCTGCTGTGTCTGTTGTAACTTCTCCTTTTTCACTTCTAATTTTATTGATTTGACTCCCTCGTTTTCTTGATGAGTCTGGATAATGGTTTATCATTTTTGTTTATCTTCTCAAAGAACCAGCTTTTAGTTTTTTGGATCTTTGCTATTGTTTTCTTTTTTCTATTTCATTTATTTCTGCTCTGATCTTTATGATTTCTTTCCTTCTGCTAACTTTGGGTTTTTTTTTAATTCTCTCTCTAGTTCCTTTATGTGTAAGTTTAGATTGTTTATTTGGGATTTTTCTTGTTTCTTGAGGTAGGCTTGTATTGCTACAAACTTGCATCTTAGAACTGCTTTTTCTGCAACCCATAGGTTTTGGATCATCGTGTTTTCATTGTCATTTGTCTCTAGGTATTTTTTGAATTTGTCTTTGATTTCTTCAGTGATGTCTTCATTATTTAGTAAAGTATGGTTTAGCCTCCATGTTTTTGTGTTTTTTACGTTTTTTTCCCTGTAATTGATTTGTAATCTCATAGCCTTGTGGTCAGAAACGATGCTTGATATGATTTCAGTTTTCCTAAATTTACTGAGGCTTTATTTGTGACCCAAGATGTGATCTATCCTAGAGAATGTTTCATGCGCACTTGAGAAGAAAGTGTAATCTGCTGTTTTTGGATGGAATGTCCTATAAATATCAATTATATCTATTTGGTCAATTGTGTCATTTAAAGCTTGTTTTTCCTTATTAATTTTCATTTTGGATGATCTGTCCATTGGTGTAAGGTGTGAAAGTCCCCCACTATTATTGTGTTACTGTCGATTTCCTCTTTCATAGCTGTTAGCAGTTGCCTTATGTATTGAGGTGCTCCTATGTTGGGTGCATATATATTTATAATTTTTATATCTTCTTCTTGGATTGGTCCCTTGATCATTATGTAGTGTCCTTCTTTGTCTCTTGTAATAGTCTTTATTTTAAAGTCTATTTTGTCCAATATGAGAATTGCTACTCCAGTTTTGTTCTGATTTCCGTTTGCATGGAATATCTTTTTCCATCCCCCCGCTTTCAGTCTGTATGTGTCCCTAGGTCTGAAGTGGGTCTCTTGTAGACAGCATATATATGGGTCTTGTTTTTGTATTCATTCAGCGAGCCTGTGTCTCTGGTTGGAGCATCTAATCCATTCATGTTTCAGGTAATGATTGATATGTATGTTCCTATTACCATTTTCTTAATTGTTTTAGGTTTGTTTTTGTAGGTCCTTTTCTTCTCTTGTGTTTCCCACTTAAAGAAGTTCTTTTACCATTTGTTGTAGAGCTGCTTTGGTGGTGCTGAATTCTCTTAGCTTTTGCTTATCTGTAAAGCTTTTGATTTCTCCATCGAATTTGAATGACATCCTTTCTGGGTAGATTAATCTTGCTTGTAGGTTCTTCCCTTTCATCACGTTAAGTATATCATGCCCTTCCCTTCTGGCTTGTAGAGTTTCTGCTGAGAAATAAGCTCTTAATCTTATGGTAGTTCCCTTGTATATTATTTGTCATTTTTCCCTTGCTGCTTTCAATAATTTTTCTTTGTCTTTAATTTTTGCCAATTTGATTACTATGTGTCTCAGCCTGTTTCCCCTTGGGTTTATCCTGTATGGGACTCTTTGCACTTCCTGGACTTTGGTGGCTATTTCCTTTCCCGTGTTAGGGAAGTTTTCGACTATAATCTCTTCAAATATTTTCTCGGTTCCTTTCTTTCTCTCTTTTCCTTCTGGGACCCCTATAATGTGAATGTTGTCACATTTAATGTTGTCCCAGCGGTCTCTTAGGCTGTCTTCATTTCTTTTCATTCTGTTTTCTTTATTCTGTTCCACAGCAGTGAATTCCACCATTCTGTCTTCCAGGTCACTTATCCGTTCTTCTGCCTCATTTATTCTGCTATTGATTCCTTCTGGTGTAGTTTTCAGTTCAGTTATTGTATTGTTCATCTCTGTTTGTTCTTTAATTCTTCTAGGTGTTTGTTAAACATTTCTTGCATCTTCTCGATCTTTGCCTCCATTCTTTTTCTGAGGTCCTGGATCATGTTCACTATCATTATTCTGAATTCTTTTTCTGGAAGGTTGCCTATCTCCACTTCATTTAGTTGTTTTTCCTGGGTTTTATCTCGTCCCTTCATCTGGTATATAGCCCTCTGACTTTTCATCCTGTTTATCTGTCTGTGAATGTGCTTTTTTGTTGCACAGGCCCCAGGACTATAGTTCTTCTTGCTTCTGCTGTCTGCCTTCTGGTGGATGAGGCTATCTAAGTGGCTTGTGTAAGTTTCCTGATGGGAGGGACTGGTGGTGCGTACAGCTGGGTGTTGCTCTGGTGGGCAGAGCTCAGTAAAACTTTAATTCACTTGTCTGCTGATGGGTCAGGCTGGATTGTTTGGCCTGAGGCAACCCAACACTGGATGCTACCTGGGCTCTTTGATGGGGCTAATGGCGGGCTCTGGGAGGACTCAGGCTAAGGAGTACTTCCCAGAACTTCTGCTACCAGTGTCCTTGTCCTCACAGTGAGCCACAGTCACCCCCCACCTCTGCAGGAGACCCTCCAACACTAGCAGGTAGATGTAGTTCAGTCTCCTATGGGGTCACTGCTCCTTCCATTGGGTCCCAATGCACACAATGCTTTGTGTGTACCCCCCAGAGTGTACAATGCTTTGTGTGTACCCCCCAGAGTACACTCCACAGAGTGGAGTCTCTGTTTTCCCCTGTCCTGTCAAAGTCCTGCAATCAAATCCCGCTAGCCTTAAAAGTCTGATTCTCTAGGAATTCATCCTCCCATTGCTGGAACCCCAGGTTTGGATACCTGATATGGTGCTCCGAACCTTCACTCCAGTGGGTGGACTTCTGTGGTCTACGTGTTCTCCAGTTTGTGAGTCACCAACCCAGCAGTTATGGGACTTGATTTTATTGTGATTGTGCCCCTCGTACCATCTCATTGTGGCTTCTCCTCTGCCTTTGGTTGTGGGGTATCTTTTTTGGTGAGTTCCAGTGTCTTCCTGTTGATGAGTGTTCAGCAGTTAGTTGTGATTCTGGTGTTTTCGCAAGAGGAAGTGAGAGCACGTCCTTCTCTTCCACCATCTTGAACACTATTCTATTGTTTTTGGGTGGAATGTCGTATAAATATCAATTAATTCCGTCTTGATTAATTCTCATTTAAAGCTTATGCTTCCTTATTAATTTTCATTTTGGATGATCTGTGCATTGGTGAAAGTGGGGTGTTAAAGTCCCCTAATATTATTGTGTTACTGTCAAGTTCCCCACTTATGGCTGTTAACATTTGCCTTATGTATTGAGGTGCTCCTATGTTGGGTGCATAAATAGTTACAATTTTTATATCTTCTTCTTGGATTGATCCCTTGATCATTACGTAGTGTCCTTCTTTGTCTTTTGTAATAGTCTTTATTTTAAAGTCTATTTTGTCTGATATGAGATTTGCTACTTCAGCTTTCTTTTGATTTCCATTTGCATGGAATATTTTTGTGCATCCCCTCACTTTCATTCTGTATGTGTCCTTAGGTCTGAAGTGAGTCTCTTATAGACAGCATGTATACAGGTCTTGTTTTTGTATTCATTCAACTAGTCTTTTGGTTGAGGCATTTAATCCATTTACATTTAAGTAGTTACTGATATGTATTTTCCTATTACCATTTTCTTAATTGTTTGGGGTTTATTATTGTAGGTCTTTTCCTTCTTTTGTGTTTCCTGACTGGAGAAGTTCCTTTAACATTTGTTGTCAAGATCGTTTGGTGGTGCTGAATTCTCTTATCTTTTGCTTGTCTGTCAAGGTTTTAATTTCTCTTTCGAATCTGAATGAGATCCTTGCTGGGTAGAGTAATCTTGGTTGTAGGTTTTTCCCTTTCATCACTTTAAATATGTCCTGCCCCTCCCTTCTGGCTTGCAGAATTTCTGCTGAAAGATCAGCTGTTAAACTTATGGGGATTCCCTTGTGTATTATTTGTTGTTTTTCCCCTGCTGCTTTTATTATTTTTTCTTTTTATTTAATTTTTGATAGTTTGATTAATATGTGTCTTGGCATGTTTCTCCTTGGATTTATTCTGTATGGGACTCTCTGCACTTCCTAGACTTGATTGACTATTTCCTTTCTCATACTAGGGAAGTTTTCAACTATAATCTCTTCAAATATTTTATCAGTCCCTTTCTTTTTCACATCTTTTTCTAGGACCCCTATAATTCGAATGTTGGTACATTTAATGTTGTCCCAGAGGTCTCTGAGACTGTCCTCAATTCTTTTCATTCTTTATTCTGCTTTGCAGTGGTTATTTCCACTATTTTATCTTCCTGGTTCCTTATCCATTCTTCTGCATCAGTTATTCTCCTATTGATTAGTTCTAGAGAATATTTAGCTTCATTTATTGTGTTTTTCATCATTGTTTGTTTGCTCTTTAGTTCTTCTAGGTCGTTGTTAAATGGTTCTTGTATTTTCTCCATTCTATTTCCAAGATTTTGGATCATCTTTACTATCAGTACTGTGAATTCTTTTTGAGGTATATTGCCTATTTCCTTTTCGTTTGGTCTGTTGGGTTTTTACCTTGCTCCTTCATCTCTGTGTGTTTCTCTGTCTTCTAATTTTGCTTAATTTACTGTGTTTTGGCTCTCCTTTTTGCAGGCTGCAGGCTCGGTGTTCCTGTTGTTTCTGATGTCTGCCCCCAGTGGTTAAGGTTGGTTCAGTGGGTGTGTAAGTTTCCTGGTGGAGAGGACTGCTGTTTGTGTTCTCTAGGATGAGGCTGGGTCTTGTCTTTCTGGTGGGCCGGACTGTGTCTGTTGGTGTATTTTGGGGTGTCTGTGACCTTATTATGATTTTAGGCAGCTTCTCTGCTAATGGGTGGGGTGGTGTTCCTTTCTTGCTAGTTGTTTGGTATTGGGTGTCCAGCACTGTAGCTTCCTGGTCATTGAGTGGAACTGGGTCTTAGCATAGAGATGGAGACCTCTGGGAAAGTTTTGCTGTTTGATGTTACATGGAGCCGGGATGTCTCTGGTCAACCAATGTGCTGAACATGTCTCACCCCCCTCAGAGGCACAGGCCTGACTCCTGGCTGGAGCAAGAAGATCCTTTCAGCCACATGGCTCAGAAGAAAAGAGAGAAAGAAAATAAAGAAAGAAAGAAAGAAAGAAAGGAAGAAAATAAAATAAAGGAAAGTTATGAAAATCAAAAAAGTAATGAAAAACTTTAAAAAGTAATAAAAAAAAGAGAAAAGAAAAAAAGAAAACGGACAGACAGAACCCTAGGACAAATGGTAAAAAGCAAAGCTATACAGACAAAATCACACTAAAAAGCATACACATTCACACTCCCAAAAAGAGAAAAAGGAAAAAAAATATATATATAAAGGAAGAGAACAACCAAATCAATAAACAAATCTACCAATGATAATAAACTCTAGATACTAAACTAAGATAAACATAACACCAGAAACAGATTAGATGCAGAAAGCAAACCCCAAGACTACAGTTGCTCCCCCGCCTCAATTTTGGGATGATTCGTTGTCTATTCAGGTATTCCAGATACGCTGGGTACATCAAGTTGATTGTGGAGATTTAATCCACTGCTCCTGAGGCTTCTGGGTGAGATTTCCCTTTCTCTTCTTTGTTCTCACAGCTCCTGTGGTTCAGCTTTGGATTAGGTCCTGCCTCTGCATGTAGGCCGCCTGAGGGCATCTGTTCCCCACCCAGAAGACAAGATGGAGGGTTAAAGTAGCAGCTGATTTGGGGGTTCTGGCTCACTCAGGCTGGGGCGAGGTAGGGGTACAGAATGTGGGGTGAGCCTGAGGGGGCAGAGTCCGGTGTGACATTGCAATAGCCTGAGGAGCACCATGTGTTTTCCCAGGAATTTGTCCCTGGATCATGGGACCCTGGCAGTGGCAGGCTGCACAGAGTCCACGGAGGGTAGGTGTGGATAGTGACCTGTGCTTGTACACAGGCTGCTTGGTGGCTGCAGCAACATCCTTAGCATTTCATGTCTGTCTCTGTTGTCCATGCTGATAATTGCAGCTCACTCCCATCTCTGGAGCTCATTTAGGCAGTGCTGTGAATTCCCTCTTCTTCTGCACCCTGAAACACTGGTTTCTGGCCTCATAGGCAGTTCCAGACTTTTTCCTGGACTACCTCCTGGCTAGTTGTTGTGCACTAGCCCCCTTCAGGCTGTGTTCATGCAGCCAACCCCAGTCCTGTTCCTGGGATCTGACCTCCGAACCTGGAGCCTTAGCTCCCAGCCCCCACCCACCCCAGTGGGTGAGCAGACAAAACTATCAGGCTGGTGAGTGCTGGTCGGCACCGATCCTTTGTGTGGGAATCTCTCTGCTTTGCCCTCTGCACCCCTATTGCTGCACTCTCCTCTGTGGCTCTGAAGCTTTTCCCCCGCAAACCCCCATCTCCGCCAGTGAAGGGGCTTCCTAGTCTGTGGAAAATTTTCCCCTTCACAGCTCCATCCCAGAGGTACAGGTCCTGTCCCTATTCTTTTGTCTCTTTTTTTTTTTTTTTCATTTGCCCTACCCAGGTATGTGTGGAGTTCCTTGCCTTTGGGGAAGTCTGAGGTTTCCTGCCAGCATTCAGTAGGTGTTCTGTAGCAGTTGTTCCACATGTAGATGTATTTCTGGTGTACTTGTGGGGAAGAAGGTGACCTCCACGTCTTACTCCTCCACCATCTTGAAGGTGTCCTCCCATGCTTCTTTTTGAATTATGGTTTTCTCAGTATATGCCCAGTAGTGGGATTGTGGGGTCATATGTTTGTTCTATTTTTAATTTCTTAAGGAACCTCCATACTGTTCCCATGGTGGCTGTATCAATTTACATTTCCACCAACAGTGCAAGAGGGTTCCCTTTTCTCCACACCCTCTCTAGCATTTATTGTTTGTAGATATTTTGATGTTGGCCATTTTGACCGGTGTGAGGTGATACCTCATTATGGTTTTGATTTGCATTTCTCTAATGATTAGTGATGTTGAGCATACTTTCATGTGCTTGTTGGAAATCTGTATATCTTCTTTGGAGAAATGTTTATTTAGGTCTTCTGCCCATTTTTGGATTGGGTTGTTTGTTTATTTGACATTGAACTGCATGAGCTCTTGTATATTTTGGAGATTAAACCTTTGTCAGTTGCTTCATTTTCAACTATTTTCTCCATTCTGAGGGTTCTCTTTTTGTCATGTTTATGGTTTACTTTGCTCTGCAAAAGCTTTGAAGTTTCATTAGGTCCCATTTGTTTATTTTTATTTCCATTTCTCTAGGAGGTGGGTCAAAAAGGATCTTGCTGTGATTTATGTCATAGACTGTTCTGCTTATGTTTTCCTCAAGAGTTTTATAGTGTCTGGCCTTACATTTAGGTATTTAATCCATTTTGAGTTTCTTTCTGTGTATGGTGTTAGGGAGCATTCTAATTTCATTCCTTTACATGTAGTTGTCCAGTTTTCCCAGCACCACTTATTGAAGAGGCTGCCTTTTCTCCAGTGTATATTCTTGCCTCCTTTATCAAAGATAAGGTGACCATTCGTATGTGGGTTTATTTCTGAGCTTTCTATCCTGTTCCATTGGTCTATATTTCTGTTTTTGTGCCAGTACCATACTGTCTTGATTACTGTAGCTTTGTGGTATAGTCTCACGTCAGGGAACCTGCTTCCTGCAGCTCCATTTTTCTTTCTCAAGATTGCTCTCGCTATTTGGGGTCTTTTGTGTTTTCACACGAATTGTGAAATTTTTTGTTCTAGTTCTGTGAAAAATGCCATTGGTAGTTTGATAGGGATTGCATTGAATCTGTAGATTGCTTTGGGTAGTATAGTCAATTTCACAATGTTGATTCTGCCAATCCAAGAACATGGTATATCTCTCCATCTGTTTGAATTGTCTTTAATTTCTTTCATCAGTATCTTATAATTTTCTGCATATGGCTCTTTGGACTACTTTGGAAAGTTTCATCCTAGGTATTATATTCTTTTAGTTGCAATGGTAAATGGGATGGTTTTCTGTAATTTCTCTTTGTGATTTTTCATCATTAGTGTATAGGAATGCAAGAGATTTCTTTCTCTCTCTCTTTTTTTTTTTGTGGTATGCGGGCCTCTCACTGTTGTGGCCTCTCCCGTTGTGAAGCACAGGCTCCGGACGCACAGGCCCAGCAGCCATGGCTCACAGGCCCAGCCGCTCCACGGCATGTGGGATCTTCCCGAACTGGGGCACGAACCCATGTCCCCTGCATCGGCAGGTGGACTCTCAACCACTGCACCACCAGGGAAGCCCACAAGAGATTTCTGTGTATTAATTTTGTATCCTGCTACTTTACCAAATCCATTGATTAGCTCTAGTTGTTTTCTGGTAACATCTTTAGGATTCTCTATGTATAGTATCATGTCATCTGCAAACAGTGAACGTTTTACTTCTTCTTTTCCCATTTGGATTCTTTTTATTTCTTTTTCCTCTCTGATGGCTGTGGCTAAAACTTCCAAAACTATGTTGAATAATAGTGGTGAGAGTGGGTAACCTTGTCTTTTTCCTGATCTTAGAGGAAATGTTTTCAGTTCTTCACCATTGAGGATGATGTTGGCTGTGTGTTTGTCATATATGGCCTTTATTATGTTAAGGTAAGTTCCCTCTATGCCCAGTTTCTGGAGAGTTTTTATCATAACTAGGTGTTGAATTTTGTGAGTCACTTTTTCTGTGTCTACTGAGATGATCAAATAGTTTTTATTCTTCAGTTTGTTAATGTGGTGTATCACATTGATTGATTTGCATGTATTGAAGAATCCTTGCATCCCTGGGATAAATGCTATGTGATCATGGTGTATGATCATTTTGATGTGCTGTTGGATTCTGTTTGCTAGTATTTTCTTGACGATTTTTGCATCTATGTTCATCAGTGATATTGGCCTGTAGTTTCCTTTCTTTGTGACATCTTTGTCTGGTTTTGGTATCAGGGTGATGGTGGCCTCTTAGAATGAGTTTGGGAGTGTTCCTCCCTCTGCTATATTTTGGAAGCGTTTGAGAAGGATAGGTGTTAGCTTTTCTCTAAATGTTTGATGGAATTCACCTGTGAAGCCATCTGGTCGTGGGCTGTTGTTTGTTGGAAGTTTTTTTTATCACAGTTTCAATTTCTGTGCTTGTGATTGGTCTGTTTTTATCTTCTATTTCTTCCTGTTTCAGTCTTGGAAGTTTGTATTTTCTAAGAATTTGTCCATTTCTTCCAGGTTGTCCATTTTCATGGCATATAGTTGCTTGTAGTAGTCTCTTATGATCCTATGTTTCTGCACTGTTAGCTGTTACTTCTCCTTTTTCATTTCTAATTCTGTTGATTTATTTTCCCTTTTTTTCTTGATGAGTTTGGCAAATGGATTATCAATTTTGTTTACCTTCTCAAAGAACCAACTTTTAGTTTTATTGATCTTTTATATTGTTTACTTCATTTCTTTCTCATTTTTTCTGATCTGATCTTTATGATTTATTTCCTTCTGCTAACTTTGTTTTTGTTTTTTGTCCTTTCTCCAGCTGCTTTAGGTTTAAGGTTAGGTTGTTTATTTGCAATTTTTCTTGTTTCTTTTTCTGGTATTGCTATAAATTTCCTACTTAGAAAAGCTTTAGCTGCATCCCTTAGGTTTTGGTTCATCGTGTATTCATTGTCATTTTTTCCTAGGTATTTTTTGATTTCCTCTTTGATTTCTTCAGTGATCTGTTGGTTATTTGGTAGCATGTTGTTTAGCCTCCATGTGTTTGTATTTTTTGTTTTTTCCTGTAATTGATATCTAGTCTCATAGTGTTGTGGTCCGCAAAGATACTTGATACAATTTCAATTTTCTTACATTTATTGAGGATTGAATTGTGACCCAAGGTATGATGTATCATGGAGAATGTTCCATGAACACGTGAAAAGAAATTGTATTCTGTTGTTTTTGGATGGAGTGTCCTATAATATCAATTAAGCCTATCTGGTCTAATGTATCATTTAAAACTTGTGTTTCCTTATTGATTTTCATTGTGGTTGATCTGTCCATGGGTGAAAGTGGGGTGCTAAAGTCCTCTACTATTATTTTGTTACTGTCAATTTCCCCTTTTATGGCTGTTAAAATTTGCCTTAGGTATTGAGGTTCTCTTATGTTGGGTGCATAAATATTCACAATTGTTATATCTTCTTCTTGGATTGATCCCTTGATCATTATGTGGTGTCCTTCTTTCTCTCTTGTAATATTCTTTATTTTAAGTCTATTTTGTCTGATATGAGCATTGCTACTCCACCCTTCTGTTGATTTCCATTTGCATGGAATTACTTTTCCCATCCTCTCACTTTCAGTCTCTGTGTGTCCCTAGGTCTGAAGTAGGTCTCTTTCAGACAGCATATATATGGGTCTTGTTTTGTGTCCATTAAGCCAGTCTGTGTCTTTTGGTTGGAGCATCTAATCCTTTTACATTTAAGGTGATTATCGATATGTATGTTCCTGTTACCATTTTCTTAATTGTTTTGTGTTTGTTATTGTAGGTCTTTTCTTACTCATGTGTTTCCCTCACAGAGCAGTTCCTTTAGCATTTGTTGTCAAGCTTTGGTGGTGCTGAATTCTCTTAACTTTTGCTGTCTGTAAAGGTTTTAATTTCTCCATCGAATCTGAATGAGATCTCTGCTGGGTAGAGTAATCTTGGTTATAGGATTTTCCCTTTCATCACTTTAAATATGTCCTGCCACTCCCTTGTGGCTTGCAGAATTTCTGCTGAATGATCACCTGTTAACCTCATGGGGTTTCCCTTGCATGTTATTTATTGCTTTTCCCTTGTTGCTTTTAATATTTTTCTTTGTCTTTAATTTTTGCCAGTTCAATTACTATGTGTCTTGGCGTGTTTCTCCTTGGGTTTATCCTGTGTGGAACTCTCTGTGCTTCCTGGACTTGACAGACTATTTCCTATGTTAGGGAAATTTTCAACTATAATCTCTTCAAATATTTTCTCAGACCCTTTCTTTTTCTCTTCTCCTTCTGGGATTCGTATAATTCAAATGTTAGTGTGTTTAATGTTGTCTCAGAGGTCTCTGAGACTGTCCTCAATTCTTTTTATTCTTTTTTCTTTATTCTGCTCCACAGCAGTTATTTTGACTATTCTATCTTCCAGCTCACCTATCCATTCTTTTGCCTCAGTTATTCTGCTATTTATTCCTTCTAGAGTATTTTTAATTTCAGTTATTGTGTTGTTTATCACTGTTTGTACTTGTTAAATGTTTCTTGTATTTTCTCAATTCTATTCCTGATATCTTGGATCATCCTAACCATCATTACTCTGAATTCTTTTTCAGGTAGACTGCTTATTTCCTCTTCATTTTTCGGTCTGGTGGGTGTTTACCTTGCTCCTTCATCTACTGCATATTTCTCCGTCTTCTCATTTTGTTTAACTTACTCTGTTTGGTGTCTCCTTTCCACAGGCTGCAGGTTCATAGTTCCCATTGTTTCTGGTGTCGGCCCCCAGTGGCTAAGGTTTGTTCAGTGGGTTGTGTAGGCTTCCTGGTAGAGGGGTCTGGTCCCTTGTTCTGGTGGGTGGGGCTGGGTCTTGTCTTTCTGGTTGGCAGGGTTGTGTCCATTGGTGTGTTTTGGTTTGTCTGTGAACTTAGTATGACTTTAGGCAGCCTCTCTTCTAATGGATACTTGCTACTTGTTTGCCATGGGGAGTCCAGCATTGCAGCTTGCTGGCTGTTGGGTGGAGCTGGATCTTAGTGTTGAGATGAAGATCTCTGGGAGAACCCTCACCATGTGATATTATGTGGGGTCAGGAGTTTTCTGATGGTCCAATGTCCTGGGCTCATTCCTCACACCTCAGAGGCTCTGGCCTGACAGCAGGCCAGAGCACCAAGATGCTGCCAGGCACACGGCTTAGAAGAAAAGGAAGAGAAAAGAAAAGAAAAGGAAAGAAAAAAAAAACAGAAAAACGAACAGACAGAACCCTAGGACAAATGGTAAAAGCAAAGCTATGCAGACAAAATCTTACCAAGAAGCATACACATACACAGTCACAAAACGAGAAAAAGGGAAAAAATGTATATATAAAAAAGGACGTGAACAACCCAACAAATAAACAAACCCGTCAGTGATAATAAGCACTAAATACTAAACTAAAATAAACACAAAACTAGAAACAAACTAGATGCAGAAAGCAATCCCAGTCTACAGTTGCTCCCAAAGTCAACATCCTCCATTTTGGGAACATTCATTTTCTATTCAGGTATTCTTCAGATGCAGAGTTTATCAAGTTGACTGTGGAGATTTAGTCTGCTGCTCCTGAGGCTGCATGGAGAAATTTCCCTTTCTCTTCTTATTTCACATAGCTCCTGGGATTCAGTTTTGGTTTTGTCTGCCTCTGCCTATAGGCTGCCCTCAGGATTCTGTCTCCCACCCAGACAGGAGGGGGTTAAAGCAGAGGCTGATTAAGGCTCTCTTGCTCAGTCAGGCTGGGGGTAGGAAGGGGTATGGTAGTCATAATTGGAATGTGGGGTGAGCCTGAGGTGACAGAGGCCACGACATTGCAACAGCCTGAGGTGCACCATGTGTTCTCCCAGGGAACTTGTCCCTGGATCATGGGACCTTGGCAGTGACATGCAGCACAGGCTCCTGGCTGGGTGTGGATAGTGACCTGTACTTGCTTCTTAGTGGCAGTGGCCGCAGCATTGTTCTCTGGGGTCTGAGCTGATAGCCACGGCTCACACCCAACCCTGGAGCTCGCTTAGGTGGTGCTCTGCCTTCTGTGGGCACACTGGGAAGGAATCCTGTCTCCTTGCGAACCCCAAAAGAAAGGTTTCTTGCCTCTCCAGCAGGTCCAGACTTTTTCCTGGACTCTGTCCCAGCTGGCTGTGGTGCACTAGCCCACTTCAGGCTGTCTTTACACAGCCAACCCCAGTCTTCTTCCTGGAGTCTGATGTCCGAAGCCTGAGCCTCAGCTCCCAGCCCCCACCCACTCCAGCAGGTGAGTAGGCAAGCCTCTCAGGCTGGTGAGTGCTGGTCAGCACCAATCTTTTGTGCAGGAATCTCTCCACTTTGCCCTTTGCACCCCTGTTGCTGCACTCTCCTTTGTGGCTCTGAAGCTTCCCCCCTAAAACACTCCCCATCCCTGCCAGTGAAGGGGCTCCCTAGTGTGTGGAAACTTTTCCTCCTTCATAGCTCCCAACCCTATTCTTTTGTCTCTGGTTTTTCTTTTGCCCTACCCAGGTACGTGGGGATTTTCTTGCCTTTTGAGAAGTCTGAGGACTTCTGCCAGGGTCCAGTAGGTGTTCTGTAGGAGTTGTTCCACATGTAGATGTATTTTTGATGTATTTATGAGGAGGAAGGTGATCTCCACATCTTACTCCTCTGCTGTCTTGAAGGTCTCTTCCATACTTTGGTTTTCTTCTCATTTGGTTTGCTCTTTTATTCTTCCTTCATAAGATTAAATCAAGTATAATTAATTTGAGATCTTTTTAATCTTCCTATATAAAAGCATTTATGATACAAATTTCCCTGATGCACTGGTTTAGATGAATTCCATAACTTTTGATATATATGCTTTTAAAATTCAATTCAAAATGTATTCATATTTCTTTGTGATTTCCTCTTTCAAATATGGGTGTTGTTTAATTATCCAATATTTGGCTGTTTTTCAGACACTTTTCAGTTATTGTTTTCCAGCTCAATTCCATTATACTATAGGACACACATTACATACTGTAAATTGGTTTAGATTTGTTAAGTTTATTTTATGGCTCAGAATATGGTTTATCTTGGTGCACATTCCCTGTGCACTTGAAGAAAAGCATATATTCTGCTGTTGCAGGTTAGCATGTTCTAAAAATGTCAATTAGATCCAGTTAGTTGATAGTGTTGTTCAATATTTCTCTATTCTTATGATTTTCTCTTTACTTGTTGTATAAATTGAGAGAGGAGTATTGAGGTCTCCAGCTATAATTGTGGATTTGTCTACTTCTTATAGTTCTATTTGTTTCATGTATTTGGAAGTTTTTTTGTTAAGGACATATACATTTAGTATTGTTAGGTCTTCTTGGAGAGTTGATCTCTTCATCATTATATAATGTGTCTCTTTATCTCTGAGAATATTTCTAGTGTTGATGCTGATACAGACTGAATGTTTGTGTCTCCCCCATCCCCTGCCAAATTTGCATGTTGAAATCTAATCCCAGTGTGATAGCATTTGCAGGTGGGGGCCTTTAAGAGGTGATTAAATCATGAAGTCAGAGACCACATGAATGGAATTAGTGCCCTTATAAAAGGGACGCCAGAGAGATCCTTCATCCCTTCTACCATGAAAGGATACAGACAGAAGGTGGCTATCTATAAATCAGGAAGCAGACCCTCACAACACAGCAAATCTGCCAGTACCTTGATCTGGACTTTTCAGCCTCCATAACTGAGAAATAATTGCTTGTCATTTAAGCCACATAGTGTATGGTGTTTTTGTTATAGCAGCCAGAATAAACTAAGACAGAAATTAATATTGAGAAGTGTGGTGCTATTGTAACATATACCTACAAATGTGGAAATTTCTTTGTAGCTGTGAACTGGGTAGGGGATGAAAGAGTTTTGAGGTGCATGCTAGTAAAAGCCTACATCTTCATGAAAGGAACTTTCAAGGCAATTCTGGTGAGGGCTCAGGAAAAATTAGGAGAGCTGTAGAAAAAGCCTCAGTCTTCTTAGAGAATAACTAAGTAGTCCTAAACAGAATGCTGGTAGAACTATGGATGGTAAAGACCATTCTGATGAGGTCTCAGCTGTAAATGAGAACCATGTTACTGGACAATGGAGGAAAGGTAATCATTGTTATAAAGCAGCAAAGCACTTGGCGAAATTGGGTTTGTGTTCTAGTGTTTTTTGGAAGATACATCTCATAGGAAATAAAATTGGATATTTACCTGAGGCAATTTCTAAGCAAAGTGTTGAAAGAATGGCTTGGCTCCTTCTGGCTATAATAAAATGTGAGAAGAGAGAAATGCCTTAAAAATGGAATTGTTACTGAAACCACAGAAAAACAAAGGATCATAAGAGACTACTACAATCAACTATATGAAAATAAAATGGCCAACCTAGAAGAAATGAACACATTCTTAGAAAAGTACAACTTTCCAAGACTGAACCAGGAAGAAATAGAAAATACGAGCAGACTAATCAAAAAAATGAAACTGAAACTCTGATAAAAAAAAATCCAACAAAAAAAAGTCCAGCACCAGATGGCTTCACAGGGGAATTCTACCAAATATTTAGAGAGGATTTAACATCCATACTTCTGAAAGTCTTCAAAAAAATTGCAGAGGGAGGAATACTCCCTAGCTCATTCTACAAGGCCACCATCACCATGATACCAAAATGAGACAAAGACATCACAAAAAAAGATAATTACAGGCCAATATCACTGATGAACATAGATGAAAAAATCCTCAACAAAATATTAGCAAACCAAGCCCAACAACACATTAAAAGGATCATAAAACATGAACAAGTAGGATTAATCCCAGGGATGAAAGGATTCCTCAATATATGCAAATCAATCAATGTGGTACACTACATTAACAAACTGAAGAATAAAAACAGTACAATCATCTCAGTATATGCAGAAATATCTTTTGACAAAATTAAACCCCATTTAAGATGAAAATTCTCCAGAAAGTGGGCATAGAAGGAACATAACTCAACATAATAAAGGCCATATATGACAAACCCACAGAAAATATCATTCTCAAAAGTGAAAAACTGAGAGCATTTCCTCTAAGATCAGAAAGAAGACAAGGATGTCCACTCCCTTTCCACTTTTACTCAACATAGATTTGTAAGTCGTAGCCATGGCACTCAGAGAAGAAAAAGAAACAAAAGAATCCAAATTGCAAAAGAAGTAAAACTGTCACTGTTTGCACATGATATGATAGTATACATAGAATATCCTAAATATTCTACCAGAAAATTATTGGAGATCACAAATGAATTTGGTAAAATTGCAGGAAAAATGGAAAAATTAATGCACAGAAATCTCTTGCATTCCTATACACTGAAATATCATAAAGAGAAATCAAGGAAACAACCCCATTTACCACTGCATCAAAAAGAACAAAATACCTAGGAACAAACCTACCTAAGTAGGAAAAGACCTGTACTCAGAAAAGTATAAGATACAGATGAAAGAAATCAAAGATGGAGGACCCGTCAGATGGCAGAGGAGTAAGATGTGGAGATCACCTTCCTCCCCACAAATACATCAAAAATACATGTACATGTGGAGCAACTCCTACAGAACACCTACTAAACACTGACAGAAGACCTCAGACTTCAAAAAGGGCAAGAAACTCTCCATGTACCTGACCGTGTGGCTGACAGGGTCTTGGTATTCTGGCCAGGTGTCAAGACAGAGACTCTGAGGTGGGAGTGCCAAGTTCAGGACATTGGTCCACCAGAGACCTCCTGGCTCCATGTACTATCAAACTGCAAAAGCTTTCCTAGATATCTCCATCTCAATGCTAAGACCCAGCTTCACACAACGACCAGCAAGCTACAGTGCTGGACACCCTAGGCCAAACAGCTACAAGACAGGAACAAAGCCCCACCCATTAGTGGAGAGGCTGCCTAAAACCATAATAAGGTCACAGACACCCCAAAACACACCACCGCACATGGTCCTGCATACCAGAAAGACAAGATCCAGCCTCATCCGCCAGAACACAGACACTAATCCCCTCCACCAGGAAGCCTACAAAACCGACTGAACCAACCTTAGCCACTGGGGACAGACACAAGAAAAAATGGGAACTACAAACCTGCAGCATGTGAAAAGGAGACCCCAAACTCAGTAAGTTAAGCAAAATGAGAAGACAGAGAAACACACAGCAGATGAAGGACCAAGGTAAAAACCCACGAGGCCAAACAAATGTAGAGGAAATAGGCAGTCTCCCTGAAAAAGAATTCAGGGTAACAATAGTAAAGATGACACAAAATATTGAAAATAGAAGGAAGAAAACACAAGAAACATTTAACAAGGACCTATAAGAAATAAAGAGCAAACAAACAATGATGAACAACAAAATAAATGAAATTAAAATATTTCTAGAAGGAATAAATAGCAGAATAACTGAGTCAGAAGAACGTATAAGTGACCTGGAAGATAAAATAGTGGAAATAACTACCACAGAGTAGAATACGAAAAAAAAAATGAAAAGAATTGAGGAGAGTCTCCGAGACTGCTGGGACAAGATTCAATGCACCAACATTCAAATTATAAGAAGCCCAAAAGAAGAAGAGAAAAAGAAAGGGACTGAGAAAATATTTGAAGAGATTATATTTGAAAACTTCCCTAATATGGGCAAGGAAATGGCCAATCAAATACAGGAAGTACAGAGAGTCCCATATAGAATAAATCCAAGGAGAAACATGCAAAGACACATATTAATCAAATTATCAAAAATTAAATACAAAGAAAAAATATTAAAAGCAGCAAGGGAAAAACAACAAACAACATACATGGGAATCACCATAAGGTTAATGGCTGATCTTTCAGCAGAAACTCTGCAAGCCAGAAGGGACTGGCAGGACATACTTAAAGTGATGAAAGGGAAAAACCTACAACCAAGCAGCTCATGCAGCTCAATAGCAAAAAAAAAAAACAACCCAATCCAAAAATGGGCAGAAAACCTAAATAGACATTTCTCCAAAGAAGATATACAGACTGCCAACAAACACATGAAAGAATGCTCAACATCATTAATCATTAGGGAAATGCAAATCAAAACTACAATGAGATATCATCTCACACTGGTCAGAATGGCCATCATCAAAAAATCTAGAAACAATAAATGCTTGAGAGGGTGTGGAGAAAAGGGAACACTCTTGCATTGCTGGTGGGAATGTGAATTGGTACAGCCACTGTGGAGACAGTATGGAGGTTCCTTAAAAAACAACAAATAGAACTACCATATGACCCAGCAATACCACTACTGGGCATATACCCTGAAAAAACCATAATTCAAAAAGAGTCATGTACCAAAATGTTCATTGTAGCTCTATTTACAATAGCCCAGAGATGGAAACAACCTAAGTGCCCATCATCGGATGAATGGATAAAGAAGATGTGGCACATATATACAGTGGAATATTACTCAGCCATAAAAAGAAACGAAACTGAGTTATTTGTAGTGAGGTGGATGGACTTGGAGTCTGTCATACAGAGTGAAGTAAGTCAGACAGAGAAAGACAAATACCATACGCTAACACATATATATGGAATCTAAGAAAAAAAATGTCGTGAAGAACTTAGGGTAAGACATGACTAAGACACAGACCTACTAGAGAATGGACTTGAGGATATGGGGAGGGGGAAGCGTAAGCTGTGACAAAGTGAGAGAGAAGCATGGACATATATACACTACAAAACGTAAAATAGATAGCTAGTGGGAAGCAGCCGCATAGCACAGGGAGATCAACTCAGTGCTTTGTGACCACCTAGTGGGGTGGGATAGGGTGGGTGGGAGGGAGGGAGATGCAAGAGATATGGGAACATATGTATATGTAGAACTGATTCACTTTGTTATAAAGCAGAAATTAACACACCATTGTAAAGCAATTATACTCCAATAAAGATGTAAACAAACAACAAAGTCCTACTGTACAGCACAGGGAACTATATTCAGTATCCTGTGATAAACATAATGGAAAAGAATATGAAAAAATATATATGTATGCATAACTGAATCACTTTGCTGTACAGTAGAAATTAACACAACATTGTAAATCAACTATACTTCAATAAAATAAATTTAAAAAATGAAAAAAAAGATTGCTCAACCCATCAAGGATCTCATTCATATTCACTGGACAAATTAAAATATTTAGAGAGAAGCAAAAGCTAAGAAAAATCAGCACCACTAAAGCAGCTTTACAACAAATTCTAAAGGAACTTCTCTATGCAGGAAACACAAGAGAAGGAAAAGAGCTACAATAACAAACCCAAAACAATTAAGAAAATGGTAATAAGAACATACAAATTGATCACTATCTTAAATGTAAATGGATTAAATGCTCCAACCAAAAGACACAGACTGGCTGAACGAATAAAAAAACAGGACCCGTATATATGCTGTCTACAAGAGACCCACTTCAGACTTAGGAACACATACAGACTGAAAGTGAGAGGATGGAAAAAGATATTCCATGCAAATGGAAATCAAAAGAAGGGTGGAGTATCAATTCTCATAACAGACAAAAGAGACTTTAAAATAAAGACTATTACAAGAGACAAAAAGGACGCTACATAATGATCAAGGGATCGATCCAAGAAGAAGATATAACAATTGTAAATATTTATGCACCCAACATAGGAGCACCTCAATACATAAGGCAAATGCTAAGAGCCATCAAAGGGGAAACTGACAGTAACACAATCATAATAGTGGACTTTAACACCCCACTTTCACCAATGGACAGATCATCTAAAATGAAAATAAACAAGGAAACACAAGCTTTAAATGATACATTAAAAAAGATGGACTTAATTGATATTTACAGGACATTCCATCCAAAAACAACAGAATACACTTTGTTCTCAAGTGCTCATGGAATATTTTCAAGGATAGATCATATATTGGGTCACAAAGCAAGCCTTGGTAAATTTAAGAATATTGAAATCATATGAAATATCTTTTCCGACCACAACGCTATGAGAATAGGTATCAATTACAGGAAAAGATCTGTAAAAAATACAAACACATGGAGGCTAAACAATACACTACTAAATAACCAATGGATCATTGAAGAAATCAAAGTGGAAATCAAAAATTATTGAGAAACAAATGACAAAGAAAACGTGATGACCCAAAACCTATGGGATGCAGCAAAAGCAGTTCTAAGAGGGAAGTTTACAGCAATACAATTCTACCTCAAGAAACAAGAAATATCTCAAATAAACAACCTAACCATACACCTAAAACAATTACAGAAAGAAGGACAAAGAAACCCCAAAGTTAGCAGGAGGAAACAACTCATAAAGATCAGATCAGAAATAAATGAAAAAGAAATGAAGGATATAGTAGCAAAGATCTATAAAACTAAAAGCTGGTTCTTTGAGAAAATAAACAAAATTGATAAACTATTAGCCAGACTCATCAAGAAAAAAAAGGAGAAGACTGAAATCAGCAAAATTAAAAATGAAAAAGAAGTAACAACTGACACTGCAGAAATACAAAGGATCATCAGAGATTACTACAAGCAACTCTATGCCAATAAAATGGACAACCTGGAAGAAATGGACACATTCTTAGAAATGCACAACATTTCGAGACTGAACGAGGAAGAAATAGAAAATATGAACAGACCAATCACAAGCACTGAAATTGAAACTGTGATTAAAAATCTTCCAACAAACAAAAGCCCAGGACCAGATGGCTTCACAGATGAATTCTATCAAACATTTAGAGAAGAGCTAACATGTATCCTTCTCAAACTCTTCCAAAATATAGCAGAGGGAGGAACGCTCCCAAACTCATTCAACGAGGCCACCACCACCCTGATACCAAAAGCAGGCAAAGATGTCACCATGAAAGAAAACTACAGGCCAATATCACTGCTGAACATAGATGCAATAATCCTCAACAAAATACTAGCAAACAGAATCCAACAGCACATTAAAAGGAACATACACCATTATCAAGTGGGGTTCATCACAGAAATGCAAGGATTGTCCAATATATGCAAATCAATCAATGTGATACAGCATATTAACAAATTGAAGGAGAAAAACCATATGATAATCTCAATAGATGCAGAAAAAGTTTCAACAAAAATTCAACACCCATTTATCCTAAAAACCCTCCAGAGAGTAAGCATAGAGGGAACTTATCTCAACATAATAAAGGCCATATATGACAAACCCACAGCCAGTATCATTCTCAACAGTGAAAAATTGAAACAATTTCCTCTAAGATCAGCAACAAGATAAGGTTTTCCACAATCACCACTATTATTAAACATAGTTTTGGAAGTTTTAGCCTCAGCAATCAGAGAAGAAAAAGAAATAAAAGGAAACCAAATCAGAAAAGAAGATGTAACACTCTCACTGTTTGCAGATGACATGATACTATACATAGAGAATTCTAAAGACTCTACAGAAAACGAATAGAGCTAATCAATGAATTTGGTAAAGTAGCAGGATACAAAATTAATGCACAGAAATCTCTTGCACTCCTATACAATAATGATGAAAAATCTGAAAGAGAAATTAAGGAAACACTCACATTTACCACTGCAGCAAAAAGAATAAAATACTTAGGAATAAACCTACCTAACGAGACAAAAGACCTGTATGCAGAAAACTGTTAGACACTGATGAAAGGAATTAAAGATGGTACAAACATCTCCAATTAAAGATGGAGAGATATACCATATTCTTGGATTGGAAAACTCAACAATATGAAAATGACTATACTACCTAAAGCAATCTAGAGATTCAGTGCAATCCCTATCAAACTACCAATGGCATTTTTAACAGAACTGGAACAAAAAATTTCACAATTTGTATGGAAACCCTATAGACCCTGAATAGCCAAAGCAATCTTGAGAAAGAAAAACAGAGCTGCAGGAATCAGGCTCCTGGACTTCAGACAATACTACAAAGCTACAGTAATCAAGACAGTATGGTACTGGCACAAAAACAGAAATATAGATCAATGGAATAGGACAGAAAGCTAGAGATAAACCCCACACACATATTGTCACCTTATTTTTGATAAAGGAGGGAAGAATATACAATGGAGAAAAGGCAGCCTCTTCAATAAGTGGTGCTGGGGAAACTGGACAGCTACATGTAAAAGAAAGAAATTAGAACACTCCCTAACACCATACACAAAAATAAGCTCAAAATGGATTAAAGACCTAAATGTAAGGCCAGACAGTATAGAAATGTTTTTTGAGAAAAGCATAGGCAGAACACTCTAAGACATAAATCACAGCAAGATCCTTTTTGACCCACCCCCTTGAGAAATGGAAATAAAAACAAAAATAAACAAATGGGACCTAATGAAACTTCAAAGCTTTTGCACAGCAAAGGAAACCATAAACAAGACCAAAAGACAACCCTCAGAATGGGAGAAAATATTTGCAAATGAAGCAACTGACAAAGGATTAATCTCCAAAATTTATAAGCAGCTCATGCAGCTCAATAACAAAAAAACACACAACCCAATCCAAAAATGGGCAGAAGACCTAAATAGACATTTCTCCAAAGAAGATATATAGACTGCCAACAAACACATGAAAGAATGCTCAAAATCATTAATCATTAGAGAAATGCAAATCAAAACTACAATGAGATATCATCTCACACCAGTCAGAATGGCCATCATCAAAAAATCTAGAAACAATAAATGCTGGAGAGGGTGTGGAGAAAAGGGAACACTCTTGCACTGCTGGTGGGAATGTGAATTGGTTCAGCCACTATGGAGAACAGTATGGAGGTTCCTTAAAAAACTACAAATAGAATTACCATATGACCCAGCAATCCCGCTACTGGGCATATACCCTGAGAAAACCATAATTTAAAAAGAGTCAAGTACCAAAATGTTCATAGCAGCTCTATTTACAATAGCCCGGAGATGGAAACAACCTAAGTGTCCATCATCAGATGAATGGATAAAGAAGATATGGCACATATATATAATGGAATATTACTCAGCCATAAACAGAAAGGAAGTTGAGCTATTTTTAATGAGGTGGATGGACCTGGAGTGTATCATACAGAGTGAAGTAAGTCAGAAAGAGAGAGACAGGTACCATATACTAACACATATATATGGAATTTAAGAAAAAATATGTCATGAAGAACCTAGGGGTAAGACAGGAATAGAGACACAGATCTACTAGAGAATGGACTTGAGGATATGGGGAGGGGGACGGGTAAGCTGTGACGAATTGAGAGAGTGGCATGGACATATATACACTACCAAGTGTAAGATAGATAGCTAGTGGGAGGCAGCCGCATAGCACAGGGAGATCAGCTCAGTGCTTTGTGACCACCTGGAGGGGTGGGATAGGGAGAGTGGGAGGGAGGGAGATGTAGGAGGGAGGAGATATGGGAACATAAGTATATGTATAACTGATTCACTTTGTTATAAAGCAGAAACTAACCCACCATTGTTAAACAATTATACTCCAATAAAGATGTAAAAAAAATAAACAAATGGGACCTAATGAAACTTAAAAGCTTTTGAAGAGCAGCGGAAGCCATAAACAAGACGAAAGACAACCCTCAGAATGGGAGGAAATATTTGCAAATGAAGCAACTGACAAAGGATCCATCTCCAAAATTTACATGCAGCTCATGCAGCTCAGTACCAAAAAAACAAACAACTGAATCCAAAAATGGGAAGAAGACCTATATAGACATTTCTCCAAAGAAGATATATAGATTGCCAACAAAACATGAAAGAATTGTCAACATCACTAATCATTAGATAAATGTAAATCAAAACTAGAATGCGTGGCTTCCCTGGTGGCGCAGTGGTTGAGAGTCTGCCTGCTGATGCAGGAGACACGGGTTCGTGCCCTGGTCCCGGAAGATCCCATATGCCGCGGAGCGGCTGGGCCCGTGAGCCATGGCCGCTGAGCCTGTGCTTCCGGAGCCTGTGTTCCGCAATGGGAGAGGCCACAACAGTGAGAGGCCCGCGTAATGCAAAAAAAAAAAAAAACTAGAGTGCGGTATCACCTCACAGCAGTCAGAATGGCCATCATCAAAAGTCTACAAACAATAAATGCTGGAGAGGGTGTGGAGAAAAGGGAACACTCTTGCACTGTTGGTGTGAACATAAATTGATACAGCCACTATGGAGAACAGTATGGAGGTTCCTTGAAAAACTAAAACCCTCATACGACCCAGGAATCCCACTACTTGTGTATACCCTGAGAAACCATAATTCAAAAAGAGTCATGTACCACAATGTTCATTGCAGCTCTATTTACAATATCCAGGACATGAAAGCAACCTAAGTGTCCATTAACAGATGAATGGATAAAGAAGATGTGGCACATATATATAGTGGAATATTTCTCAGTCATAAAAAGAAACGAAATTGAGTTATTTGTAGTGAGGTGGGTGGACATAAAGTCTGTCATACCAAGTGAAGTAAGTCAGAAAGAGTAAAACAAATATCGTATTTTAACGCATATGTGTGGAATCTAAAAAAAAAACCATGGTTCTGATGAACCTAGGGGCAGGACAGGAATAAAGATGCAGAGGTAGAGAATGGAGTTGAGGACACAGGGAGGGGGAAGGGTAAGCTGTGACGAAGTGAGAGAGTGGCATGGGCATACATACCTTACCAAATGTAAAAGAGATAGCTAGTGGGAAGCAGCTGCATAGCACAGGGAGATCAGCTCGGTGCTTTGTGACCACCTAGAGGGGTGGGATAGGGAGTTTGGGCGGGAGACGCAAGAGGGAGGGCATATGGGGATATATGTATATGTATAGCTGATTCACTTTGTTATACAGGAGAAACTAACACAACATTGTGAAGCAATTATACTCCAAAAAAGATGTTAAAAAAAAAAGAAGTGGAGAAAAATGATGCCAGATAGAAAGGAGTAAGAGTTTAGGAAATCAAATTATTCAACATGTAGGCTCAGATGAATAGCTTATAGTAATCTTTGCTCCTGTCTAATGTGTGGCTAAGTAAATAGCAAACTCTTCCTTGTAGGAAATTACTTAATGATTATTTTATTCCATAGCAATAGCCATGTGCTGTTTAGGATGAACAAGGGTTCTGTGTTAATTAGGGAATAGCACAGTTAACTGTCACTTGTCTAACGTGAAAACCACAAGGTAAAACCCAATGCCACCTGCTGGGGACCAAGGAGAGATTGAGGAGAAGCTTCACTTATCCAAGGGCTTGGCTTCTCTTAATGGAAGAGGTTCACACTTTATTTCATCCAAGGGAGACTGAGTTGATACATCAATACCCAGGCATATAAGCCTTGTAAACTTAAACTCATCTGGATTTACCAAATGTCACTTATAGGGATAAGTTGCCAACTCAACAGTTTTTTGTTTTTTCAGCTATCCTGATGCATACATTCCTTCCTGTTTGGCCTATGCCAGGAAATCAATCAGGTTCGAGGCCATGAATTAACAAAGGTGAGATTGCAGGAGGTGCTGAAAGGCTACATGTTCCATATATTAGCTGCCTATGAAAAACTTTCAGAAGAAAAACAGACTAAGGTTGGTGTTGAAACTTTTTCCATCAACACACATGCACACACACACCACCACCACCACATCACATACCACACAACAACACAACTGACTTTTTTCTGGGTTTCAGTGGTCCACTTCAAGAGTTCAAAGTGTTTGAGACAACTTAGCCCATATGTCAGAAGTCAGGCCCTGTAAAAATACCCAATTAGTAGTCATCTCTGACTCATGCTCTAATGGTCAACCTGGTCCTCACTACAAAAGCAGCTCAATAATAGAAGAAAGGTGGCCTGTGTGAAAGTGGGAAAGTTTTGGTTCTCAACTGTGGCACAGTTGTTTGCCCACTATGTGCCTTTCAGCAAATCATTAGCCCCTCTCAGTTTCTTCAGGACCAGAAGTGGTCATGAGGATAACTTGCTGCCAGCCTCCCTCTCTCTGCCTGTGAAATGGAGAACCCACACCACGCCTACCTCAAGGGTTATTGTGAGGAAACCACATAGTGTGTGGCACATAATGGGTTCTCATTTAAGGGCAGTTCCTCTCTCCCCAACCTCCATTCCCACCTCACCTCCTATGAAGCATTCTATTCTCACTTTCTATTCCCATTTCTGTAGTGACATTTCTAAGACAAGGTCCAGTCTCACCTCTTGAGTTAACCTGGCTCCCCTTCTTCAATCTACTAATTTTAGATAAAATCTAGAGAAGTCTCTTCTTTTTTCTGCTATTCTTTGAAAATTCTTCTCCTGCAGAGCAGAGATACCTAGTTTTGAAGGGCTGGGTTCCGTCCCTGCTATTAAGTATTGAGTTTTATTCTAAGACCAAGGGACAAAAAACTGACCTTTTGTTAAGTAGTTAAACTAGCCATATGATTCTACAAAGCCATTGCTTCTGAAACATTAACCTCTAAGTTATCCAGAGTGGGAAGATGTTTATTATACCCTTTATAACAAGACACCCCTCATAATTAGTGGGGACAGAGAATTAAGTTCAGAAAGAAGGTGCATTTCCAATTATGCAGAATAAGGCTCTGCAACTACTTAATAAACTGCACTATCTCAACGTTGCTCTGACAATCTAGGGCAAAGAAAGTCAGTGAGGCACACAGGACTCCGACTGTCATAGCCTCATGTTCTACACTGTTATCCTAATGCAAGGAGTCCTCTGGTCCAGTGAGCCTTGGAACAGTGAGCCCTGTTAATTGGACAATAACATGATGAGCATTTTAGTTTGCTCTGTTTCTTCTCTCTCGTGTTCTCTTTGGATTGGTGACTGGCTCAACAAACCAGTTCACCTCCTGGAGTGGTGTATTTTACTCCCCAAAGCTGCATAACATACTACCATTGACATGAATTCAGTTCATGTAAATGAATTAAAGGATGCATTGGCTGGGCCCTGAAATTTCCTGTCCATGTTATTGATATTCCTTCACTCTATCATGGAGTTTTCATTTCTTCTATTGAGCATAACAAGCACTGCAAAGGCTGGGTCAAACAGAAGTGCCCCCCCAAAGCCCAAGTCCATGCAAACAGCAAGAGGTTCATCCCTGTTCCTCTTCCCCATCTTTCACCAAACGACTCAGTTGGCTCTCCTTTTAAATAGTTGATTGGGCACTGAATGACAAAATGTATTAATATTGGTTTTAAAGGCAGAGCAATATATAAATACAAGATCTTACTAGCTTGAGCTAACCAGTGTTTTAAAAGATGCTCATTCTCTGACACTATCAAGTAGCCTCATAACAGAAATATATTGTAGGTTGCCAAGGTTTAGACAATCTGCAGAAGACAGGGTAGAGATTACATATGGTATTTACTGGGATAAGAGATTTACACTGGCAGCCTTGGACTATGATTTTACTTACATTGAAAAAAGTAATGTTTTGTCACGGTGAGAGCTTCATCTCTCATATCATTAAATGGGTGGAGAATGAAAGGAAGTTTGTTTCTCAGGTTTTTCAATGGCACTGCGTTTTTAATATATGCTTTGTTTCCATTCAATGCCACGTATTGAAGCCTGCAGAATTCTTCCTGGGTAATTCTGAATCATGTGTGCACCTGTGGTTTGGGAGTTCAAACAGGTTGTCTTCTTTAATATTTGGTTGTTTGCTTTATGATACAGAGAAAATGATAGCCAAAAAGTAAAAATTCTTCTTGTCAGACACCTGATTTTCCAACTTTGGGGACAGTAGTCATAGAAAAAAATATTCTTACACAAACTGTGCAATTGAGAAAAAAAATTGACCCAAATTGACCCATGCCTACTCCATAAGTTTGAGGCCAACGGTGCTGTAACCTTTCCCCATAATACTAAAATTCCACTACCAGTATCTGACCTTAAAATCCAATCCGTACTAAAGGAAACAACCATGTAAATGAGGGGCATGCACACACACTTGTGTGTGTGTTTGTGTGTGTGTGTGAGAGAGATTTTTCTCCTCTTCCTAGGACAGTTTTCCTTTTCAAATATTAGTTCTGTGACTTCATAAAGATCTTATTCTTCTTTTAGTCAATCTGTTATTTTATGCCTTTTCCAAATCTTGACAAATGGCAAAGACCTAGAGCTACCTTTAATTCTCATATCTACTTGTTTCTGCTGTGTGGACTGTCAAATATATTGAGTAGGGAATGATGTGAACATGCAAGAGATTCTTATTAGACACCAGGGCCCTTTCCTTTAAATCTAGTGGCATGTTGTACCTCTGGCACTCGGCAGGGCAGACAGATAACTGGATACATTCTGGCTCCTTGTTAACACAGCTCATCACTGAAGAAGCAGGCATGTCTATGAAATCACTCTTCAAATCTGATTAGCCCTTTAGTATAACTGAAGAACATGGGAGCATATCCATCTCTCTCTAAATAGACACAACTACTGCCTATTTCTTCTAGTGGTACCTCAGCCATTGTGTGTAAGCCACGCCAACCATTGCAGTTTCAATGACAGAAACTGGTCCCCTAGTCTCTGTGAAGGGGTCCCTGAAACATAAAGTGGAGGGTTGTCAAACCAGTTTAACAACTCTTGTTACTTTAGACATTGGGCCAGGTAGCTTATCCTTTCTCAGCATTAACTCTAGACATAATAGGTAGAATTGTAAATGAGATCACATAAACTACTAATAATTAAACAGGTTTATGTGCAAGACAGAAAGTTTTTATGTACTTATTGACTAACAGAATTGTGCAATGTTTAATACTAAGTCTGAAATGCACACTCCGGAGGATTAATGGTACAGAAGTTATCTGAGTATACAAGAGTCTTAGAAACATTCTTTCTAGAAATACAGAGTGGAGACAGTTACTAGAGAGATTTCACTTATATAGTCTAAATTGGGTCTAATTGGGCCCCTCACAAGTTGAGAGTAATTTCAATACGACATCTGCCTTCTGAGAGGCAGTATGGCAGTCCAACTCAGTGCAAGACTGAATCAAGCTATCTATACTTTGGAATAAAGTAACACCTTTTTTCATGAAAATGTCATGTTCTTCACCAGCCTATTAATTTTTTTAAACTGAAGACCTTTCATTTTCAAAGGATGTTTGACTAGAGTTTCTAACCGACAGATTTGGAAACCAATCTGAATTGGACATTCTATGGATTCAACCTGAAGGTGAATTTGCCTCATAGATTTGACACCCAACCTGAAAAAAATTCTATAAAAATTGCTTCAAAGCCCCCTTTGAAATAGCAAATGTGCAGCAAAACTCCAAGTCAAACAATTGTCCCTCAGCCTGTTGTTTAAAATATAGACTGAAAAGCCAACAGACCCTTTTGTGTGTGTGCAATTGCTTTTATAAACAAATTTTAGGCTGGAATAAGGAGCTCCTAGTTCATCATGCTGGAGATTGTCCTTGCTGCTGTAGGCTGTTGAAGTGTTCCTCCCTTAAGATATGGTTGATGTGGGAGTAAGAACCTTGGCATAGTGCATACTCCTCATATGAGGATTGAGGTGTACTCATGTTGGGTTCAGCAACGATCTGGTTTCAGCTGCTTTCTGGTCCAATTACTCTCTCTGGGGTATTAACACTGCTGCTGCTCCTGTCTTTATCACTGCTTGAAGACTGGAGGATAAAAAACAGAAACAGGATGAGTATTACGCTATTACTATTTTTCGTATTCATCTTGGAGAATAGCAGCATCAACCACTACACTAAGCCTTAATGGTTTAGAAACTAGAGCCACTTAAAATATTTCAATCTATGCTCACAACACAGCAACCCGTAAATTAAGTTGGGATTAACATCCACAATTTTATGGATGAGGAAACTGAGATCCATTGACTTGCCCAATGTCACGTAGCTGGGAAGTGGCAGAGTGAGGATTCAAACACAGGCCTTCTAATTTCAAATCCCTTCACTAATCGGTTGGTTCTGCTTGCAGCAGGAGCTTATCCTAATAACGTGCATCAGAAAAGTAAGTTCTCACCCTCCAAGAGAAAGCATCGATCAATACTACAGAATGTAGTAAAAGTACACCCATAAAGAATAAGATGGATTTTGGGAGCGCACTAAAATAAAACAAAAAAATTTTTACATACATACATGTATGCATACATACATACATGCACACGTATATACAAACCAGTGACGATTTCGTACCTATCCCCTGATAGTGGGCATACGTGGTCCTCCTATATCAATGCAAGGCTACACTCAGATCCTGAAAGGCACTTGATATACATTTTACGAAAGTTATATGTTAATTATTGGCATTTTTAAGACTAGTATTTATTGCTGTTCAACAAATATGGATGTGATATGGGGTGTATGTGTGGGTGTTTGCACCTAATATTCTGTTTTTAATTGAACTCTAACATGACTCAGGGTCATTGTCATAATGGAGAAACTACTAAGGATTCCTGAAAACAGTCATTGTCAAGAATTTCCTCCCTTACAGTGTTAGGATTCTCAAAGGAGAAAGTAATGACAAGGATCCATATCTGAACTATAATATTTAACAATTTTGATATTGCATTTTGGGGGGACATGCTATTTTTTTTATTTCATTTACATTTAAACTTCACCAAACACTGAGCTCAAGTATATGCTGGCCCTTTGTTCAGAGTTTTTAAATGGACAGACAACTTTACGGGTGCAATGTATTTAACACTGCACAATATATTCAACAATTAGAGAATCTAGGGGGTGGTATAACTATATACCTTTATACATTTAGTAGCACAAGTAGAGGGACAAGCCCTGCAACTGGAGGAAAAACCCGTTCAGGACTGAACAGAGAGATCCTTGGTTGCTGAGAGAATCTCTCCTTGACTTCAGCTTCGAGACAAACCAAGGAGTCTGTCAGGACACAAAAACCACTGAATTCAGGACAAACAGGAGCAACAGGATAGGTACTGAGGGATTGGCTCTTGTCAATTAAGATTGTGGGGGCCAGTCTGAAGTGAGTAGGGCTGGCTGGAGGCAGGAAATGTGGCAACTCAAGTCCAGGATCTGTAGATTAGAACAGCAGTCTAGAGACAGAATGGTTACTGCTTTCTTCATAAATTCCCAGTTTTCTAAACAAGTTCCTAGGATGCTTTCCTCAAACAGCGGGTATTGCATTTCTTATAATGCAATCCTTACCAAAGGTAACATTAATAAGACTTAAACCAAGAATGGTCATGGCTCATCGGTCATTTGGAGCTTCTCGACATAGACCGCACACCAAACTGCCCACAGGTCCTCATAGACAGCTTATGTCCATCTTTATGCAACTAGAGACATACATTAAAAGAACTGTCCAGGAAAGAATTAGAATGACCCAATGGAAATGAAGGTTGTCACCAACAGCAATCAAACTGACTTCAGGACTTAATGTCAAGGCCAATTTAAAAAATATCCAAAAAGATGATTTTCCTAGCTCAAAGGTAAAAATCTGAAATCTCCAGTGGCATAAAATAGTGAAGTTATGAATATTTAAAAATAAGTAGGTATTACGTTGGATAAGAAACCCACCACACACACTTTGGTTTCTCTTAGTCGGCTTTCCTGATCGTTTTTCATTACAGGTACTGTCTGAAAAACAAGGTAAGAACTATAATTAGTTTCTGGTGAATCAAATTTCATCTCAAATGACAACATATCCATTTTATACTATAGTGTAACACTAGGTGATGCTAGACTATGAAATGGTACATTAAAATTAACAAGCTAGAAGAGATTCCTGTACAATAATTGTTAAGAAAAAATTGATCTGCCTCCAATTTCTAGTTCATTTAAAGTGTTTTCAAACCCAGTTGTGTAGAGACATAAGTACAAATGTTCATTGTGACACTGCTTATAATATCAGCATTGTTGTTAATAGCTGAAAATCAGAAACAATTAAATGTCCAAAAGCAGGAAAGTGATTAAGTTATAGTGCATCCATTCATACAATGTGATTTTGTCAGCCATTAACAATGATGATATAGTTGTATTTATACTGATATAGAAGGATGTCCCTGACATCATGTTTGTTTGTTTATTTATTTAAAACTTGAGACTTTGGATCCTTTTTTAATTTTTATTTACTTTTTATATTTTCACTTTCTAAAGCATTCACAAGAAATGTATTTATTTTGTGGAAAACAACTATTTTATTTCCAAGTAAGTAACCTAGAGAACGCTACTACAAGACCAAGGCACATCTCCTGCTTTTGCATTGTTACTTCTGACTTCAAAACAAAGACTTAAAATGGACTGTGATGCTGTAAATGAGATTGTCTTTAAACTACTAAAGGACATCTAAAACGTCGTATCCACTAGCATTTTCTAGGCCAGTAGTGCTGATTAGCTAATAAACATAGCCTACGTTATACAACCCTGGGCCTTGTCTCATTTCACCCTTTTGAACGTACTTCATATGAGATATCCCACTTAATGAGTTCTATTATTGTCAGAGTTCCTGGGATGAAAAGGTTTCTCCTTGATACCATATGGTTTTGACACTTGAAACTGCTATCTTACTACAGAAGCTTTTTCCTTACTGCACTTGATTTTAGAAAGAGAGCAAATTCTTTCATCAGAAGAGAAATGAGATTTTAAACGCTTCAGGATTGAGAAAGACCCATAAAATATAAATGCTTTTCACCATCCTCCTGATACCTCAAAGAAACTTCTCATCAGAATGTATTTGCCAGTTACAAAGCTCATTCTTTTTCCTCTGACCATTCGATATAAGCTTAGTGCTGATACCTGTGGAAGACAAATGAGAACAGGCCCATGCTCTGCAAAACTGAAACCCTTGTAAGTTCAAGTATACGGCAAAATAAAATTACATTTATAAAAGACTCTGACCAAGGGTCTCTCACTAAATGACATTTACAAAAGCACTACACAAAAGTCCTAGGGTCTAGGTCTGTGTGAAAAGGCAGGATTTTAGATTAGTTCGGGCCATAATGAAATCTGCCTGCTTACACTGTAACCAAAGAAGTTTCAGTTGAGTCCAGCAGAGATCTTCCATAGCACATTCTATTTGGAGATAGGCATCAGGACCACCTGTGGGGTTTTTGTTAGTTTGATTCACATGCACATGCCAGGTCCCCATCCTGAGAGGTTATCTCAGGTAGGCACAGGTTGTTCTGATACCCAACCACTATCCAAAAAGTTACTTGTGTGCCTACTATGTACAAGCAGGTACTTTGCCAGGGATACTTAGGGACTCAACCAACAGCTAATTCCTGAGCCCAATCAAGAACCTATCCTCTTTGAGGATGACAGCGTTAAGCTATTGCAGTGACAGGAATGTAGCAATGAATGTGGACCAGGGAAATAGAAGAGGCTCCTTAAAATGAATGGCATCTGAACTGGGCCTTGGAGGATGGGGAGAATACTAATAGGATGGGTGTGACAAAGGGAGAGAACAACAAGAGCACAAGCAGGGTGAAGAGGAGTCTTCGAGGAGACAAAGCTAGTAATACAATGTGGCTGGGGCCTCCTGGAGAGGAGTTTGTGGGAGACAAAATATGCATGAGAAGGTAGAGCTAGGTTATCAAGGGCCTTGAATGTCATGCTGAGAAGTCTGTCGGAATAGGTACTTGAGCCTAAGAGACATGCTCGGATCTACTTTTAGGAAGAGGATTCTAATGGATGAATGGAGTAGGAGGAGAATGAGAGCACAGAGGCCATGGAGGAAATTTCTGCAATACATTTAGCAAGCGGCAATGCAGGCCTGAATTAGGATAGTGGAAATGTAAAGGAAGGCATATATGCGATACACATCAGAAGTAGGATAGCAGGAGTCATGGAGGAAATGACAGAGACATTTAAGTTTACCCCAAGCACCCAGGACAGGTGGGGTCTGAGGAGCCAAGTTTTAGTGAATAGTTGCATGAAGGGGATGAGAAGTAACAGGCAGTGAAAGCAGATTACAGCTGGGAGGTAAAGGGGGAGACACGATCCACTAACTTGAGAGAAGAATGCGGTAGACAGAAAATTAGTTGGGAGAGAGAAAGAGCACCTTATCAGGCTAATGAAAGAACCAGCGAATAAATAGAATCTGAAGAGACGAGGAGGAATATTAATTACAGAGCATCTTCAACAAAAAAGAATGGGAATGCATGTGTATATTTACAACAGAGAATTATGTAATTCTCCTTAACTGTAAAAGCAGATTAAGCTGGTATTAAAGCTTTTCATTTATGTGAACCTCAACAACAAAAAAATTTTCACCCCTAGTACATATCCCATACCTAGAATCGTAATATGTTTATTCTAAGGCAGCTGCAGAAACTAAATTAAGCAAGTCCATCCAAGCACTTAAAATATGTGCTCCCAAAGTTCCAACACATTTGAAATGAAAGGCTTGTTCATATTTGCTAAAACCAATGAAACACTGTAGAATCTTATGAGCCATAGGATATCAAATCAATTTGGCTGCTGAATTACAATTACTTTCCAAATTAGCAAGGCAAAGGTACTTATGTGTTAACTTCTCTGTGTCGATGGGATAAATAATCTACACTTTTCTGTAGCTCAGTTTCCCTCATAAAATGAAGTTGAACTAGACATTGAGTTCTAAGTTGTTTTCTAAGTCAAAAATTATATTTATAATAGAATCTATATAAGTATAAAACAATTTAAACAACTTCACTTTGTTTCAACTCAGTTAATGGCATTTGAACAAAAGATTGATAGGTAACCATCATCTGTAGAAAAACATGAGTGCGTATGTATCTTCAATTCTTTAAAACAACTTAGATTTTAACATCCAGTTGGAATATAAAACTGCTCAGGATTGCTTGGTATACAACATGAGCAAAGTTTCATAAAATGCATGCAACAGATTAGGCCATTTTTGGAAAGGGTTGTCCCTGCATTTTTGAATGTATCTTTTAAATGGAGGATAATTTCAGAAGTTAACATTTTGCCATGGGTTATAAAAACATGACTAACAACCATTATTTTGTTCAATGACAGTTTCATCCGAAGTAAGGTCTCCCAAAGCAGTTCTGTGTCTTAGAATGTGTATAATTAAAGGCGATGTGAACACCCAAATCTACAGTCAACCTAAGAGAAAACATTTTTCAAAAATTATGCCAAATGTTCTAGTTGTCTTATGAATTGACACTACTTTAAACAACGACCTGACAAAGAGACAGCTCCTACCAGCTTAAAAAAGGGGGTGGAGTAGATTTTATAGAATTCTAATTTTTAAACATAGGTGGGGCTCCTGGTTCTGTTTCTCTCTCATTCGTCTCACTTCTGATGCTCCCTTGGAATTCTAGCATTGGGATATCAAATCTTTTCCAATTCAGGTACAGAAGAGAAAAAGGAAGAGATATGTTCCCGATAAGACAATTCTGTTCATATCTACACATTTTTTCACTCTCAATTTCTTGCTACTACTTGGCAATCTGAAATATAAAATGAATGGTCTTGGCAAGTAAGAGAGACTAATACAAAAAACATTAGTGTCTTTATGTTTGCGCTTTCTAGAAGGCTTATATTTATGTACGAGGGCACAGATTTACAGGAAAAGTAGTGATGTAATTTGTAAAGATGTAAGGTTGAACAAAAAAGAGCAGTACTCCTGAACATGCAAAGATATTCAACGAAAAAGGCCAGCATCTAAGAGAGCAAGTTACATGAGTTATACCTAGCTACAATTTACCCATCCAAGTAGCTGCCCAGGATCTGGGACTATCACCACCTGCGTAGAGGTTCCAGGAGGAGGACAGGGATCGATAATCACTTCACTTTTTGCTCACAAAAGGGACAAGTGAGCACTACTCAGTCATTAACTAATAGGATTCATACATAAAGACTTAACAAGGTTCCTTTAATCCTCTCCTAGTAAGCTATACCTCAATTAAAACAATACTATGCTAATGCCACAAGTCATTAAAATTCAAGCTTTTCCAAGCGCCATTAAAGCTTTGCAAAATCACCAGACTCCCCCATCCTCAATTTCATTTTCACTTTTCCTAGCCAGAAATCAAGAATCCCCTTCTAGCCAATACCACATCATTATACTCCTGAAAATTTATTCGCCATCTAAAAATAAGGGAGGGGGTTAAGATGATTATTCCCTGCTCCTATGACTGGAGAAAAGTCTAAGACCTAGCTTTTTCTGATTACATTTTCACTAAGTCTTTTTCTGTGCTTCCTTACCACCTTCTGTGAGATACTGCATACCATGGCTAAGGGCTCCAGCTCAAAAGCCACTGCAATCAAGTAAGAATACATTTTTGAAGGTTTCTTGGAATGATACATTTCTTTTAATTGCAGGGCACCAATTGGATAATGTAACTTAGGCAGTGGATGAACTAGAAAGAGGCTATCTGACCATATTCCTACCTCTGCATCCTGAGACTCCTGAAAGACAGGGTGTTTCTTACTCCTTTTGGACGGGAGAATGGTGATTGTCCTCTTTATTATGATTCCTTCTTCTTTTCCTGAAAATAAACCACAAGAGAGAGGAGAAAATATCACCCAACAATTGATCTTTTGGACACTTTATTTGCGAGCTAGTGGCATACATATATGTGAAATCTTGTCAGAGAAAATACAAGTCATCATCTGCTACTCCAATAATTTAAAGTCGGAAGCACATATCATCCACACGAAGAAGGAAAATATGAAACAGGAACTCTAGGTTGAAAAGTCAAGCTGTAAATTTCATTTCTAAACATTAGCTTCATAATTTTAAATGACTCTTGGGAATAAAGTAAGAACAGGAAGAATTTAATAGCTACATTTTCAACATCTACCTCAGTAGGCCCATTGTCTTCATTTCCTGAAGTTACAATTCCAGGTTAAGTGAATTTTAACCCCTTCTACATAACACTTAAGACAGGTGTGGCTGCCTGTGTCTATTTACTGTTAACGCTCCTGTGAAAGTGGTATAGAGACAGACAATGGAGAAACTCTCCAAGTGTGCTGTTAGCCAATTATTGTTGCTGTACCAACTACTATTATGATGTAATGGTTACTTCACTAGATTGTCATCATGAGATTGTGACTGATTACTAACTTGATATAGGGCCTCTCAAAAATGTTTTTTTTAACATCTTTATTGGAGTATAATTGCTTTACAATGGTGTATTCGTTTCTGCTTTATAACAATGTGAATCAGTTATACATATACATATGTTCCCATATCTCTTCCCTCTTGCGTCTCCCTCCCTCCCAGCCTCCCTATCCCACCCCTCTAGGTGGTCACAAAGCACCGAGCTGATCTCCCTGTGCTATGCAGCTGCTTCTCACTAGCTATCTATTTTATGTTTGGTAGTGTATATATGTCCATGCCACTCTCTCACTTTGCCACAGCTTACCCTTCCCCCTCTCCATATCCTCACGGTTGGTAAGATTACATCTTCAGCTCTAATTCCCCTCTCAGTAAGTAATCAGATTGCAGCATTTGACAAAACAGTTCTTGCAGACACCCTATAATTGAACAGACATTTTCCCAAGCCATCTACTTAGAGAGTGCTTTTAAGTTTACGGTACCCCTAAGGATGGCTGAGTCTACCCATTTTTATAATTTCATTTCTCTTCAATCTTTCTCCCATCTCTGGGAGACTGAGTACTGATCCCATAAACCAGTGATTTCAAACTCTTTGTTAAAGTAAAAGAAACTCCTTTCTTAACAAAATAAACATGCAAACAAAAAAAAAGCAGCAATAAATAAGAGAAAAAAGAGGAGTCACTGCACTGAGAACACAGGCTCTTTAACCACACCCTCCCCTGGATCCCCCTCCCTGTGCTACCCATTAGCTTAGCCTGACTCTTCTTAAAACTGAGGAAACAGCAGGCCCAAAGAAGCAAAGTGACTCAGAGTAAAATAAAAGGCGGGTAGAGATGGAACTGCAAGGGAAGTTCTCTTGAGCCCTGGCCCAAGGCCCTCCACAAAGCCCTACAAGAGGAAAACTTTAGTAAAGAACTACACGTCCAATCAAACGATGTCTTTATGATAAAGAAATTGTCAGGATAAATTAATTCAGATAATTTGTGTGCAGTGCTGTTAAGAAAACTTTTTTTTTTTTTTTTTTGCGGTACGCGGGCCTCTCACTGCTGTGGCCTCTCCCGTTGCGGAGCACAGGCTCCGGACGTGCAGGCTCAGCGGCCATGGCTCACGGGCCCAGCCGCTCCGCGGCATGTGGGATCTTCCCGGTCCGAGGCACGAACCCATGTCCCCTGCGTCGGCAGGCGAACTCTCAACCACTGCGCCACCAGGGAAGCCCAAGAAAACTTTTTTTTCGGTAGAAAATATGTGCTATTTTTTCAGATGTATGAGCATGCCAAGGAACCTTCAGAAATGTTACCTGGACTTGGTAAAAGAAAGACCACTGCAATCAGTTCAGACTTCATTCGTACATACTGCTTATTGTCCAGTGACTGTGTTCCTAATTCCAAAAGCATGTCCGTAATTGGGCCCCTACATTCATATTTAGGACCAGAGAACACATAGTACCAGCCGAAGCGGCCCTGGCGATATTGGCCGAAGAAGCAAAGTGGGATGGTGAGGACCAGAGATGGACCGGTACAGGACACCGTTGCCCAGACAAACCTTCCCGGCACTACAGCCTTCCTTAGTGCCGCCCCTGGAACCATAGCAACAGGGGCAGGAAGTCCTGGTGCCCCGGGAAGTCTCGAGCCTGGGGGGCGGGGCTGCGCGCCGGTGGGCGGGTTCTGGGCCTGCGCGCCTGTGCCCGGTAACGTCAGTGTCGGTCTCCCCGCCCGGGTCCGCCAGAAGTTTCCTCCCGGGCCCTGTTTCGAACTCTCGGCTAAGGGACCCGACCGGTGATATCCGGATCCCGTCGTCCACTGCCCCAGCCCCCCACGTGCGGGACCGGTACCAATCCCCTGGTCATTTTCCCGCCCACCCCCGGCCTGTAAACGCGCTCGTCCCGTGGCACATTCACCGTGCTCCTGTCAGCCCTCACTCTTCTGATCCGTCCCGGCGACCTCAGTGCCCGCGAGGCTCAGCCGGTCACCCCGGAGCCTCTCCGGCCTCAGCGATGTTCTTCTCCTCCCCACACGAGCATCCCCCTGCCCACGGTCATGCCCTGGGCATCAGGAAGACCGCGGCCCTCGTGGTGTATAGCATTCCTCCCTCTCATCACCCCCAACACGGAGTCCTTTCCTCCAGCTCCCTCGCTCTAGTGCCCCTGCATTGATAGCCCCAACCTCCTGGAAACCGCCAGCTCACCGACCACACATCCTTCCACACCATCCGCCAGGCCCCTCCTTACTCTGCGGACCCAGGGCTAGAAACTGTCCCCCACAAACACACCTCCTGTGCTCCTTGCACCCTCCTCCCTACTCACCCTCTGCCTTGTATCTGAGCACCTCAGCACTGAGGACGAAACTCTGAAACTTTACGGAATTGTTTTATCTTAAATCCATGACCAGGGGAGAATTGCTTTTCATTTTCACTCTCACCGACAATACTACATTACACACTAGCAACCCTCCTCCATTCTAATGACCACCAGTCTCCCCCCCCCACCCAATAATTCGTGGAGAAGACAGAAGCAGTCCCGTGGGATTTTTCAAGCTTCCCAATCCCAGTCTGCCTGTTTCTACCCTGGTACTCTGCTGCCCCTCTGTAGGAAGTGACCAGATCCCATTTGAGGCCAAGCCCTTCACCTGGATCCCATATCCTTCCTCCTTCTCGAGGAGTGGGCCTTTGCAAAGATCATCCCTTTTTCCTGAATCGTCACGTTCCCCATTTCTTCTGGATCATTCCATCATCTACAAAGTGGGCAGAAGGATGGCTGGAGTTTAGGAATTTAGCCTTCTGGAACTGATCCTGGTTCCTGCTGTGGTGGTGAGACCCCCCTAGGGCCTTCATTCCCTGTAGTGGGAATGTGGAAATTGGTTGAGTCCAGAGCCAGGGGTTCTACCATGAAGGAAACCTAACCTGTCTAAGGGGCTTAGATGACCCTGCAGCTGAAGCTGTGGAGTCGATACCCTGCACAGGGATGGGATGGAGGATGTGCACCAGATTCAGAGGGGTCTGCAGATGCCAGCAGAGTGAGCTGAGGCTGAGTTGGCCAGGGAGCACCAGGACCCGACCAAGAGGAGAGAGACAAAAATGCAAGTTTCATCAGCCCCACCCATGGGCAGTGCAGGTCAGCATCACCAGCTGGACCCGGGAGAGGAGAGTCATCCTTCCCTCAGAAACCACCAAGGATACTGTGAGCAGCGTTAAGAATTTCATAGAGCCCCCCACCCCTTCCCACATCACCCAGGAGATTTGTAAACCATACATACGCCTTCCCCACCTTGGAAAGGAGCAGGGAAGTGGGGTGGAAATCTGAGAGACTGAGCATTTCACCAAAACAGACAGCATTATTTTAAACTAACCATTCACATGATAGCATCAGATTGCACTTACCAGATTAGATATAAATTCAGTGGGGTTTGTTTGTTTGTTTGTTTGCCACTCCAGAGAGTGGGCACTCATGATAAAGATCAGATCAGATCGGCCAGAGAGAATAAGTTAACCAAAGTCCCTGTGCCATCTGAGGAGTGCAAGTGAGTCTGTGATTTCAGCACACCATCCCCACCAAATCCTCCTCTGCCCACCATCTCATCGGTCCATGTTTGAGGAGATTGGGGCATCCTTGCCTCATCCTCCCCTTTAACTGAGGACAACATTTCACATCCCATGAAGAGATCTCCCCTCAAAAGGGAGCACAGAAGGAAGAAAGTACCAGACAGACAGACACACACACAGAGTGGAGTAACAGATGAGAGTTGTCACTGAGGTGAGCAGGGCCTCCTCAAGGCCATCCTTGCCCTCCATAAGCGATGTCAGGCTCCATTCTCCTTTAACAAACAACACAGGCCCCATTTTCCAAGGCCTGAGGCATGGAGCTTGGCTTCAGAAAATGGTTGTAGCACTGTGTACTGCTGGAGAAAATCACGGAACCACACGTTAGAGCCACTGTGCTTTCATAGTCTTCATTGTCTCCCGAGATCGCAGTGCTGTACAGAATGCTTTCTTGGTGACCCCTGCACCTCCCCCAGTCCCTTCTGAAGACTCCCAAGATTTCACCTCTCTCCCTAAATTCTCTACCATGCATCTATCTCTTCACTGTTAGCCAAAGCACATTCCCATTCTCAGGTGAGATCCAAGCGTGCGGGGAGGGGAGGGAGAAGTGCCTCAGTGCTGGACAGGAGTGTGGGATTCTGTTGTCTTGGCAACATTCTTCTGCTCATCCTCACTGATCACTCATCTCAGGCAACAGCCCAGCTGGAAGGGCCAGGACCAATGGGAAATTCTTCTCTCCATCTTGCTCTCTTTTTGTGACCAGAGGCTGAGATAAAACACCGGTGTTGGTTACCAGGGAAACTGAAGCTTAATCCATCTGACCCAAGAGAAAAAGAAACCAACAAAAGAGTGGAAACTAAGGCACAGGATGTGCTGGGGGAGGCCACGCACAGACATGGAATTGTGATTCTCAATAGATGCGCTTCTCCCAAGTGTCCTGTGCATGCACAAACGTGTACTCATGAGCACCCCCTCCAGCCCAGAGCAGCACAGTGACTGTGGCATAAGGTTCACAAGGGGGAGGCAATGAGGCAGGAATGGAGGCAAAAGCCAAATCTTGAGAGGGGAGGAGGAGGCACTACCTATCCTTTGAAACTATTGCCTACCATTTATCTCAATGTTAAAAAAAATAGACTTTATTTCTTTTAGTGGTTTTAGAGTTACAGAAAAATGAGCAAGAAGTACAGATGATTCCCAGATCCTCCCACCCTCACCTCCATATCCAGTTTCCTCTATTAGGAACATCTTGCATTAGTGTGGTACATCTGTTACAAGGGATGAGCCAATGTTGATACCTTATTACTAGCTGAAGTGTATATTTTATATTCGGTTTCACTCTTTGACTTGCACTCTCTGGGTTTTGACAAATGTATAATGTATAATGACATGTATTCACCATCATAGCATCATACAGTATAATTTCACTGACCTAAAAATCCACTGGGCTACTCCTATTCATCCCTGCCTCTTTCTTCCTAAAAACCTCTGACAACCACTGATCTTTTTGCTGTAATTTTGCCTTTTCCTGAAAGAGTTGCATTGATATGTTGTAAAACCTTTTCAGATTGGTGGTTTTTACATAGCAATATGCACTTATGGGTCATCCATGTATTTCTGTGTCATGATGGCTCGTTTCTGTTTATCACTGAATAGTATATTATTGTATGGCTGTACCACAGTGTCTATCCATTCACTGATTGAAGGACATCTTGGTTGCTTCCAAGCTTTGGCAATTATGACTAAAGCTAGATAAACATTCATGGGCGGGTTCTTGTGCGGACAAAATTTTAAACTCATTTGAGTAAATATCGAGGGGCACAACTTTTGGATCATATGGTAAGTGGATGTTTAATGTTGTAAGAAACTGCCAAACTGTCTTCTAAAGTGGCTGTACCACTTTGCATTGCCACCAGCAATGAATGAGAGTTCCTGTTAACCCACATCTTCAACCACCATTTGATATATTCAGTGTGTTGGATTTAGCCATTCAAATAGGTGTGTAGTGGTATCTCACTGTCGTCTTAATTTGTAGTTCCCTAATGATACATGATATTGAATATCATTTCGTAGGCTTATTTGCCATCTGTACATCTTATTTGGTGAGGTATGTGTTCAGATCTTTTGCCATTTTAAAATCGTGTTGTTTTCTCATTTTTGAGTTTTAAGAGTTCTTTGTATATTTCGGGATACCAGTCCTTTATTACATATTTTTTACAAATGTTTTCTCCCAGTCTGTGGCTTGTCACTTCATCCTCTGAACAGTGTCCTTCACAGAACAGAAATATTTAATTTTAACAAAGTCCAATTTATCAATTTTTTCTTTTGTGGGTTGTGCTTTTGGTGTTGTTTTATTTTTAACATCTTTATTGGGGTATAATTGCTTTACAATGGTGTGTTAGTTTCTGATTTATAACAAAGTGAATCAGCTATACATATACATGTGCTCCCATGTGTCTTCCCTCTTGCGTCTCCCTCCCTCCCACTCTCCCCCTCCCACCCCTCCAGGCTGTCCCAAAGCCCAGAGCTTATATCCCTGTGCCTTGCGGCTGCTTCCCCCTAGCTATCTACCTTACTACGTTTGTTAGTGTGTATATGTCCATGACTCTCTCTCGCCCTGTCAAAACTCACCCTTCCCCCTCCCCATATCCTCAAGTCCATTCTCCAGTAGATCTGCGCCTCTATTCCTGTCTTATCCCTAGGTTCTTCATGACATTTTTTCCCCTTAAATTCCATATATATGTGTTAGCATACGGTATTTGTCTTTGTCTTTCTGACTTACTTCACTCTGTATGACAGACTCTAGGTCTATCCATCTCATTACAAATAGCTCAATTTCATTTCTTTTTAAGGCTGAGTAATATTCCATTGTGTATATGTGCCACATCTTCTTTATCCATTCGTCCGATGATGGGCGCTTAGGTTCTTTCCATCTCCGGGCTATTGTAAATAGAGCTGCAATGAACATTTTGGTACATGACTCTTTTTGAATTTTGGTTTTCTCAAGGTATATGCCCAGTAGTGGGATTGCTGGGTCATATGGTAATTCTATTTGTAGTTTTTTAAGGAACCTCCATACTGTTCTCCATAGTGGCTGAACCAATTCACATTCCCACCAGCAGTGCAAGAGTGTCCCCTTTTCTCCACACCCTCTCCAGCATTTATTGTTTCTAGATTTTTTGATGATGGCCATTCTGACTGGTGTGAGATGATATCTCATTGTAGTTTTGATTTGCATTTCTCTAATGATTAATGATGTTGAGCATTCTTTCATGTGTTTGTTGGCATTCTGTATATCTTCTTTGGAGAAATGTCTGTTTAGGTCTTCTGCCCATTTTTGGATGGGGTTTTTTGTTTTTTTGTTATTGAGCTGCATGAGCTGCTTGTAAATTTTGGAGATTAATCCTTTGTCAGTTGCTTCATTTGCAAATGTTTTCTCCCATTCTGAGGGTTGTCTTTTGGTCTTGATTATGGTTTCCTTTGCTGTGCAAAAGCTTTGAAGTTTCATTAGGTCCCATTTGTTTATTTTTGTTTTTATTTCCATTACTCTAGGAGGTGGGTCAGAAAGGATCTTGCTGTGATTTATGTCATAGAGTGTTCTTCCTATGTTTTCCTCTAAGAGTTTGATAGTTTCTGGCCTTACATTTAGGTCTTTAATCCATTTTGAGCTTATTTTTGTGTATGGTGTTAGGGAGTGATCTAATCTCATACTTTTACATGTACCTGTCCAGTTTTCCCAGCACCATTTATTGAAGAGGCTGTCCTTTCTCCACTGTACATTCCTGCCTCCTTTATCAAAGATAAGGTGTCCATATGTGCGTGGGTTTATCTCTGGGCTTTCTATCCTGTTCCACTGATCTATCTTTCTGTTTTTGTGCCAGTACCATACTGTCTTGATTACTGTTGCTTTGTAGTATAGTCTGAAGTCAGGGAGCCTGATTCCTCCAGCTCCTTTTTTCGTTCTCAAGATTGCTTTGGCTATTCGCGGTCTTTTGTGTTTCCATACAAATTGCGAAATTTTTTGTTCTAGTTCTGTGAAAAATGCCAGTGGTAGTTTGATAGGGATTGCATTGAATCTGTAGATTGCTTTGGGTAGTAGAGTCATTTTCACAATGTTGATTCTTCCCATCCAAGAACATGGTATATCTCTCCATCTATTTGTATCATCTTTAATTTCTTTCATCAGTGTCTTATAATTTTCTGCATACAGGTCTTTCGTATCCTTAGGTAGGTTTATTCCTAGATATTTTATTCTTTTTGTTGCAATGGTAAATGGGAGTGTTTTCTTGATTTCACTTTCAGATTTTTCATCATTAGTATATAGGAATGCCAGAGATTTCTGTGCATTAATTTTGTATCCTGCTACTTTACCAAATTCATTGATTAGCTGTAGTAGTTTTCTGGTAGCATCTTTAGGATTCTCTATGTATAGTATCATGTCATCTGCAAACAGTGACAGCTTTACTTCTTCTTTTCCGATGTGGATTCCTTTTATTTCCTTTTCTTCTCTGATTGCTGTGGCTAAAACTTCCAAAACTATGTTGAATAAGAGTGGTGAGAGTGGGCAACCTTGTCTTGTTCCTGATCTTAGTGGAAATGCTTTCAGTTTTTCACCATTGAGGATGATGTTTGCTGTGGGCTTGTCATATATGGCATTTATTATGTTGAGGAAAGTTCCCTCTATGCCTACTTTCTGGAGGGTTTTTATCATAAATGGGTGTTGAATTTTGTCAAAAGCTTTCTCTGCAACTATTGAGATGATCATATGGTTTTTCTCCTTCAATTTGTTAATATGGTTTATCACATTGATAGATTTGCGTATATTGAAGAATCCTTGCATTTCTGGAATAAACCCCACTTGATCATGGTGTATGATCCTTTTAATGTGCTGTTGGATTCTGTTTGCTAGTATTTTGTTGAGGATTTTTGCATCTATGTTCATCAGTGATATTGGCCTGTAGTTTTCTTTCTTTGTGACATCCTTGTCTGGTTTTGGTATCAAGGTGATGGTGGCCTCGTAGAAGGAATTTGGGAGTGTTCCTCCCTCTGCTATATTTTGGAAGAGTTCGAGAAGGATAGGTGTTAGCTCTTCTCTAAACGTTTGATAGAATTCACCTGTGAAGCCATCTGGTCCTGGGCTTTTGTTTGTTGGAAGATTTTTAATCACAGTTTCAATTTCAGTGCTTGTGATTGGTCTGTTCATATTTTCTATTTCTTCCTGATTCAGTCTTGGCAGGTTGTGCATTTCTAAGAATTTGTCCATTTCTTCCAGATTGTCCATTTTATTGGCATAGAGTTGCTTGTAGTAATCTCTCATGATTTTTTTTATTTCTGCAGTGTCAGTTGTTATTTCTCCTTTCTCATTTCTAATTCTATTGATTTGAGTCTTCTCCCTTTTTTTCTTGATGAGTCTGGCTAGTGGTTTATCTATTTTGTTTATCTTCTCAAAGAACCAGCTTTTAGTTTTATTGATCTTTGCTATCGTTTCCTTCATTTCTTTTTCATTTATTTCTGATCTGATTTTTATGATTTCTTTCCTTCTGCTAGCTTTGGGGGTTTTTTGTTCTTCTTTCTCTAATTGCTTGAGGTGCAAGGTTAGGTTGTTTATTCGAGATGTTTCCTGCTTCTTAAGGTGGGCTTGTATTGCTATAAACTTCCCCCTTAGAACTGCTTTTGCTGCATCCCATAGGTTTTGGGTCGTTGTGTCTCCATTGTCATTTGTTTCTAGGTATTTTTTTATTTCCTCTTTGATTTCTTCAGTGATCACTTCATTATTAAGTAGTGTATTGTTTAGCCTCCATGTGTTTGTATATTTTACAGATCTTTTCCTGTAATTGATATCTAGTCTCATGGCATTGTGGTCAGAAAAGATACTTGATACAATTTCAATTTTCTTAAATTTACCAAGGCTTGATTTGTGACCCAAGATATGATCTATCCTGGAGGATGTTCCATGAGCACTTGAGAAAAATGTGTATTCTGTTGTTTTTGGATGGAGTGTCCTATAAATATCAATTAAGTCCATCTTGTTTAATGTATCATTTAAAGCTTGTGTTTCCTTATTTATTTTCATTTTGGATGATCTGTCCATGGGTGAAAGTGGGGTGTTAAAGTCCCCTACTATGAATGTGTTACTGTCAATTTCCCCTTTTATGGCTGTTAGTATTTGCCTTACGTAATGAGGTGCTCCTATGTTGGGTGCATAAATATTTACAATTGTTATATCTTCTTCTTGGATCGATCCCTTGATCATTATGTAGTGTCCTTCTTTATCCCTTTTAATAGTCCTTATTTTAAAGTCTATTTTGTCTGATATGAGAATTGCTACTCCAGCTTTCTTTTGGTTTCCATTTGCATGGAATATCTTTTTCCATCCCCTTACTTTCAGTCTGTATGTGTCTCTAGGTCTGAGGTGGGTCTCTTGTAGACAGCATATATAAGGGTCTTGTTTTTGTATCCATTCAGCCAATCTGTGTCTTTTGGTCGGAGCATTTAGTCCATTTACATTTAAGGTAATTATCAATATGTATGTTCCTATTCCCATTTTCTATATTGTTTTGGGTTCGTTATTATAGGTCGTTTCCTTCTTTTGCATTTCTTATCTAGAGAAGTTCCTTTAGCATTTGTTGTAAAGCTGGTTTGGTGGTGCTGAACTCTCTCAGCTTTTGCTTTTCTGTAAAGGTTTTAATTTCTCCATCAAATCTGAATGAGATCCTTGCTGGGTAGAGTAGTCTTGGTTGCAGGTTTTTCTCCTTCATCACTTTCAGTATGTCCTGCCACTCCCTTCTGGCTTGTAGGGTTTCTGCTGAGAAATCAGCTGTTAACCTTATGGGGATTCCCTTGTGTGTTATTTGTTGTTTTTCCCTTGCTGCTTTTAATATGCTTTCTTTGTATTTAATTTTTGATAGTTTGATTAATATGTGTCTTGGCATATACCTCCTTGTATTTATCCTGTATGGGACTCTCTGTGCTTCCTGGACTTGATTAACTATTTCCTTTCCCATATTAGGGAAGTTTTCAACTATAATCTCTTCAAATATTTTCTCAGTCCCTTTCTTTTTTTCTTCTTCTTCTGGAACCCCTATAATTCGAATGTTGGTGCGTTTCATGTTGTCCCAGAGCTCTCTGAGACTGTCCTCAGTTCTTTTCATTCTTTTTTCTTTATTCTGCTCTGCAGTAGTTATTTCCACTACTTTATCTTCCAGGTCACTTATCCGTTCTTCTGCCTCAGTTATTCTGCTATTGATCCTATCTAGAGTACTTTTAATTTCATTTATTGCGTTGTTCATCGTTGCTTGTTTCATCTTTAGTTCTTGTAGGTCCTTGTTAACTGTTTCTTGCATTTTGTCCATTCTACTTCCAAGATTTCGGATCATCCTTACTATCATTATTCTGAATTCTTTTTCAGGTAGATTGCCTATTTCCTCTTCATTTGTTAGGTCTGGTGGGTTTTTATCTTGCTCCTTCATCTGCTGTGTGTTTTTCTGTCTTCTCATTTTGCTTATCTTACTGTGTTTGGGGTCTCCTTTTTCAGGCTGCACGTTCGTAGTTCCCGTTGTTTTTGATGTCTGTCTCCAGTGACTAAGGTTGTTTCAGCGGGTTGTGTAGGCTTCCTGGTGGAGGGGACTAGTGCCTGTGTTGTGCTGGATGAGGCTGGATCTTGTCTCTCTAGTGGGCAGGTTCACGTCTGGTGGTGTGTTTTGGGGTGTCTGTGGCCTTGTTATGATTTTAGGCAGCCTCTCTGCTAATGGGTGGGGTTGTGTTCCTGTTTTGCTAGTTGTTTGGCATAGGTTGTCCAGCACTGTGGCTTGCTGGTTGTTGAGTGAAGCTGGGTGCTGGTGTTAAGATGGAGGTCTCTGGGAGATTTCCACCGTTTAATATTATGTGGAGCTGGGAGGTCTCTTGTTGATCAGTGTCCTGAAGTTGGCTCTCCTACCTCAGAGGCAGAGCCCTGCCTCCTGGGCTGGAGCACCAAGAGCCTTTCATCCACACGGCTCAGAATAAAAGGGAGGAAAAGTAGAGAGAATTATTAGAAGTATGAGGAAAGAAAGAAGGAAAGGAGGAAAGGAAGGAAGGAAGAAAGAAGCAAAGAAGGAAAGAAAGGAGGGAGGGAGGGAGGAAGGAAGGAAGGAAGGAGGGAAAGAAGGAGAAAATGTAGAGAGAATTAGTAGAAGTATGAGGAAAGAAAGAGGGAAAGGAGGAAAGGAAGGAAGGAAGAAAGAAGCAAAGAAGGAAAGAAAGGAGGGAGGGAGGGAGGGAGGGAGGAAGGAAGGAAAGAAGGAGGGAAAGAAGGAGAAAATGTAGAGAGAATTAGTAGAAGTTTGAGGAAAGAGAGAAGGAAAGGAGGAAAGGAAGGAAGGAAGAAAGAAGCAAAGAAGGAAAGAAAGGGAGGGAGGGGAGAAGGAAGGAAGGAAGGAGGGAAAGAAGGAGAAAATGTAGAGAGAATTAGTAGAAGTTTGAGGAAAGAAAGAAGGAAAGGAGGAAAGGAGGAAAGGAAGGAAGGAAGAAAGAAGCAAAGAAGGAAAGAAAGGAGGGAGGGAGGGAGTGAGGGAGGAAGGGAGGAAGGAAGGAGGGAAAGAAGGAAAAAAGACAGAAAGAAAGAAGATACAGTAAAAATAAAATAAAGTATAATATAGTTATTGTACTAAAAAATATTTATAAAGAAAGAAAAAAAAAAAAAAAGAACAGATAGAACCCTAGGACAAATGTTGGAAACAAAGCTATACAGAGAAAATCTTACACAGAAGCATACCCATATGTGTTCACAAAGAGAGGCAAAGGGGGAAAAATCATAAATCCTGCTCCCAGAGACCACCTCCTCAACCTGGGGTGATTCGCTGTCTAAAGGAGGGAAGGAAGGAAGGAAAGAAAGAAAGAACGAAGGTAAAGTACAATAAAGTTATTACAATTAAAATTAATTATTAAGAAAAAAAAATTTTTTTTTAAAAAAAACCATGGACGGATAGAGCCCTAGGACAAATGTTGGAAGCAAAGCTATACAGAGAAAATCTTACACAGAAGCATACACATACACGTTCACAAAGAGAGGCAAAGGGGGAAAAATCATAAATCCTGCTCCCAGAGACCACCTCCTCAATTTGGGGTGATTTGTTGTCTAAAGGAGGGAAGGAAGGAAGGAAAGTAAGAAAGAAAGAACGAAGGTAAAGTACAATAAAGTTATTACAATTAAAATTAATTATTAAGAAAAAAAATTTTTTTTAAAAAAAAACCATGGACGGATAGAGCCCTAGGACAACTGTTGGGAGCAAAGCTATACAGAGAAAATCTTACACAGAAGCATACACATACACGTTCACAAAGAGAGGCAAAGGGGGAAAAATCATAAATCCTGCTCCCAGAGACCACCCCCTCAACCTGGGGTGATTCGCTGTCTAAAGGAGGGAAGGAGGGAAGGAAAGAAAGAAAGAAAGAACGAAGGTAAAGTTCAATAAAGTTATTACAATTAAAATTAATTATTAAAAAAAAATTTTTTTTTTAAAAAAAAAAAAAACCATGGACGGATAGAGCCCTAGGACAAATGGTGGAAGCAAGAGTATACAGACAAGATCTCACACAGAAGCATACACGCACACATTCACAAAAAGAGGAAAAGGGAAAAAAATCACAGATCTCGCTCCTAAATTCCCCCTCTTCAATTTGGGATCACTCCCTGTCTATTCAGGTATTCCACAATGCAGGGCACATCAAGGTGATCGTGGAGCTTCAATCCGCCGCCTCCACGGCTGCCGGGAGAGACCTCCCCCTCTCCTCCCTGCTCTCACAGCTCACAGGAGCTCAGCTTTGTACCCGGCCCTGCCCCTGCGCGCAGATCGCTGGAGGGCGTCTGTTTTTTTGCTCAGACAGGACGGGGTTAAAGGAGCCGCTGATTCGGGAGCTCCGGCTCACTCAGGCCGGGGGTTGGGGGATGGGGGAAGGAGGGGCACTGCGTGCGGGGCGGGCCTGCAGCGGCAGAGGCGGCGTGACGCTGCGGCAGAGGCCGGCGTGACGCTGCACCAGCCTGAGACCCGCCGTGCGTACTCCCGGGGAAGTTGTCCCTGGATCCCAGGAACCTGGCAGTGGCGGCCTGCACAGGCTCCGCGGAAGAGGGGGGCGGAGAGTGACCTGTGCTCGCACACAGCCCCCCTGGTGGCAGCAGCAGCAGCCCCAGCGTCTCCCGCCCGTCTCTGGGGTCCGCGGTTTCAGCCGCGGCTCGCGCCCGTCTCTGGGGCTCGCGCTTCCCGCCGCGGCTCGCGCCCGTCTCGGGGGCTCGCGCCCTCAGCCGCGGCTCGCGCCCGTCTCTGGGGTTCGCGCTTTTAGCCGCGGCTCGCGCCCGTCTCTGGAGTTCCTTTAAGCAGCGCTCTTAAACCCCTCTCCTCGCGCACCAGGAAACAAAGAGGGAAGAAACAGTCTCTTGCCTCTTCGGCCGGTGCAGGCTTTTCCCCGAACTCCCTCCCGGCTAGTCGTGGCGCACCAACCCCTTCAGGCTATGCTCAAGCTGCCAACCCCAGTCCTCTCCCTGCGCTCCGTCCAAAACCGAAACCCGAGCCTCAGCTCGCAGCCCCGCCCGCCCCGGCGGGTGAGCAGACAAGCCTCTCGGGTTGGTGAGTGCCGGTCGGCACCGATCGTCTGTGCAGGAATCTCCCCGCTTTGCCCTCCACACCCGTCGCTGTGCACCACTCCGTGGTCCCGAAGCTCCCCCCTCCGCCTCCCGCAGTCTCCGCCCGCGGAGGGGCTTCCTAGTGTGTGGAAACTTTTCCTCCTTCACAGCTCCCTCCCACTGGTGCAGGTGCCGTCCTTATTCTTTTGTCTCTGTTTTTTCTTTTTTCTTTTGCCCTACCCAGGTACGTGGGGAGTTTCTTGCCTTTTGGGAGCTCTGAGGTCTTCTGCCAGCCTTCAGTAGGTGTTCTGTAGGAGTTGTTCCACGTGTAGATGTATTTCTGGTGTATCCGTGAGGAGGAAGGCGATCTCCACGTCTTACTCTTCCGCCATCTTCCCACCGACTTCTTGGTGTTGTTTTAAAAGGTCATTCATTGCCAACCCAAAGTCACCTAGATTTTCTCCTACGTTGTCTTCTAGGAGTTTTATAGATTTGCATTTTGCATTTAGGTCTGTGATCCATTTAAAGTTAATTCTTGTGAAAGTTTTTTTTCACAAGATTTTCTTTTTTGGCATGTGGATGTCCATCAAGGCTTATGTTGACATTGCATTAGGTTCAGAGTCTTATCTAAAATTATTTAGAAAACTCTACACTAAACCAACTTCATCTAAAAGAAAGTGCAGCCCTCTTCCAAACAGCTTAGGAACAGAGAAAGCAAATATATCCTCTCTTCAGATAAATCAGGCTGGAATTTACCTAGTGATAAACCGAATGAGCAAATTGATGGTGAGACGGTTCAATACAGCAGCAGACTTAACCTGTGCTTCCAAAAAAAAAAAAAAAACTGACCCCCAAATTGTACCTTTTTGAACACGGCTTTAGATGTTGCACTTCCTGCTCCAGGATGTGTATGAGTTGAAAAGCAACATTCACGTGGATATGAGGCTCTTAGGTCATGTGGTACTAGGGACTTTCTAGTTATTTGCTCTTGGTCAGTAGGAGGAAGCCCAGTGATTTACCACCTGAAAAGGTGTGTAAAAAGCCTGGTTGCATCTGAAATCTTTTGTTTATGAGCTGGAGACAAATATCTCACAGAAAACTCAAAGGAGGCAATGGGCCCAGAAGAGACCACAGAGGATCAGAATTTCAAAATTAGGGAAAACGTCCTTTCAAAGGGTCCCTCATAGGATGAAGCTTTTTAGTGCCATGTGGACTGTAGTTCAGTTCATGGCCTATGGAGGATCTCAAAGCATAGTTTTTGGATGGATAATAGATGGATGGAGTCATGATATCATGCAGGCATGGGTGGATCGCTGGACACTTAAATTCCTAGTTTCTCTGATGAGGTCACAAGGGTGCTTTCCAGTCCCCGTTAATTTACATGTTTTATATTTGCTTTTAGGCTTAAAGTAATAATTATTGGTGTTCACCAGGAAGAAGTTCTCTGTACCAATCTAGTTGCCCATCAGAAGAATATTGTGATCTGGGCTGAGTGCCTATCAGAGGATGCTACACAAAACCAGTTAATCAATATAATCTGTCATGCATCATGAGAAGTAGAGATACACATCTATAAGCTAATATATATGCACATGCTCTAGTATCTATGAAGCCAGTGTGAAAATTCTATTCATTTCATCCCACAGGGGAACCCCCAGGCATGAGAACTTGTGTCTGAAGTTTCCCAGCTAAGAGCAGGAGCCACAACATGCCAGTGTTCACCATTGTGGGGAAGAATCTCTGATTCCCACTGAGGGGAGAGTGTACCACCTGCCTGCCTCTGAAGGCACTTCTTCTGTCCAATGCCTGGTTTTGGGTTTGGTTTAGTTTTTCACTCAGATTATATCTTTTTTTCCCATGTTTGAGTCACTGCTCCTAGGTTCTGACCTTCAGTGGAATCCAGGAGGGTTTTAGTGAGTTTTAGGACACACTAATTTAAAATAATCCACTCACTATCTTAGTATTTTATAACTTCAAATAGAATCTAGAATCCAAAACTGTATTCAGACCACCAGCTTGACACAACTTACAATTGAGCTTTATCCTCCATAAACTCCCATGAGGAGATTCTGCTTCTGGCTACCATGGAGTAAGCCCAGTACTTCCTATCTCTCCTGCTGATTACAACTAAAGACTCTAGACAAATACACAAAGCATGTGTGTACCTGAGGAATCAGAAAAGTAGGCAAAATAGGTGAACTGTGGTAAAGAATCAAAACATGGAATCCATCCAAATGTATATCTTGAGACCCAGACTTGTCTAACCTACCTGACTTCCCTGTTTGGATGACTCAACATTTCTGAAACAGATCTCTTGGGTTTGTTGTATATTGTTTGTTTTTTACTAATATACATCAGCAAGTCCTCTTGATTCTATATTCAAAATATATCCTGAGGGCAGCTATTACTACCACCATTCTACAAGGAATTCCCATTTTCCTTTGAATGAAATCCATTCTCCTTAGTGCGGCCTGCCAAACCCTACACTTTCTGGCTTCTGCCTACCTCTCCAACCTCTCCCCTCATTCAGTACAATCTAGCCACACTGGTCTTTAACTGTTCCTTCATCATTCCAGACTTGGTTCCTTCATCATTCCAAACTTGTTTCCTTCATAAGCCTTTTCAATTTTCTGTTTCTCTGATGTGTTATTTTTCTATTGATGCTTTCTAATTTTCCTTTCAGGCTTTGGCTTTCAGCTTGTGCTTTTCTTTGTTTCTCCTGCTTAGAGTTATTTAGTTTCCTTGATCAGTAATTTAATCCTTTTACCAAATTTGGGAATTTTGGGGACATTTTTTTCAAAAAATCTCTTCTGCTCCTTCTGTTTCTCCTGTCCTTCCTGTATTACAATTGCACATATGTTGGGATGTCTGATATTTTCCAACAGATCTCTGAGGCCTTGTTCACTCTTTAATCTCTGTTCTTCAGATTGAATAATTTCTATTGATCTATCTTCAAGTTTTGTGATTGTTTCTTTTGTTTGTCTGTTTGTTTTATTGAAGTATAGTTGATTTACAATGTTGTGTTAGTTTCAGGTGTACAGCAAAGTGATTGTGATTGTTTCTTTTGCCATCTCAGTTATGCTCCTGAGCAAATCTAGTGTTTGTTTACTTTTTCATTTCAGTTATTACACTGTGCACCTCTAGAATTTCAATTGTTTTTCTCTCATAGGTTTTTATTTCTTTGTTGATATTACTGATTTTTGACCCAGATCCACAATTGTTTTCCTTGAATTTTTAAACATTTATTTCTTAAATTGGTTTGACATATTTGTAATAACTGCATTGAAGACGCTATCTGCTAAATTCAAAATCTAGTCTCACATAGAGTCAGGTTCTATTGACTCATTTATTTTCTTGACAGTGGGTTATACCTTCCAGTTTTTTTCACTATTCTAGTTAATTTTTTGAAAGATGAACGTTATAGATAATATGTTCTAGTGACTTTGTTTTGTTTTTCTGAACGTTGTTGGCTTTTTTTGTTTTGTATTAATGGATAATTATTGTAACCTCACCTGGGCTCATACTGCTAAAACTGTCTCCCACATCCTGTGTGGGCAGTGATATCTCTACTTGGCAGCCTCCCCTTCACCTGTGTAGTTTTGTATTCAGCCAATCATCCGGGTAGAGTTTATGTTCATACACCTCAATCCTAGGGTTGCCAGATTAACATACCAGATGCCCCATTAAATTTGGGTTTCAGATAAGCAATGAATAATATTTTAATATCTTTAAAATTCAAATTGAACTGGGCATTCTCTACTTTTATTTGCTAAATCTTGCAACCCTACTCAAGCCATAAGGTCACCTCTCTGCCACACAAGTGGCGTGTGGGTTGAGGAATACATCCAAATGCACAGCAACATCCACCCTTCACAAGCTGTCCCAGACTTTCAATTTTTGCCTGGCTCCCTGCGGTCTCCCACATGCATGCATATTTTAGCAGTCAGAGGGGTGGAGAATTTAACTTCTTGGCCCTTTCATGACTCTTCACTTCCAAGCTCTTCCTGTAAAATTTCTATCTGTCCTGCCAACATCCCCAGATTGAGTCCACCACCTCTATACAGTAAAGGTGTGGATTTTTACCTTCTGAGCTGGAGTGTGAGGATGAGACCACCCCCAGGAAAAAGGCCACAAAGTCACCTTCTTACCCAACACAGTAGCAGTATTTCATAAAGAAACACTTCTCAGGTTATTGTCTGCCAGTGCCATGAAATAGTTGTTTTCAATAATTTTGCCCAGGTTTTTACTTGCGTTCTGTGAGCATGAATTGTGCAAACTCCTCACACCACCATTCCTAGAAGGAGAATCTCCACAGGGTCTATTTTTAAAGACAAACAGAAGGCCCAGATAAGTGAGTCAATTGGTGCTACTTGAGTACCTACAATGTGCCTACATCCACTTAACTGGATGTCAGAGGTACATAAGAGTGATTCATTGTAGTCACTGTCTTCAATAAGCCTACGGTTGACCTGGGAAGTCATCTGTAATGACATTGTACATTGCTAAAACAAAGCACAGTTTTTCTGAGCAGAAAGGTTTTGCAGTTGCTTATGAGTGAAGGTGGATTTAAAATTACCAAAGTATGGTATATGTGGCCCTAAGCTATTCTGGGTACTGAAAACTGTGATTCTCTCTGTGTGAGATGGCCAAAAAAGGTCAAAGTTGTAGCCATGCAACATATTCACAGCTCAATACAGGAGGCTCTCTAGCACCTAGGACCTACACAGATAATATCTACATTAGAATTTACAGAAAAAAATGGGGTATTCCTTCTATCAGAGCCATCACAAAGATAAATTTGTCTTTGTAATGTAAGCAAATAGTTATGCCCACCATGTTCCAGGGATATCCTAGAAGTGGGAAATGGAAGAGGAATAGATCCTAGTCCTTGGCATCTGGGATCTCACAATCACTTGGGGCAGACAGACATATAAACAGAAAAGCAGTGGAAGTGCAAGAAAGGACACAGGGGAAGGGAACCCTGTAAGAAAACACACACAGAAGTTGTGGCCAAAGAAGCAGGAGGAAGACAGAATGAAGTTTCGTTTTGAGTGTGAAAGAGCTCACCCGCACTCATCCAAGGTCACTGAGCACTGAGGTCATGTCCTCGATTATGCTGTTGTTAAGCCTGAGTGACATCTACAACCACTCACTGAAGAGCTAAAGTAACCTGATGGCAGTGTTATATTCATGAAACAAGTATTTATTGAAGCCCAACTCTGTTCATCAGTCATTTTGTATTTAGGTTTATGAAGGGGAAAAAGTGGAGAATACAATGGTATCAGAGTATTCTGGACAAAATATGGGGATACAAGCCATCACCAACCACTACCACCCCCAACTCCATTCTCATGAACATAAATTTAAGCAGAGACTTTCTATGTTCACTCATTTTCAATAAATTATTTCTTATGAACAAATTGAACCTATAATAATAGCTATAGTGTTTTGGGTGAGTAGCATGTTTCACCATCACTCATCTGCTGCGTACCAGGCTCCAGGCACTGGGTCAGGCAGGATCTGGAGACACAGGGATGATTCTTGCAGGGAAACAGTGTTTGAATAGCTCATAGTCTAGTAAGCAGACAGCCACAAATTAAATAGTTGAAAAATAAATGTGATGAGAACTGTGGCAGGAGTGAGCTAGGGACTCTCAGAACACAGAGAAGAACCATGTAATCCAGGTGGTCGGGAACAGCTTCACAGAGGGAGTAATATAATATTACTACTCACATTTACAGATGAGATAACTGAGGATCAGAGAGGTTAATTCATTCACTCAGCATTATATACCCAGACAGTGATGGAGACAGTTATCCACCTATGCCTGTTTAAATGCAAAGTACTATGAAAATGCACCATGCATTACAAGAATCCTTCCCTCTTTTTTAAAAAAAAATTATTTATTTATTTTTGGCTGAATTGGGTCTTTGTTGTTGCGTGCGGGCCCTCTCTAGTCGCAGCGAGTGGGGCCACTCTTCATTGCAGTGCGCGGGCTTCTCCTGTTGCTGAGCGTGGGCTCTAGGCACGCAGGCTTCAGTAGTCGTGGCACGCGGGCTCAGTAGTTGTGTCTCGTGGGCTCTAGAGCGCATGCTCAGTAGTTGTGGCCCATTGTGGCACACGGGCTTAGTTGCTCTGCGGCATGTGGGATATTCCCAGACCAGGGCTCAAACCCGTGTCCCCTGCATTGGCAGGTGGATTCTTAACCACTGCACCACCAGGGAAGTCCCCTTCCCTCTTATTATTATCCTCTCTTTCAATCCACATTCACCACCTCTACTTCAACTTGGTCCTGCTTTACCTTTGATTCTTGCCTTTCTATTTTTTATTTTGAGATTTTATTGCAACAGTTGTAAATTCACATGCAGTTGGAAGAAGTAATACCGAGAAGATTTTGTAAAACTACAGTACAACGTCACAAATTGATATGGGTGCAGTCCACTGATCTTATTCAAATTTCCCAGTTGTACTCATTTGTGCATGTGTGTGTGTGTACTTAGTGCTATACAATCTTTTCACATGTGTAGGTTTGTGTATCCAACACTACAATAAACATACTAAACTGTTCCTTCATCACAAGGATTCCACCTATGATTCTTTGATAATGACACACATTTCCCCACCCTACCAACCTTAAACCCCTTAACCTGGAAGCTACAAATATGTTCTATGTTTCTAAAATTTCGTCATTTCAAAATTGATGCAATAATGAAATCATACAGTATGTAACCTTTGGGGTTGTCTTTTTTTTCTTCCTTCAGCGTAATTCCCTGAAGACTAATCCAAGTTGTTGAGTGTATCAAGAGTTTGTTCTTTTTTATTTCTGAGTAGTACACTGTGAAATAGATGTATCACAGTTTGTTGAACTGTTCACCTGTTGAAGGACATCTGGGTTTTTTCTAATTTGGGACTATTACAAATAGCACTGCAATGAACATTTGTATAACAGATTTTTGTGTAAACATAAACTTTTATTTCTCTGGGGTAAATGCCCAAGAATAAAATTGCTAGGACCTCTGGAAATTGCATAATTAGTTTTGAAGAAACAGCCAACCTGTATTGCAGAATGGCGGTATCATTTTATACTCCTATGGAAAATGTACGAGAACGAGCGATCCAGATTATCCACATCTTTACCAGTGTTTGGATTGACACTCGTTTATATTTTGGCCAGTCCGATAAGTGTGTAGGGCTATCTCCTTGTCATTTTCATTTGCTTTTCTTGTGGCTAACGGTGTGTAATATATTTTCATGTGTGTGTGTGTGTGTGTGTGTGTGTGTGTTTTGCCATTTTATATCCTCTACAGTGAAATAGCCATTCATATCTTTTGTCTATTTTCTATTTGGTTTATTTTTTAACTTCGTTTTTTAAAGAATTCTTATGTATTCTAAATACTAATCCTTCTTCAAATATGTGGCTTGCAAATATTTTCTCCTAGTCTGTAGCTTGTATTTTCGTCATATTCCCATGAGTTTTCTCAGAGCAAAAGGTTTTAATTTTGATGAGGTTCAATTTCTCATTTTTCCTTTTATGTATCAGGCTTTTGGTGTCAAGCCTAAGAACTCTTTTCCTAGACCTAGACCTCAAAGATTTTTCTATGTATTTGAAATATTTTTATTGTTTTATGTTTTACTTTTATATCCATAATCTATTTTGAATTAACTTTTATATAATGTGGGAAGTTTAGGTCGAGATTCATTTCTTGAGCCTATGGACGTCTGATTGCTCTAGAATCATTTATTGAAAAGGCTATCTTTCTTCCATTGGATTCCTTTTGTACCCTTCTCAAAATTCAATTCTGTGTATTTGTATGGTACTATTTCTGGACTCTCTACCTATTCCACTCAAATGTGTATCTATCCCTTAGCAAGTATCACACTGTCTGGATTACTGTAGTTAAAAAGTAAGTCTTGGGCTTCCCTGGTGGTGCGGTGGTTGAGAGTCCACCCACTGATACAGGGGACACAGGTTCGTGCCCCGGTCTGGGAAGACCCCACATGCCATGGAGTGGCTGGGCCCGTGAGCCATGGCTGCTGAGCCTGCGCGTCCGGAGCCTATGCTCCGCAACAGGAGAGGCAACAACAGTGTAAGGCCCGCGTAACACAAAAAAACAAAAACAAAACAAAACAAAACAAAAAAACCCCAGTAAGTCTTAATATAACGCCTACTTTACATTTTTCTTACATCTTTATTGGAGTATAATTGCTTTACAATGGTGTGTTAGTTTCAGTTTTTATAACAAACTGAATCAGATATACATATACATATGTTCCCATATCTCTTCCCTCTTGCGTCTCCCTCCCTCCCACCCTACCTATCCCACCACTCCAGGCGGTCACAAAGCACCGAGCTGATCTCCCTGTGCTATGCGGCTGCTTCCCACTAGCTATCTACCTTACGTTTGGTAGTGTATATATTCCCATGCCTCTCTCTCGCTATGTCAGAGTTTACCCTTCCCGCTCCCCAAATACTCAAGTCCATTCTCTAGTAGGTCTTGTTTTTATTCCTGTCTTACCCCTAGGTTCTTCATGACATTTTTTCCTTCAATTCCATATATATGTGTTATCATACAGTATTTGTCTTTCTCTTTCTGACTTACTTCACTCTGTATGACAGACTTTAGGTCTATCCACCTTATTACAAACAGCTCAATTTCATTTCTTTTTATGGCTGAGTAATATTCCATTGTATATATGTGCCACATCTTCTTTATCCATTCATCCAATGATGGACACTTAGGATAGTAGTGGGATTGCTGGGTCATATGGTAGTTCTATTTGTAGTTTTTAAGGAACCTCCATACTGCTCTCCATAGTGGCTATACCAATTCACACTCCCACCAGCAGTGCAAGAGTGTTCCCTTTTCTCCACACCCCCTCCAGCATTTATTGTTTCTAGATTTTTTGATGATGGCCATTCTGACTGGTGTGAGATGATATATCACTTAGTTTTGATTTTCATTTCTCTAATGATTAGTGATGTTAAGCATTCTTTCATGTGTTTGTTGGCAGTCTGTATATCTTCTTTGGAGAAATGTCTATTTAGGTCTTCTGCCCATTTTTGGATTGGGTTGTTGGTTTTTTTGTTATTGACCTGTATGAGCTGCTTATAAAATATGAAGATTAATACATTGTCAGTTTCTTCATTTGCAAATAGTTTCTCCCATTCTGAGGGTTGTCTTTTGGTCTTGTTCATGGTTTCCTTTGTTGTGCAAAAGCTTTGAAGTTTCATTAGGACCCATTTGTTTATTTTTGTTTTTATTTCCATTCCTCTAGGAGGTGGGTCAAAAAGGATCTTGCTGTGATTTATATCATAGAGTGTTCTGCCTATGATTTCCTCTAAGTGTGTGATAGTTTCTGGCCTTATATTTAGGTCTTTAATCCATTTTGAGTTTATTTTTGTGTATGGTGTTAGGGAGTGATCTAATCTTCTACTTTTACATGTACCTGTCCAGTTTTCCCAGCACCACTTATTGAAGAGGCTATCGTTCCTCCACTGTACATTCCTGCCTCCTTTATCAAAGATAAGGTGACCATATGTGTGTGGGTTTACCTCTGGGCTTTCTATCCTGCTCCATCGACCTCTCTTTCTGTTTTTGTGCCAGTACCATACTGTCTTGATTACTGTAGCTTTGTAGTATAGTCTGAAGTCAGGGAACCTGATTCCTCCAGCTCCGTTTTTCGTTCTCAAGATTGCTTTGGCTATTCGGGGTCGTTTGTGTTTCCATACAAATTGTGAAATTTTTTTTCTAGTTCTGTGAAAAATGCCAGTGGTAGTTTGATAGGGATTGCATTGAATCTATAGATTACGTTGTGTAATAGAGTCACTTTCACATTTTTGATTCTTCCAATCCAAGAACATGGTATATCTCTCCATCTATTTGTATCAGCTTTAATTTCTTTCATCAGTATCATAATTTTCTGCATGCAGGTCTTTTGTCTCCTTACATAGGTTTATTCCTAGATATTTTATTCTTTTTGTTGCAATGGTAAATGGGAGTGTTTTCCTGATTTCACTTTCAGATTTTTCATCATTAGTGTATAGGAATGCCAGAGATTACTGTGCATTAATTTTGTATCTTGCTACTTTACCAAATTCATTGATTAGCTCTAGTAGTTTCCTGGTAGCATCTTTAGGATTTTCTATGTATAGTATCATGTCATCTGCAAACAGTGACAGCTTTACTTCTTTTCTGATATGGATTCCTTTTGTTTCCCTTTCTTCTCTGATTGCTGTGGCTAAAACTTCCAAAACTATATTGAATAAGAGTGGTGAGAGTGGGCCACATGGTCTTGTTCCTGATCTTACTGGAAATGCTGGCTGTGGGTTTGTCATATATGGCCTTTATTATGTTGAGGAAAGTTCCCTCTATGCCTACTTTCTGCAGGGTTTTTATCATAAATGGGTGTTGAATTTTGTCAAAAGCTTTCTCTGCAACTATTGAGATGATCATATGGTTTTTCTCCTTCAATTTGTTAATATGGTGTATCACATTGATTGATTTGCGTATATTGAAGAATCCTTGCATTCCTGGAATAAACCCCACTTGAACATGGTGTATGATCCTTTTAATGTGCTGTTGGATTCTGTTTGCTAGTATTTTGTTGAGGATTTTTGCATCTATGTTCATCAGTGATATTGGCCTGTAGTTTTCTTTCTTTGTGACATCCTTGTCTGGTTTTGGTATCAAGGTGATGGTGGCCTCGTAGAAGGAATTTGGGAGTGTTCCTCCCTCTGCTATATTTTGGAAGAGTTCGAGAAGGATAGGTGTCAGCTCTTCTCTAAACGTTTGATAGAATTCACCTGTGAAGCCATCTGGTCCTGGGCTTTTGTTTGTTGGAAGATTTTTAATCACAGTTTCAATTTCAGTGCTTGTGATTGGTCTGTTCATATTTTCTATTTCTTCCTGATTCAGTCTTGGCAGGTTGTGCATTTCTAAGAATTTGTCCATTTCTTCCAGATTGTCCATTTTATTGGCATAGAGTTGCTTGTAGTAATCTCTCATGATTTTTTTTATTTCTGCAGTGTCAGTTGTTACTTCTCCTTTTTCATTTCTAATTCTATTGATTTGAGTCTTCTCCCTTTTTTTCTTGATGAGTCTGGCTAGTGGTTTATCTATTTTGTTTATCTTCTCAAAGAACCAGCTTTTAGTTTTATTGATCTTTGCTATCGTTTCCTTCATTTCTTTTTCATTTATTTCTGATCTGATTTTTATGATTTCTTTCCTTCTGCTAGCTGTGGGGGTTTTTTGTTCTTCTTTCTCTAATTGCTTGAGGTGCAAGGTTAGGTTGTTTATTCGAGATGTTTCCTGCTTCTTAAGGTGGGCTTGTATTGCTATAAACTTCCCCCTTAGAACTGCTTTTGCTGCATCCCATAGGTTTTGGGTCGTTGTGTCTCCATTGTCATTTGTTTCTAGGTATTTTTTTATTTCCTCTTTGATTTCTTCAGTGATCACTTCATTATTAAGTAGTGTATTGTTTAGCCTCCATGTGTTTGTATTTTTTAAAGATCTTTTCCTGTAATTGATATCTAGTCTCATGGCGTTGTGGTCGGAAAAGATACTTGATACAATTTCAGTTTTCTTAAATTTACCAAGGCTTGATTTGTGACCCAAGATATGATCTATCCTGGAGAATGTTCCATGAGCACTTGAGAAAAATGTGTATTCTGTTGTTTTTGGATGGAGTGTCCTATAAATATCAATTAAGTCCATCTTGTTTAATGTATCATTTAAAGCTTGTGTTTCCTTATTTATTTTCATTTTGGATGATCTGTTCATGGGTGAAAGTGGGGTGTTAAAGTCCCCTACTATGAATGTGTTACTGTTGATCTCCCCTTTTATGGTTGTTAGTGTTTGCCTTATGTATTGAGGTGCTCCTATGTTGGGTGCATAAATATTTACAATTGTTATATCTTCTTCTTAGATCGATCCCTTGATCATTATGTAGTGTCCTTCTTTGTCCCTTTTAATAGTCCTTATTTTAAAGTCTATTTTGTCTGATATGAGAATTGCTACTCCAGCTTTCTTTTGGTTTCCATTTGCATGGAATATCTTTTTCCATCCCCTTACTTTCAGTCTGTATGTGTCTCTAGTTCTGAAGTGGGTCTCTTGTAGACAGCATATATAAGGGTCTTGTTTTTGTATCCATTCAGCCAATCTGTGTCTTTTGGTGGGAGCATTTAGTCCATTTACATTTCAGGTAACTATCGATATGTATGTTCCTATTTCCATTTTATATATTGTTTTGGGTTCGCTACTATAGGTCATTTCCTTCTCTTGTGTTTCGTGTCTAGAGAAGTTCCTTTAGCATTTGTTGTAAAGCTGGTTTGGTGGTGCTGAACTCTCTCAGCTTTTGCTTGTCTGTAAAGGTTTTAATTTCTCCATCAAATGTGAATGAGATCCTTGCTGGGTAGAGTAGTCTTGGTTGCAGGCTATTCTCCTTCAGCACTTTCAGTATGTCCTGCCACTCCCTTCTGGCTTGTAGGGTTTCTGCTGAGAGATCAGCTGTTAACCTTATGGGGATTCCCTTGTGTGTTATTTGTTGTTTTTCCCTTGCTGCTTTTAATATGCTTTCTTTGTATTTAATTTTTGACAGTTTGATTAATATGTGTCTTGGCGTGTTTCTCCTTGTATTTATCCTGTATGGGACCCTCTGTGCTTCCTGGACTTGATTAACTATTTCCTTTCCCATATTAGGGAAGTTTTCAACTATAATCTCTTCAAATATTTTCTCAGTCCCTTTCTTTCTTTCTTCTTCTTCTGGAACCCCTATAATTCGAATGTTGGTGCGTTTCATGTTGTCCCAGAGGTCTCTGAGACTGTCCTCAGTTCTTTTCATTCTTTTTTCTTTATTCTGCTCTGCAGTAGTTATTTCCACTACTTTATCTTCCAGGTCACTTATCCGTTCTTCTGCCTCAGTTATTCTGCTATTGATCCTATCTAGAGTGATTTTAATTTCATTTATTGCATTGTTCATCGTTGCTTGTTTCATCTTTAGTTCTTGTAGGTCCTTGTTAACTGTTTCTTGCATTTTGTCCATTCTACTTCCAAGATTTCGGATCATCCTTACTATCATTATTCTGAATTCTTTTTCAGGTAGATTGCCTATTTCCTCTTCATTTGTTAGGTCTGGTGGGTTTTTATCTTGCTCCTTCATCTGCTGTGTGTTTTTCTGTCTTCTCATTTTGCTTATCTTACTGTGTTTGGGGTCTCCTTTTTGCAGGCTGCACTTTCGTAGTTCCCGTTGTTTTTGATGTCTGTCTCCAGTGGCTAAGGTTGTTTCAGTGGGTTGTGTAGGCTTCCTGGTGGAGGGGACTAGTGCCTGTGTTGTGCTGGATGAGGCTGGATCTTGTCTCTCTAGTGGGCAGGTTCACGTCTGGTGGTGTGTTTTGGGGTGTCTGTGGCCTTATTATGATTTTAGGCAGCCTCTCTGCTAATGGGTGGGGTTGTGTTCCTGTTTTGCTAGTTGTTTGGCATAGGTTGTCCAGCACTGTGGCTTGCTGGTCGTTGAGTGAAGCTGGGTGCTGGTGTTAAGATGGAGGTCTCTGGGATATTTCCACCGTTTAATATTATGTGGAGCTGGGAGGTCTCTTGTTGACCAGTGTCCTGAAGTTGGCTCTCCTACCTCAGAGGCAGAGCCCTGACTCCTGGCTGGAGCACCAAGAGCCTTTCATGCACACAGCTCAGAATAAAAGGGAGAAAAAGTAGGGAGAATTAGTAGAAGTATGAGTAAAGAAAGAAGGAAAGGAGGAAAGGAAGGAAGGAAGAAAGAAGCAAAGAAGGAAAGAAAGGAGGGAGGGAGGGAGGGAGGGAGGAAGGAAGGAAGGAGGGAAAGAAGGAAAAAAGACAGAAAGAAAGATGATACAGTAAAAATAAAATAAAGTATAATATAGTTATTGAATTAAAAAATATTTAGAAAAAAAAAAAAAAAAGGGACGGATAGAACCTTAGGACAAATGTTGGAAGCAAAGCTATACAGAAAAAATCTTACACAGAAGCATACACATACACCTTCACAAAAAGAGGTAAAGGGGGAAAAATCATAAATCCTGCTCCCTGAGACCACCTCCTCAATTTGGGGTGATTCGTTGTCTAAAGTAGGGAAGGAAGGAAGGAAAGAAAGAAAGAACGAAGGTAAAGTATAATAAAGTTATTACAATTAAACTTAATTATTAAGAAAAAGAATTTTTAAAAAAAAGTCATGGACGGATAGAGCCCTAGGACAAATGGTGGAAGCAAGAGTATACAGACAGGATCTCACACAGAAGCATACACGTACACATTCACAAAAAGAGGAAAAGGGAAAAAAATCATAGATCTCGCTCCTAAATTCCACCTCTTCAATTTGGGATCATTCCTTGTCTATTCAGGTATTCCACAGATGCAGGGTATATCAAGTTGATTGTGGAGCTTTAATCCGCTGCTTCTGTGGCTGCTGGGAGAGATTTCCCTTTCTCTTCTTTGTTCTCACAGCTCACAGGAGCTCAGCTTTGGATTTGGCCCTGCCTCTGCGTGTAGATCGCTGGAGGGCGTCTGTTTTTTCGCTCAGACAGGACGGGGTTAAAGGAGCCGCTGATTCGGGGCCTCCGGCTCACTCAGGCCGGGGGTTGGGGGATGGGGGTAGGATGGGCACTACGTGCGGGGCGGGCCTGCGGCTGCAGAGGCAGCGTGACGTTGCGGCAGAGGCCGGCGTGATGTTGCACCAGCCTGAGACCCGCCGTGCGTACTCCCGGGGAAGTTGTCCCTGGATCCCGGGAACCTGGCAGTGGCGGGCTGCACAGGCTCTGCGGAAGAGGGGTGTGGAGAGAGACCTGTGCTCGCACACAGGCCCCTTGGTGGCGGCAGCAGCAGCCTTAGCGTCTCCCGCCCGTCTCTGGGGTCCACAGTTTTAGCCGCGGCTCGCGCCCGTCTCTGGGGTTTGCGCTTTCAGCCGCGGCTCGCGCCCGTCTCGGGGGCTCGCGCCCTCAGCCGCGGCTCACGCCCGTCTCTGGGGTTCGCGCTTTTAGCCGCGGCTCGCGCCCGTCTCTGGAGTTCCTTTAAGCAGCGCTCTTAAACCCCTCTCCTCGCGCACCAGGAAACAAAGAGGGAAGAAAAAGTCTCTTGCCTCTTCGGCCGGTGCAGGCTTTTCCCCGAACTCCCTCCCGGCTAGTCGTGGTGCACTAACCCCTTCAGGCTATGTTCAAGCCGCCAACCCCAGTCCTCTCCCTGAGCTCCGTCCAAAACCAAAACCCGAGCCTCAGCTCGCAGCCCCGCCCGCCCCGGCGGGTGAGCAGACAAGCCACTCGGGCTGGTGAGTGCCGGTCGGCACCGATCGTCTGTGCAGGAATCTCCCCGCTTTGCCCTCCGCACCCGTCGCTGTGCACTACTCCGCGGTCCCGATACTCCCCCCTCTGCCTCCTGCTGTCTCCGCCCGCGGAGGGGCTTTCTAGTGTGTGGAAACTTTCCTCCTTCACAGCTCCCTCCCACTGGTGCAGGTGCCGTCCTTATTCTTTTGTCTCTGTTTTTTCTTTTGCCCTACCCAGTTACATGGGGAGTTTCTTGCCTTTTGGGAGGTCTGAGGTCTTCTGCCAGCCTTCAGTAGGAGTTCTGTAGGAGTTGTTCCACGTGTGGATGTATTTCTGGTGTATCCGTGGGGAGGAAGGCGATCTCCGCGTCTTACTCTTCCGCCATCTTCAAGGTCCCCCCCTAGATTTTTTGATGATAGCCATTCTGACTGGTGCGAGATAATATCTCATTGCAGTTTCCATTTGCATTTCTCTAATGATTAATGATGTTGAGCATTCTTTCATGTGTTTGTTGGCACTCTGTATATCTTCCTTGGAGAAATGTCTGTTTAGGTCTTCTGCCCATTTTTGGATTGGGTTGTTTGTTTTTTTTGTTACTGAGCTGCATGACTGCTTGTAAACTATGAAAAGTAATCCTTTGTCAGTTTCTTCATTTGCAAATATTTTCTCCCATTCTGAGGGTTGTCTTTTGGTCTTGTTTATGGTTTCCTTTGCTGTGCAAAAGCTTTGAAGGTTCATTAGGTCCATTTGTTTATTTTTGTTTTTATTTCCATTTCTCTAGGAGGTGGGTCAAAAAGGATCTTGCTGTGATTTATGTCATAGACTGTTCTGCCTATGTTTTCCTCTAAGAGTTTGATAGTGTCTGGCCTTACATTTAGGTCTTTAATCCATTTTGCGCTTATTTTTGTGTATGATGTTAGGGAGTGATCCAATCTCATACTTTTACATGTACCTGTCCAGTTTTCCCAGCACCACTTATTAAAGAGGCTGTCCTTTCTCCACTGTACATTCCTGCCTCCTTTATCAAAGATAAGGTGACCATATGTGCGTGGGTTTATCTCTGGGCTTTCTATCCTGTTCCATTGATCTATCTTTCTGTTTTTGTGCCAGTACCATACTGTCTTGATTACTGTAGCTTTGTAGTATAGTCTAAAGTCAGGGAGCCTGATTCCTCCAGCTCCATTTTTCGTTCTCAAGATTACTTTGTCTATTCGGGGTCTTTTGCGTTTCCATACAAATTGTGAAAAATTTTTTTCTAGTTCTGTGAAAAATGCCAGTGGTAGTTTGATAGGGATTGCATTGAATCTGTAGATTGCTTTGGGTAGTAGAGTCATTTTCACAATGTTGATTCTTCCCATCCAAGAACATGATATATCTCTCCATCTATTTGTATCATCGTTAATTTCTTTCATCAGTGTCTTATAATTTTCTGCATACAGGTGTTTTGTCTCCTTAGGTAGGTTTATACATAGATAGTTTATTCTTTTTGTTGCAGTAGTAAATGGGAATGTTTTCTTGATTTCACTTTCAGATTTCTCATCATTAGTGTATAGGAATGCCAGAGATTTCTGTGCATTAATTTTGTATCCTTCAAATTTACCAAATTCATTGATTAGCTCTAGTAATTTCCTCATAGCATCCTTAGGATTCTCTATGTATAGTATCATGTCATCTGCAAACAGTGACAGCTTTACTTCCTCACTTCCGATTTGGATTCCTTTTATTTCCTTTTCTTCTCTGATTGCTGTGGCTAAAACTTCCAAAACTATGTTGAATAAGAGTGGTGAGAGTTGGCAACCTTGTCTTGTTCCTGATATTAGTGGAAATTCTTTCATTTTTTCAACATTGAGGATGACGTTGGGTGTTGGTTTGTCATACATGGCCTTTATTATGTTGAGGAAAGTTCCCTCTATGCCTACTTTCTGCAGGGTTTTTAATCATAAATTGGTGTTGAATTTTGTCAAAAGCTTTCTCTGCATCTATTGAGATGATCATATGGTTTTTCTCCTTCAATTTGTTAATATGGTTTATCACATTGATTGATTTGTGTATGTTAAAGAATCCTTGCATTCCTGGAATAAACCCCACTTGATCATGGTGTATGATCCTTTTAATGTGCTGTTGGATTCTGTTTGCTAGTATTTTGTTGAGGATTTTTGCATCTATGTTCATCAATGATATTGGCCTGTAGTATTCTTTCTTTGCGACATCCTTGTCTAGTTTTGGTATCAAGGTGATGGTGGCCTCGTAGAATGAGTTTGGGAGCGTTCCTCCCTCTGCTATATTTTGGAAGAGTTTGAGAAGTGTAGGTGTTAGCTCTTCTCTAAATGTTTGATAGAATTCGCCTGTGAAGCCATCTGGTCCTGGGCTTTTGTTTGTTGGAAGATTTTTAATCACTGTTTCAATTTCAGTGCTTGTGATTGGTCTGTTAATATTTTCTATTTCTTCCTGATTCAGTTTTAGCAGCTTGTGCATTTCTAAGAATTTGTCCATTTCTTCCAGGTTGCCCATTTTATTGGCATAGAGTTGTTTGTAGTGATGTCTCATAATCTTTTGTATTTCTGCAGTGTTCTCCTTTTTCATTTCTAATTCTATTGATTTGAGTGTTCTCCCTTTTTTTCCTGATTAGACTGGCTAATGGTTTATCTATTTTTTTTGTCTTCTCAAAGAACCAGCTTTTAGTTTTATTGATCTTTGCTATCATTTCCTTCATTTCTTTTTCATTTATTTCTGATCTGATTTTTATGATTTCTTTCCTTCTGCTAACTGTGGGTTTTTTGTTCTTCTTTCTCTAATTGCTTTAGGTGCAAAGTTAGGTTGTTTATTCAAGATATTTCCTGTTTCTTAAGGTGGGCTTGTATTGTTATAAAATTCCCTCTTAGAACTGCTTTTGCTGCATCCCATAGGTATTGGGTCGTCCTGTCTCCATTGTCATTTGTTTCTAGGTATTTTTTTAATTTCCTCTTTGATTTGTTCAGTGATAACTTCGTCATTAAGTAGTGTATTGTCTAGCCTCCATGTGTTTGTATTTTTTACAGATCTGTTCCTGTAATTGATATCTCTTCTCATAGCATTGTGGTCGGAATAGGTACTTGATACAATTTCAATCTTTTTAAATTTACCAAGGCTTGATTTGTGACCCAAGATATGATCTATCCTGGAGAATGTTCCATGAGCACTTGAGAAAAATGTGTATTCTGTTGTTTTTGGATGGAATGTCCTATAAATATCAATTAAGTCCATCTTGTTTAATGTATCATTTAAAGCTTGTGTTTCCTTATTTATTTTCATTTTGGATGATCTGTCCATGGGTGAAAGTGGGGTGTTAAAGTCCCCTACTATGAATGTGTTACTGTCGATTGCCCCTTTTATGGCTGTTAGTATTTGCCTTATGTATTGAGGTGCTCCTATGTTGGGTGCATAAATATTTACAATTGTTATATCTTCTTCTTGGATCGATCCCTTGATCATTCTGTAGTGTCCTTCTTTGTCTCTTCTAATAGTCTTTATTTTAAAGTTTATTTTGTCTGATATGAGAATTGCTACTCCAGCTTTCTTTTGGTTTCCATTTGCATGGAATATCTTTTTCCATCCCCTTACATTCAGTCTGTATGTGTCTCTAGGTTGGAATTGGGTCTCTTGTAGACAGCATATATATGTGTCTTGTTTTTGTATCCATTCAGCCAATCTGTGTCTTTTGGTGGGAGCATTTAGTCCATTTACATTTAAGATAATTATCGATATGTAGTTTCCTATTCCCATATTCTTAATTGTTTTGGGTTCTTTATGGTTGGTCTTTTCCTCCTCTTGTGTTTCTTGCCTAGAGAACTTCCTTTAGCATTTGTTGTAAAGCTGGATTTGTCGTGCTGAACTCTCTCAGCTTTTGCTTGTCTGTAAAGCTTTTAATTTCTCCAACAAATCTGAATGAGATCCTTGCTGGCTAGAGTCATCTTGGTTGCAGGTTTTTGTCCTTCATCATTTTAAATATGTCCTGCCTGTCGCTTCTGGCTTGCAGTGTTTCTGTTGAAAGATCAGCGGTTTACCTTATGGGGATTTCCTTGTGTGTTATTTGTTGTTTTTCCCTTGCTGCTTTTAATATGTTTTCTTTGTATTTAATTTTTGACAGTTTGATTAATATGTGTCTTCGTGTATTTCTCCTTGGATTTATCCTGTATGAGACTCTCTGTGCTTCTTGGACTTCATTAACTATTTCCTTTCCTATATTAGGGAAGTTTTCAAGTATAGTCACTTCAAATAATTTCTCAGTCTCTTTCTTTTTCTCTTCTTCTGGAAAACCTATAATTCATATGTTGGTGCATTTAATGTTGTCCCAGAAGTCTCTGAGACTGTCCTCAGTTCTTTTCATTCTTTTTTCTTTATTCTGCTCTGCAGTAGTTATTTCCACTATTTTATCCTCCAGGTCACTTATCCGTTCTTCTGCCTCAGTTATTCTGCTATTGATCCCATCTAGAGTATTTTTAGTTTTATTTCTTGTGTTTTTCATCACTTCTTGTTTCATCTTTAGTTCTTCTAGGTCCTTGTGAAATGTTTCTTGCATTTTGTCTCTTCTATTTCCAAGATTTCGGATCATCCTTACTATCATTATTCTGAATTCTTTTTCAGGTAGATTGCCTATTTCCTCTTCATTTGTTAGGTGTGGTGGGTTTTTATCTTGCTCGTTCAACAGCTGTGTGTTTTTCTGTCTTCTCATTTTGCTTATCTAACTGTGTTTGGGGTCTGCTTTTTGCAGGCTGCAGTTTCGTAGTTCCCGTTGTTTTTGCTGTCTGTCCTCAGTGGCTAAAGTTGGTTCAGTGGGTAGTGTAGGCTTCCTGTTGGAGGGGACTAGTTCCTGTGTTCTGGTGGATGAGGCTGGATCTTGTCTTTCTCGTGGGAATGTGACGTCTGTTGGTGTGTTTTGGGGTGTTTGTGGACTTATTATGATTTTAGGCAGCCTCTCTGCTAATGGGTGTGGTTGTGTTCCTGTCTTTCTAGTTGTTTGGCATAGAGTGTCCAGCACTGTAGCTTGCTGGCCGTTGAGTGAAGTTGGGTGCTGGCGTTGAGATGGAGATCTCTGGGAGATTTTTGCCATTTGATATTATGTGTAGCTGTGAGGTCTCTTGTTGACCAGTGTCCTGAAGTTGGCTCTCCCACCTCAGATGCACAGCACTGACTCCTGGCTGCAGCACCAAGAGCCTTTCTTCCACATGGCTCAGAATAAAAGTGAGAAAAAGTGGTAAGAAGAATTAGTAGAAGCAGGAAGAAAGGAAGAAAGAAAGAAAGAAGGAAAGAAAGAAGGAAAGAAAGGAGGGAGGGGGTGAGAGGGAGGGAGGAAGGAAGGAAGGAGGAAAAAAGAGAGAAAGAAAGAAGGTAAAGGAAAATAAAATAAAGTAAGATAAAATAAAGTTATTAAAATAAAAAAATAAATTTTAAGAAAGGAAAATTAAGAAAGAAAAGCAAAAGCACAAAAAACGGACGGATAGAACCCTAGGACAAATGATGGAAGCAAAGCTATACAGACAAAAGCTCACACAGAAGCATACACATACACACTCACAAAAAGAGGAAAAGGTGAAAAAATCATAAATCTTGCTCTCAAAGTCCACCTCCTCAATTTTGGATGATTCGTTGTCTACAGGACAGAAAGAAGGAAAGAAAGAAAGAAAGAAAGAAGATAAAGTAAAATAAAATAAAGTAAGATAAAATAAAATAAAATAATTAAAAAGAAAAATAGTTATTAAGAAAAAAAAAGTTAAAAACAAAACCAAAGAAAACAAAAAAAAAGCAGACGGATTGAAGCCTAGGACAAATGGAAGCAAAGCTATACAGACAAAATCTCACACAGAAGCATACACATACACATCACAAAAATAGGAAAATGGGAAAAGATCATAAATCTTGCTCTCAAAGTCCACCTCCTCAATTTTGGATGATTCATTGTCTACAGGATGGAAAGAAGGAAAGAAAGAAAGAAAGAAAAAGATAAAGTAAAATAAAATAAAGTAAGATAAAATAAAATAAAATAATTAAAATGAAAAATAATTATTAAGAAAAGAAAAGTTAAAAACAAAACCAAAGAAAACTAAAAAAAGCGGACGGATAGAAGCCTAGGACAAATGGTGGAAGCAAAGCTATACAGACAAAATCTCACACAGAAGCATACACATACACACTCACAAAAATAGGAAAATGGGAAAAAATCATAAATCTTGCTCTCAAAGTACGCCTCCTCAATTTGGGATGATTCATTGTCTATTCATGTATTCCACAGATGCAGGGTACATCAAGTTTATTGTGGAGCTTTAATCCACTGCTTCTGAGGTTGCTGGGAGAGATTTCCCTTTCTCTTCTTTGTTCTCACAGCTCCCGGGGCTCAGCTTTGAATTTGGCCCCGCCTCTGTGTGTGGTCGGTGGAGGGGGTCTGTTCTTCACTCAGACAGGACCTGGTTAAAGGAGCAGTTGCTTCGGGGACTCTGGCTCTCTTAGGCTCCGGAGAGGGAGGGGCACGGTGTGCGGGGCGAGCCTGTGGCAGCAGAGGACAGCGTGACGTTGCACCAGCTGGAGCTGCGCCATGTGTTCTCCCGGAGAAGTCATCCCTGGATCCCGGCACCCTGGTGGTCGTGGGCTGCACAGGCTCCCTGGAAGGGGAGTGTGGATAGTTACCTGTGCTCACGCACAGGATTCTTGGTGGGGGCGGCAACAGCCTTAGCATCTTATGCCCGTCTCTGGGGTCCGTGCTTTTAGCCGCAGTTGGTGCCCTTCTCTGGAGCTCCTTTAAGCAGCGCTCTTAATCCCCTCTCCTGGCGCACCAGGAAACAAAGAGGGAAGAAAAATTTCTTGCCTCTTTGGCAGGTCCAGACTTTTCCCCAGACTCCCTGCCGGCTAGCCGTGGTGCACTAACCCCCTGCAGGCTGTGTTTATGCCGCCAACCTCAGTCCTCTCCCTGTGATCAGACCAAAGCCCGAGCCTCAGCTCCCGGCCCCGCTTGCCCTGGCTGTTGGGCAGACAAGCCTCTCGGGCTGGTGAGTGCCAGTCGGCACCGATCCTCTGTGAGGGAATCTCTCCGCTTTGCCCTCTGCACCCCTGTTGCCGTGCTCTCCTCCGCGGCTCCGAAGCTCTTCTCTCCGGCAACCACAGTCTCCGCCTGCGAACGGGCTTCCTAGTGTGTGGAAACCTTTCCTCCTTCACAGCTGCCTCCCACTGGTGCAGGTCCCGTCTCCATCCTTTTGTCGCTGTTTATTCCCCTTTCTTTTGCCCTACCCAGGTACGTGGGGAGTCTCCTGCCTTTTCAGAAGTTTGAGGTCTTCTGCCAGCATTCAGTAGGTGCTCTGTAGGAGTTGTTCCACGAGTAGATGTATTTCTGGTGTATCTGTGGGGAGGAAAGTGATCTCCGCGTCTTACTCTTCCACCAACTTCCTGGACGCCTCCACCTACTTTACACTTAATCAAGATTATTTTAGCTGTCCTTGGGCCTCTGAATTTCCATATAAATTTCAGAATAGATTTATCTATATCTACAAAACATCCTTCCTGGGATTTTGATAGGAATCATATTAAGCCTATAAGTCTGTTTGGAGAGCTTTGACCTCTTTTCTAGTATTACCTTCAAATCCATGAACCCAGTAGGTCTCTCTGTTTAGGTCTTCTTTGGTGTCATTTGTCAATATGTTATGATTGTGATCATGTGGATCCTGCATATGTTTTTTCAAGTGTATACGTAAGTCTTTCTCTTTTTTTGGAGTGATTTTAAATGGTAATATGGGTTTAATTTTGGTTTTCTTTAATCATTTTTAGCATATAGAAATGCAATTATATTTTAACCTTGATAAAAATGTTTATTTAAGGTCATATTGTAAAGATGGCAGTGAAAATCTGAAAGTGAAATCAAGAAAACGCTCCCATTTACCATTGCAACAAAAACAATAAAATATCTAGGAATAAACCTACCTAAGGAGACAAAAGACCTGTATGCAGAAAATTATAAGATACTGATGAAAGAAATTAAAGATGATACAAATAGATGGAGAGATATACCATGTTCTTGGATGGGAAGAATCAACATTGTGAAAATGACTCTACTACCCAAAGCAATCTACAGATTCAATGCAATCCCTGTCAAACGACCACTGGCATTTTTCACAGAACTAGAACAAAAAATTTCGCAATTTGTTTGGAAACACAAAAGACCCCGAATAGCCAAAGCAATCTTGAGAACGAAAAAAGGAGCTGGAGGAATCAGGCTCCCTGACTTCAGACTATACTACAAAGCAACAGTAATCAAGACAGTATGGTACTGGCACAAAAACAGAAAGATAGATTAGTGGAACAGGATAGAAAGCCCAGAGATAAACCCACGCACATATGGACACCTTATCTTTGATAAAGGAGGCAGGAATGTACAGTGGAGAAAGGACAGCCTCTTCAATAAATGGTGCTGGGAAAACTGGACAGGTACATGTAAAAGTATGAGATTAGATCACTCCCTAACACCATACACAAAAATAAGCTCAAAATGGATTAAAGACCTAAATGTAAGGCCAGAAACTATCAAACTCTTAGAAGAAAACATAGGAAGAACACTCTATGACATAAATCACAGCAAGATCCTTTCTGACCCACCTCCTAGAGTAATGGAAATAAAAACAAAAATAAACAAATGGGACCTAATGAAACTTCAAAGCTTTTGCACAGCAAAGGAAACCATAATCAAGACCAAAAGACAACCCTTAGAATGGGAGAAAACATTTGCAAATGAAGCAACTGACAAAGGATTAATCTCCAAAATTTACAAGCAGCTCATGCAGCTCAATAACAAAAAAACAAACAACCCCATCCAAAAATGGGCAGAAGACCTAAACAGACATTTCTCCAAAGAAGATATACAGAATGCCAACAAACACATGAAAGAATGCTCAACATCATTAATCATTAGAGAAATGCAAATCAAAACTACAATGAGATATCATCTCACACCAGTCAGAATGGCCATCATCAAAAAATCAAGAAACAATAAATGCTGGAGAGGGTGTGGAGAAAAGGGGACACTCTTGCACTGCTGGTGGGAATGTGAATTGGTTCAGCCACTATGGAGAACAGTATGGAGGTTCCTTAAAAAACTACAAATAGAATTACCATATGACCCAGCAATCCCACTACTGGGCATATACCCTGAGAAAACCAAAATTCAAAAAGAGTCATGTACCAAAATGTTCATTGCAGCTCTATTTACAAGAGCCCAGAGATGGAAAGAACCTAAGCGCCCATCATCGGACGAATGGATAAAGAAGATGTGGCACATATACACAATGGAATATTACTCAGCCTTAAAAAGAAATGAAATTGAGTTATTTGTAATGAGATGGATAGACCTAGAGTCTGTCATACAGAGTGAAGTAAGTCAGAAAGAAAAAGACAAATACCGTATGCTAACACATATATATAGAATTTAAGGAAAAATAATGTCATGAAGAACCTAGGGATAAGACAGGAATAGAGGCACAGACCTACTGGAGAACGGACTTGAGGATATGGGGAGGGGGAAGGGTGAGTTTTGACAGGGCGAGAGAGAGTCATGGACATATACACACTAACAAACGTAGTAAGGTAGATAGCTAGGGGGAAGCAGCCGCAAGGCACTGGGATATTAGCTCTGGGCTTTGGGACAGCCTGGAGGGGTGGGATGGGGAGAGTGGGAGGGAGGGAGACGCAAGAGGGAAGACACATGGGAGCATATGTATATGTATAGCTGATTCACTTTGTTATAAATCAGAAACTAACACACCATTGTAAAGCAATTATACCCCAATAAAGATGTTAAAAATATATATATATCTAGGAATAAACCTACCTAAGGAGACAAAAGACCTGTATGCAGAAAATTATAAGATACTGATGAAAGAAATTAAAGATGATACAAATAGATGGAGAGATATACCATGTTCTTGGATGGGAAGAATCAACATTGTGAAAATGACTCTACTACCGAAAGCAATCTACAGATCCAACGCAATCCCTATCAAACTACCACTGGCATTTTTCACAGAACTAGAACAAAAATTTTCCAATTTGTATGGAAACACAAAAGACCCCGAATAGCCAAAGCAATCTTGAGAACGAAAAACGGAGCTGGAGGAATTAGGCTCCCTGACTTCAGTCTATACTACAAAGCTATAGTAATCAAGACAGTATGGTACTGGCACAAAAACAGAAAGATAGATCAATGGAACAGGATAGAAAGCCCAGAGATAAACCCACGCACATATGGTCACCTTATCTTTGATAAAGGAGGCAGGAATATACAGTGGAGAAAGGACAGCCTCTTCAATAAGTGGTGCTGGGAAAACTGGACAGGTACCTGTAAAAGTATGAGATTAGGTCACTCCCTAACACCATACACAAAAATAAGTGCAAAATGGATTAAAGACCTAAATGTAAGGCCAGAAACTATCAAACTCTTAGAGGAAAACATAGGCAGAACACTCTATGACGTAAATCACAGCAAGATCCTTTTTGACCCACCTCCTTAGAGAAATGGAAATAAAAAACAAAAATAAACAAATGGACCTAATGAACCTTCAAAGCTTTTGCACAGCAAAGGAAACCATAAACAAGACCAAAAGACAACCCTCAGAATGGGAGAAAATATTTGCAAATGAAGCAACTGACAAAGGATTTATCTGCAAAATTTACAAGGAGCTCATGCAGCTCATTAACAAAAAATCAACAACCCAATCCAAAATGGGCAGAAGACCTAAATAGATATTTCTCCAAAGAAGATATACAGACTGCCAACAAACACATGAAAGAATGGTCAACATCATTAATCATTAGAGAAATGAAAATCAAAACTACAATGAGATATCATCTCACACCAGTCAGAATGGCCATCATCAAAAAATCTAGAAACAATAAATGGTGGAGAGGGTATGGGGAAAAGGGAACACTCTTGCACTGCTGGTGGGAATGTGAATTGGTTCAGCCACTATGGAGAACAGTATGGAGGTTCCTTAAAAAACTGCAAACAGAACTATCATATGACCCAGCAATCCCACTACTGGACATATACCCTGAGAAAACCATAATTCAAAAAGAATCATGTACCAAAATGTTCAGTGCAGCTCTATTTACAATAGCCTGGAGATGGAAACAACCTAAGTGCCCATCATTGGATGAATGGATAAAGAACATGTGGCACATATATACAATGGAATATTACTCAGCCATAAAAAGAAACAAAATTGAGGTATTTGTAATGAGGTGGATGACCTAGAGTCTGTCATACAGAGTGAAGTAAGTTAGAAAGAGAAAGACAAATACCGTATGCTAACACATATATGTGGAATTTGAGAAAAAAAATGTCATGAAGAACCTAGGGTTAAGACAGGAATAAAGACACAGACCTACTAGAGAATGGACTTGAGGATATGGGGAGGGAGAAGTGTAAGCTCTGACAAAGCGAGAAAGAGGCATGGACATATATACACTACCAAATGTAAGGTAGATAGCTAGTGGGAAGCAGCCGCATAGCCCAGGGAGATCAGCTCAGTGCTTTGTGACCACCTGCAGAGGTGGGATAGGGAGGGTGGGAGGGAGGGAGCTGCAAGAGGGAAGAGATATGGGAACATATGTATATGTATAACTGATTCACTTTGTTATAGAGCAGAAACTAACACACCATTGTAAAGCAATTATACTCGAATAAGGATGTAAAAAAATAGTAATAAATAAATAACAATGGCAGTGAATCTCAGATTTACAGAACAGTTTGCAACCAGCAGTGTGTTTGGTAACAGAAATATCAACATGGCCAAAAGGTTAATTCTTTTCACTTTAGTGTTAATTAGAAACTATTATTTGTAATTTAAAGTGTTACTGAGCAGGTATAAACACTGGAATTATAGTTTTTTGCTTTTAAAATCACTATTTAATAAATAATATAGCCCTTAAAGGTAAATTCTGAAACGCTTTGAAAATTAGGGGATAGGAAGCTTCAGTTCCATTTTTTCACGTCTCAGTCGTCATTCTTTCCTGTTTGTAAAAGTATGATTCTTATTTTAGTTGTAAGTTTTGATTAGTTTTAACATGACAACATATTAACAAATTAATTTTTCCCAGCTTTATTGAATATGAACAACATCTAATAAATTATTTTGGTGTAGGCTTTTCCGTTTGCTCAATATTATGAATTGTAAGTGGAATGAAGCAGCATTTCCAGTTGATAAGTGGATCTACAGGTAATGCAGTATCTCCCAAATTAAGCTTGTGACAATCAAACCAATAAACTGCAGCATTGAGAAAACTATTGAGAAAATACAACCAGGGAATGTTCATCTCAGTGTAGGCTGGAATGTGTACTTTAAGTAAAAGGATGGTTACTTGAAGTAGTGCAAATGGCAACCGGGTACCAAGAAAACAGATACTAGCTTGGTCAGGAATACTTGTTTAGAGCTCACACTGTAACTAGCAGAATGAAAGGGAAAATATAGGATAGTCTCATTCATAGAGGAAGTTATCCTAATAGCCTGTACCAAGGTAATGACTTCTGACCAAGAGGTTATAAAAGCCACAGATAAAATCATCACCATGAAAAATGACAGACAGTAACTGAACACTGAAGTAGAAAGGACATTGAAAAGAATCAACATTCTGTGCCTTCAGGCTTTGGTAGATAGCTGCATCTCCCAAAAGATAAGCAAGGACTGAAATATAAATTCAAATTACTGTGAAGAAATAAAATCATTTTTTGACGATTAAATGGAAGCTTGGCAGTTTTGGAGAGATTCAGGTAATAATTTGTACAAGCTCTCAGGAAAACTGTATAATAGAAAAAGCCATAAGTAAAGGAAATAATTTGACTAAATAGGCAGATGTGGTATTTAGTAAACCTAATGCCTAAATGTACAAGACTCCATGAAGTAGGATAGCATGGAAATGTTTACCAAAAATAAAAGATGAATGCTAGTGAGATGCAAGAGAAAAGAAAATAAAACAAACAAACAAAAAAACCCTGTAAAATTCTGTTATGTGTTTTTTTTTCTTCTCATTCCTAGCTGGAAGATATTTAACAATATGTTCCCAACTATAAACAAGAATAGCAAACAGCTGACATCTAGGGGCTGGTTGGTTTGATTGAAGTGGCAGTGAAAAGAGCAGTCCTCTAAAGAAAAAGTAGTCATGTTTTCTAAATTTCAAAAGGCCTGCTGAAATACATACGATAAAACACTGCTTTATTTTATTTTCCATCCTTTGCTTTCTCCAGTGGGTCTTTCTGATGATGTTTATGTTTTATTTCAGCTTTACTGCCTTCAATTACCTTACTTTTGATTCCTTGCATTTCATTTTGCTACACCACAATGCCCGGAGAATAAGTTCCAAGTCACTTGCACAAGTGTGGAGGAAGGCAGTGCATTTCCTCTTAGCTACACTTTTCCCAGCAGGCCATCTCCACCTGGTTGCATCCCCCTGAATGCAAAGGAATGGCCCTGCAGCCACCTCTGGACACCACCCCAGACATAGCTGCTCTGGCTGGTGCTGGGCTTCTCAGGCGCTGGGGGCCCAACCAGATGTGCCATGAGGTCACCGCCCCAGCACCAGCAGCCCTGGACCCCAGGTGACTGCCCCAGGGAGGGGCAGGAACCCCTCACACCCTCTTGGCTCTGTCCCGTCCACCCTGTGCAGTGCCCTGGAGCAGAGGCAAAGGTGTGGGGCAGGGAGCAGGGCCACTGGGACCACTTACAATCCTGTCCAAGTTCTGGGGGTTCTGAGGGTTCTTGACCAGGAAGTGCAGGCCTAGGCTCCAAGCCACAATTGACTTTTGAGTGCTGATTTTGTATCCACAGACCTGATTTAACTCAATTTTTGTTTTTGCTTTTTGTTTTGGGGGTTTGTGGGTGCTTGGGAATGTTTTTTTGTTTAGGTTCTTTGTTGTAGTTTTCTTGCTATTTTCTATGTAGACAATGTCATGTGCAGATATGGGCAGTTTTATTCATTTCCCATCTATATGTTTTTCATTTGTTTTTCTTACCTTACTTATTTTAGGGGCTAGAACTTCCTTTTTTTGAATAAGAGTGGAGAGGTTGGTCATCCTTTCCTTGTTCCCAAACTTAGTGGTAATCATTCAGTCTCTCACTATTAAGTATGAAGTTAGCTGTAGGGTTTTTGTCGACGTTCTTTACCAAGCTTAAGTAATTCATCACTATCCCTAATGTTCTGAAAATTTGTTATCATGAATTGGTGTTGGATTTTGTCAATAATCTTCTCTATTCCTGGATGTAATCATATTATTTTTGTTCTTTAGCCTTTGTGGACTACATTAATTGATTTTTTGAATGTTGAAACAACATTGCAAACCTGGAAAAACTCTCACTTGGTCATGATGTATATTTTTTTATACAGTGTTAGATTTGGCTTGCTAATATTTTGTTAACAATTTTTGTGCTTATATTCATGACGGATTTGATACATAATGGCTTTTTTGGTATTGTCTTTGTCTGGTTTTGGTGTCAGGTTAATATTGTCCTCATCAAATGAGTTGGGAAGATTTTCCTCCTTTTAATTTTTGACAGAGGTTGTGTGGATTGGTGTGACTTCTTTAACTGATTCATATAATTTTCTGTTTAAATCATCTGGGCCCGGAACTTTTTTTTGGAAGTTTTTTTTAATTAAAAATTCAAGTTCTTGAATAGTTTTAGTGCTATTCAGATGTCTATTTAATCTTATTTGAGTTTTGATACTTTTTGGTTTTCGCGGAATTGGTCCTTTTCTTCTAAATTGTTGAGTTTATGAGCGTATTTATAGTATTCCCATATTATACTTTGTGATAGCTGCAGACTCTGGAACCGTATCCTCTGTTTAACTCCTGGCACTGGTGATTTGTGTCATCTCTCTGGTATTTTTGTCAGTCTTGCTAGAGGGTTGTCAATTTCAGTGACAGTTTTGAAAAAATAACAATTTCTTTGATAGTCTCTGTTGTTTTCCTATTTTCAATTTGATTTCCATTCTGGTGTTTATTATTTCCTTTCTTGTGATTTCTTTTGGTTTATTTTTCTCTTTTTTCCTAGTTTCTTGGGATAGAAACGTTTACTTGAGACCTTTTCTCTTTTCTAATATAAGCATTTAGTGCTATAAATTTCCCTGTCATCACTGTTCCAGCGACTTCATTTTTATTCTGTTCCATGTATATTTTATTTCCGTTGTGATCTCCTTCTTGAACCATGGACTATTTATAAATACGTTGTTTCATTTCAATGTGTTCTGAGATTTTTCCTCTTGTCGTTCTATTATTGATTTCCCATTTTGTTCCATTATGGTCAGAGAACACACTCTGTATGAATGATATCATTTCTTTTCAACTTTTTAAGGTTTGTTTCATGGCCCAGGATAAAGGTCTATGTTGGTGAATATTCTGCGGGAACTTGAAAAAAATGTATTCTGCCTGTTATTGACTGGAGTGTTCTATATATGTCAATAAGATTGTGTTTTAGTTGACTGTTTTTTCAGATCTACTATATTCCTTTTGATATTCTATTTATCAACAGTTGTTTTATCAGTTGCTCAGAGGACTTTGATTTGTCTAATTCTCCCTTGATGACTCTTCTCTCTTTTCTGCTCTTGGGGAAGCTGTTCAGGTAGACAGCAGGTCTGGATGGTACCAGGGCTGAGGGTCAATTTGCTAGGACAAATTAATTAATACCTACTTAGCTTCAATAGTGTACAAAATACAGCTCCTATACAGCTCTTTCCATTATTTCTTCAAATATTCTTTCTGCCACTTTCTCTCTCTCCTCCTTCTGGGATTTAGCATGCATTGGTGCTAAAGATGGTGCACCATAGTTCTCTTGGTCTCTTTTCATTTTGCTTAATTATTTTCTCCTTCTGATAGTCAGAATGGATGATCTCAAGTGCCTGGCCTTCAAATTTACTGATTCTTCTGTGATTTTAAATCTGCTCTTGAAAACCTCTACTGAATTTTAAAAAATAATTCTTTCACCTCTTTTTACTTTTCTTAATGTGGCCACAAGAACGTTTAAAATTACCTATGTGGCTCCTGTTATATGTTCCTGTGTGTGTGTGGTGTGCATGTTTATTTATTTTTAAGAGCAATTTTGGTTTCACAGCAAAATTAAGAGAAATGTACAGAAATTTCCCAATTACTCTCTGCCTCTACATATGCATAGCTTCCCGCATTATCAACATCCCTCACCAGAGTGGTACATCTGCTACTGTTGGTGAACTCGCATTGTCACATCCATCATAAGCACCCAACGTCCATAGTTTATATGAGGGTTCACTCAGTACTGTGCATTCTATGGGTTTGGAAGAATGTATAAATGACATGTATCCATCGTTATAGAACCATATAGAGTGTTTTCACTGCCCTAAAATTCCTCTGTGCTCCACCTATTCATGCCTCCCCACCTGAAACCCTAGCAATAACTGATCTTATTATTGTCTCCATAGTTTTGCCTTTTCCAAAATATCATGAAGCTGGAATCTTACAGGTGTGTAGCTTTTTCAGGTGGGTTTCTTTCACTTAGTAATATGCATTTAAGGTTCCTCATTGTCTTCTCATGGCTTGACAGTTCGTTTCTTTTAAGCACTGAATAATATTCCATTGTCTGGATGTACCACAGTTTATGTTTCCATTATACCTACTGAAGGTTGAACTTGAAGGTTGCCTCCAAATTTTGGCAAACATGAATAAAGCTGCTATGAACATACATGTGCATGATTTTTTTGTGGACATAAGTTTTTAAATTCTTTGGGTAAATACCAAGGGGTGTGATTCCTGGATAATATGTTACAGTGTGTTTAGTTTCATAAGAGATTGCCAAACTGTCTTCAAAAGTTGGCTATACCATTTGTATTTCCACCAGCAATGAATGAGAGGTCCCGTTGCTGTACATTCTCACCAGCATTTGTTCTTGTCAGTATTCCAGATTTTGTCCATTCTAATAGGTGTGTAGTGGTATTTCATTGTTTTAATTGGAATTTTCCTGATAACATATGATGTGGAGCATCTCTTCCTACCTTTATTTTCCATCTGCATATCTTCTGAGGTGAGATGTCTGTGAAGGTCTTTGGCCCATTTTTTTGATTGAGTTTTTTGGGTTTTAAGTGTTTGTATATTTTGGATAACAGTCCTTTATCAGATATGCTTTTGTAAATATATTCTCTCAGTCCATGGTTTGTATTATCATTCTCCTGATAGTGTCTATTGCAGAGAAGATGTTTTACATTTTAATTAGGTCCAACTTATCAATTTTTTTTAATGGATTGTGCCTTTGCTGTTGTATCTAAAAAGTCACCGCCATATCCAAAGTCTTCTAGACTTTTTTTCTTACGTTATCTTCTATGAGTTTTACAGTTTTACATTTTACATTTAGGCCTACAATCTATTTTAGTTAATTTCTGTGATGTAGTGAATTTTTCATTTGTTATCTGACATTCCAGCTCCAGAATTTTACTGGTTCCTTTTCACAGTTTCAATCTATTTATTATAATTTTCTATTTTGTGAGACATTGTTCTTCTGATTTCCTTTAATTCTTTATTTATAGTTTCCTTTATCTTTTTGAGCATATTTAAAACAGGTATTTAAATGTCTTTTCTAGTAATTCCAATATCTGTTCTTCCTCAGGGACCGTTTCCACTAATTATTTATTTTGTAAATGGTACTGTGGACAAAGAATGTCACTTGCCATATCAGTAAGCAAAGGGTGTTGCAGCCATCAAGCCATCAGCCACTGCAGATGAACCCCACCCTGAAGGTGTACCCTGAGGGAATTCAGGATGGAGAAAACAGGATACTGCCCCTAGACAGTTAAGGTGTACATCAAAGGAATGATTTCAGTGAGCCCCAACTCTTGCATCTTCCCATACATAGAAAAGTGCCTAATTCATTAACTTGAGATGTCTAGTTTTTCCTTCCAACTACCTAGTGGTTTTTGGCAGAAACTCCTATATATCCCGGCTCCTTCCTTACCTTGCTGGAGTAGTCCCTGATTGCTGAGAGGCTGTCTCCCAGGCTTAAGTCCTCATTATGTCTGCTTAATAAAACATATTTCTCAACTGTTAGCTTGTGCAATTTTTTTCAGTTGACAGTACATAGGTTCTTATCTCTTCTCATGCTTTGAAATTTTTGTTGAAAACTATATTTGGAATGTTATAAAGAGGCAACTCTGGAAATGAGATTCTCCTCCCTTTCTTGAGTTTATTGTTGTTTGTATTTTTAGGGACTTTTAAAAATTATTTTTGAGAGACTCTCTCCTTTGCCATATGTGGTCATTGATGACTCTATCTCATTACCTTTGTTCATTAGCTTTTATTAGTTCATTTATTTGTTCATTAGCTTTTATTTCATTAGCCAGTGTTTTCACAGAGAACCCTTTAAGTGTCTGGATATAAAAAAAACAACTCAGTCTTTTCAGGTAGGCTATGTGTGTGCATTTGGGCACAACTTCAACACATCTAGGCAGATTACAACTATGCGTTCACCTTCATTTCTTGTTTATACACACACACACACGCTGCACATACGTAAAGAGAGAGAGAGAGAGAGAGAAGAATTTAGTATAAGGAATTGAAGCATATAACTTGTAAGACAGAACAGCAGGCTGAAAATTCAGGTGAAAGATGATTTTACAGTCTTGAGTCTGAAATCTGCAGGAAAGGCCATCAGGTAGGAAACTCAGGCAGGATTTCTATGTAGCAAACTTGAGGAAGAAAAAAAGCTTGTTCAGGAAACCTTAGACTTTGCCCTTAGAGCTTCACCTTGGCTGATGCCCACCCAAATAATGAAGAGTAATCTGCTTTACTCCAAGTCTACTAACTGTAAATATTAATCACATCTAAAAATATCTTCACAGCAACATCCAGACTGGTGTTTGGCCAAAGAACTGGGCACCATAGCCAGGCATGTTGACAAAAAATATTAACTATCACAATTTGCATGTAAATGTTTTTGAGGAACACTGTCCCCAAAGTCACTTCTCTGACATGAGAGAGATCTGAATTAGATGAAAAAAGGTAAGTCCTTTGCAATAGACCTTCAGGGAGCCACTAGACATTTCCAAATGGACAATCACAATTCTTTGAGGGCAAGGATCTGCTGCTCTCACCAGCACCAGGAAACCACACTGGGAACATGGGTTGACATCAAACCCGGGAGGTGGGGTGGGACAAAAGTAAGTTAAAATGTCACAATGCACTCCTACCAGGTTTTAGTCACCTTTTTCTTGTTTAAGCATTTGATTGGTTGCTATAAACCTTTGATTATTTTCCAGACATCTGAAAAGTTGATTTTGACGTTGATTTTACCAGTGCTTTTGTAGAGGGATGGTCCTTTGGAACTCCCTACGCTGACATTTTTGTTGCTGTCACTACCATCAAGATGCATTTTAAGGAACATTTAAGAAAAAAAGAACGTGTTTAAAAGAAGAAAACTTATCCTCCATAGAATGCAGTGTATTTTTCACCATCAGTCGACCACAGTCTGGAAATTTTTACAGTAGTGAACCTACTCATAACCATAGTGATGACTAGAATTAATATGATTTGTTGAGCATTTTACTCTGTGCAACTGATGCCCAAATTGCCTCACATGTGTGATCTCCTTTGATCCACACAGACAGTGTAGCAATATGTTCTATTTAACCTAAGAACAGAAGAGGCAGATCATATAGGAACATTCCCTATTTTATTGAATAAGAAACTGAGGATTAGCCACTGACACAATATCAAAAGGAGAAAATCTAGCAAAATTAGGTTTGTCACTCAATTTGGGACAAGTCAACTTCTTGACCCTTCAGTTTCTTCATTGTAAAATGGGAACAAGAATATCTACATTCTAGGAAAGTTCTGAAGGTATAGTGGTATAACATATGTTCAATTGCTAGCAGACACGTGCTCAACTAATATTTAAACTAACAATGATAAGGAGGATTAGGGCTGCTATGTTCTCAGCCTCCACTATGAAAGTCCAGCACTAAATAGCTAATTTCATTAAATAGACTGCCAACTTGCACTGACTGTACAGGAGAAATAACAAGTCATTTCATGTTGTCATTTATCAGAATATTGCAATATGGACCTAACCTCAAAGGAAATTTATGTTTGGAAATTAATATTCAGGCATTGAGATGTAACACAAGGCCCAAAGAGTTGCAATACTGTTGCTTAATTTGGTGAAAAATCTAACCTTTCTGATTCTCAGTTTACAATTTACTGTAAAAAGGCATCATAAGAAATCATTGGAGAAAATTTGAAAACCAAAAGCAAATACTTTGAAAAGACCAATATGATTGACAAGCCTCTATCCAGGCTAGCTAAGAAAAAAAAGAGGATGTAAGTTGCTAATATAAGAAATGAAAGAGAAGAGATCACTGCAGATCCCATAGGCACTGAAAGGGTAACAGTATATAATGAACAACTCTGTGCCCACAAACTTGATAACCCTGACCAATTCCTAAAAAGACACAATTATCCAATACTCCCACAAGAAGAAATACACAATCTGAATAGGCTTCTATTTATTAAAGGAGTTGAATTAATGATTAATACCTTCCAAAGCAGAAAACCACAGGCCAAGATGGGTTGGCCATTGAATTCTAACAAATATTTGAAGAAGGAATTATACCAGTTCTGTAAAAGCTACTCCAAGAGATAGAACAAGGTAGAATACTTCCTAACTCATTCTATGAGGCCAGCCTTGTCCTAATACCAAGCCCAGGCAAAAACATTATAAGAAAAATACACATCAATATCTTTCATTAACACAAATGCAAACTCCTCAATAAAATAGTAGTAAATCAAATACTATAATTTATAAGAACAGTGCATATATCATGAACATGTGAGATTTTGAATTTACCAAGAGAAAAGTGACTCATTCCCTACAAGAGAAACTCCATAAGACTGGGTTTCTCAGTAGAAACGTTGTAGGTCAGGAGAGAGAATGATGTGTTCAAAATGCTGAAAGAAACAAAAAGCCTACCAAGAATACTTTACTCAGCAAGCTGTCCTTTGCATATAAAAGTGAGATAAAACTTTGCCAGCCAAACAAAAAATGAGGTAATTAATCACCACTAAACCTGCCTTTACAAGAAATCCTAAAGGGAGTCTTCAAGCTGAACCAAAATGATGCTAATTAGTAACATGTAAACCTGTAAAAGTATAAAACTCACTGGTAAATGTAAGCCTATAGTCAAACTCAAAATACTCCAAAACTGTAATGGCAGTGTGTAAATCACATTTAACTTGAGTGTAAAGGTTAAAAAACACACACACAAAAATAAATTTAAAATAACTTTAGCTAAATAATTTGATAATGGATACACTAAGTAAAACAATATAAATCATGACATCAAAAACATAAACGTGATGGTAAAGTAAAAGTATAGAGTTTTTGTATGCAATCAACATTAAATTGTTATTGCCACACAGCTCGCAGTGCCATGTTGGCAGGGGTGTGTGGAATGACTCTGTTTCAGAAAAGAGAAGACAAGATGGTGGAGTAGAAGATCTTGAGTTCACCTCCTCCCATGAGAACATCAAAATCACAACAAACTGCTGAACAATCAACAATAAAGAAGACTGGAACCTACTGAAGACAAAGAAATCACAATGAGATAGTAGGAGGGGTGTACTCACAATATAATCAAATTTCATAACCCCTGGTGGGTGACCCAGAAACTGGAGAATAATTATATCACAGAAATTCTCCCATGGGAGTGTGAGTTCTGAACCCCATGTCATGCTCCCCAGGCTGGGGGTCTGGCTACAGGATGAGGAGCCCTAAGAGCATTTGACTTTGAAGGCCACCAGGTCTTGTTTGCAGGAGCTCCAGAAGAGTGGGGGAAACAGAGACTCCAATATTGGAGGATGAACACAAGGTCTCATTTGCACTGGGAACCAGGGCAAAAGCAGTGACTTTGTAGGAGCCTGGGCCAGACCTACATGCTGGTCTTGAATTTATTCAGGTATGCAAGAGTGGTTCAAAATTTGAAAATCAATTGATGTAATCTATCCTATCAACAGTCTGAAGAAGATAATTGCATGAATATATATGAATATATATATATATATGCAGAAATTGGATTGAACAAAATCCAATGCCCATTCAGCAAAGTAGGAACATGGGAACTTCCTCAATTTGACAAGTTCATATACAAAAACCTACGTTAATATCACATTCAGCAAGATGGTGGAATACCATCCTTTCTACCATCCTCTTCCCACAGAGGTACAGATTTTCATAATCTCCCCAGCATAAGAGTACCTTTGTGGAAGTCCTGGAGTCCAGAGAAGTCCCAGCACACCAATTGAGCAAAAAAATCCAAGAATAGAAACACTGAAGAGGGTAAGAAGCACAGTTTCACCTGACCCACAACACCCCTCCCCCAAGGCAGCACAGCTCAGTGCCAAGAGAGATCCCCTCAACACAATTTCTCCCACAAGGGAGAGTGAAAACATAGTGAGTGAACTCATGGCTTCCCCAGCAAGAAGTCCACTTCTTTCTTGCCCCACCCAGGATACTGAGGTAGGTGGAAGAGTTTGCGTGTAGGGAAAAGAAGTGGGGACTCACAACAACCAGGGCTCAGAATTCAATAATGGGCCATAGATTCTATAGTCAGCTTCACAGACTGCAACAGGAGGCACACCCATGAGTCACTTGGTGTGCCTCACTTTCAGAACACTCCCTCCCCCAACTGGCCCACAGGAATTCCCAAAACACAGCTCTATTCAGCCTCCCCTGTGGCTGGCTCCCATTGCTTGACCCCACAGATGGCAAGTGTGATCCTCTGCAGACAGCTTGAGAAAACATGCCAATGGCCATCTCAACTCTGCAGAATTGGGAGAAGGCACACAAACTTGAGCAATTCAGGGAACTGCACTATGGTTAACAAACAGGAGGCTCTCAGCACCTTGCCTGGTATTGTGGGATCAAGAGAGACAAAATCTTAGGAATTCCCTCCTCCTAAGAGGGAACAAGGAGTGCAGAGTTGGTGCATCCATAGAAATGGTCTGCAAGTGCCTCAAAATCCATAGCTGGGCTGGCTGGTGAAGGTGTTCCTCTCCTATAGCCAGTCAGTAAGAACTGTAGGAGGTGTCTACATCTTCAAATGTGAAAACAGCAACACAGAATTTCAATGTTAATGGAAAATCAAGAAAGCATGATACTATCGAAGGAACATAATAATATTCCAATAACTGACCCCAAAGAAATGAAGAGCTATGAATTGTCTGACAAAAATTCAAAATAGTTGTTTTAAGGAAGCTGGTGAGCTACAAGAGAACACAGATAACTCAGCCAAATCAGGAAAACCATACATGAACAAAATTAGAATTTCAATAAAGAAATAGAAATAATGAAAAAGAACCAAAGAGAAATTCTAGAGCTGAAGAAAGCATCGAATAAAGAAAAATTCCATAGAGAACACCAAAAACAGATTTCATCATGCAGAAGAAAAATCTGTGAACTCAAAGACAGGTCATTTGAAATTATCATGTCAGAGGACAACAAAGAGTGAAAGGATCAAAGATAGCCTACAGGATTCATCAGACACCATGAGGGAACTAATATACAGATTATGAGAGTCCCAGAAGAAGAGAGCAAGAAAGAGATGTAAAGCTTACTTAAAGAAATAATGGCTGAAAACATTCCAAATCTTGAAAAAGCTATTTATGGATATCCAGGAACACGAAGGTCAAAGGTGCCCAAAGAGTATCAACTCAAATTGAATTTCACCAAGACACATTACAATCAAACTGTAAATAATCAAAGACAAAGAGAATTTTTTTTTTTTTTGGTCCCCGTGAGGGGAAGTGCACCGTTCCTGGAGATACTGCAATACCAGGTCGATGCGTGGAGCGGACAGAGCAAGCTCCTATTCCGACTCCCAGCTCCAAAAATCCATTTAATATATTGTCCTCGGATAGAGGACGTATCAGATATTAAACTGATAAGAACAGATACTACACTTGATCTTAGCCAAAAGGCCGAGAAGTGATGACAAAGAGAATTTTGAATTCACCAAGAGAAAAGTGATTCATTCCATACAAGAGAAACTCCATAAGATTCTAGATTTCTCAGTAGAAACCTTGCAGTTCAGGAGAGAGTGAGATGATATGTTCAAAATGCTTTAAGAAAAATTTAAAAAGCCTACCAAGAATACTTTACCCAGTAAAGCTGTCCTGTGGAAATAAAGAAGAGATAAAACTGCCAGCCAAACAAAAAGTGAGGTAATTAATCATGACTAAACCTGACTTTACAAGAAATGCTACAGGAAGTTATTCAAGCTGAACTAAAATGATGCTAATTAGTAACATGTAAACCTATAAAAGTATAAAACTAAAAGTATAAAACTCACTGGTAAATGTAAGTATATAGTCAAACTCAAAATACTACAAAACTTTAATGGTGGTGTGTAAATCACATTTAACTCGAGTGTAAAGGTTAAAAAAACAAAAGAATTAAAAATAACTATGCCGGGAGGACCTTCAAGATGGTGGAGGGGGGCTTCCCTGGTGGCGCAGGGGTTGAGAGTCCGCCTGTAGGGGACACAGGTTCATGCTCCGGTCCGGGAAGATCCCACATGCTGCAGAGCGGCTAGGCCCGTGAGCCATGGCTGCTGAGCCTGCGCGTCCAGAGCCTGTGATCTGCAACGGGAGAGGCCAAAACAGTGAGAGGCCCGTGTACCGCAAAAAAAAAAAAAAGATGGTGGAGGAGTAAGACGTGGAGATCACCTTCCTCCCCACAGATACATCAAAAATACATCTACATGTGGAACAACTCCTACAGAACACCTCCTGAACACTGTCAGAAGATCTCAGACTTCCCAAAAGGCAAGAAACTCCCCCCCACTGTACCTGGGTAGGGCAAAAGAAAAAAGAAAACACAGAGACAAAAGAATGCGGACTGGACCTGCCCCTCTGGGAGGGAGCTGTGAAGGAGGAAAAGTTTCCACAAACTAGGAAGCCCCTTCACTGGCAGAGACAGGGGGATGGGTGCGGGGGAAGCTTCAGAGCCACAGAGGAGAGCGCAGCAACAGGGGTGCAGAGGGCAAAGTGGAGAGATTCCTGCACAGAGGATCAGTGCCGGACAGCACTCACCAGCCTGAGAAGCTTGTCTGCTCAACCACTGGGGTGGGTGGGGGCTGGGAGCTGAGGCTCGGGCTTCGGAGGTCAAATCCCAGGGAAAGGACTGGAGTTGGCTGTGTGAACACAGCCTGGAGGGGGCTAGTGCACCACAGCTAACTGGGAGGGAGTGCAGGAAAAGGTTTGGAACTGCCTAACAGTTAAGAGACCATTGTTTCGGGGTGCACGAGGAGAGGAGATTCAGAACACCATGTAAATGAGCTTCAGAGATGGGCTTGAGCCACGGCTATCAGCATGGACACCAGAGACGGGCATGAAGTGCTAAGGCTGCTGCTACAGCCACCAAGAATCCTGTGTGCAATCATAGGTCACTATCCACACCTCCCTTCCTGGAGCCTGTGCAACCCACCACTGCCAGGGTCCCGTGATCCATGGACAACTTCTCCGGGAGAACACTCGGCGTGCCTCAGGCTGTTGCAATGGCACACTGGCCTCTGCCCTCACAGGCTCGCTCCACATTCCTTACCCCTCCCTCCCCCCAGCCTGAGTGAGCCAGAGCCCACTAATCAGCCACTTCTTTAACCCCCTCCATTCTGGGTGAAAAACAGACGCCCTCAGGCGACCTACATGCAGAAGCGGGGCCAAATACAATGCTGAACCCCAGGAGCTGTGCAAACAAAGAAGAGAAAGGGAAATTTCTCCACACAGCCTCAGGAGCAGCGGATTAAATCCCCACAAGCAACTTGATGTACCCTGCATCTGTGGAATAACTGAATAGACAATGAATCATGCCAAAATTGAGGTGGTGGACTTGGGGAGCAACTGTAGACTTGGGGTTTGCTGTATGCAACAGACTAGTTTCTGATTTTTATGTTTATCTTAGCATAGATTTAGTGCTTCTTGTAATTGGTGGATTTGTTTATTGGTTTGGTTGCTCTCATATTTTTAAATTTTTTGCTGTACATGGGCCTCTCACTATTGTGGCCTCTCCCATTGCAGAGCACAGGCTCCGGACGCGCAGGCTCAGTGGCCATGGCTCACGGGACCAGCTGCCCCACGGCATGTGGGATCTTCCCGGACCAGGTCACGAACCCATGCCCTCTGCATTGGCAGGCAGACTCTCAACCACTGCGCTACCAGGGAAGCCCTTAAATTTTTTAATAATACTTTTTTTGTTTTAATAACTTTATTCTTTTTCTTTCTTTTATTTCTCCCTTTTCTTCTGAGTCATGTGGCTGACAGGGTCTTGGTGCTCCATCTGGGTGTCAGGCCTGAGCCTCATAGGTGGGAGAGCTGAGTTCAGGACATTGGTCCAACAGATATCTCCCAGCTCCATGTCATATCAAATGGTGAAAATCTCCCAGAGATCTCCATCTCAACACTAAGACCCATCTCCACTCAATGACCAGCAAGCTACAGTGCTGGACACCCTATGCCAAACAACTAGCAAGACAGGAACACAACCTCACCCACTAGCAGAAAGGCTGCCTAATATCATAAGGTTACAGACACTCCAAAACACACCACCAGACGTGGACCTGCCCACCAGAAAGACAAGATCCAGCCTCATCCACCAGAATATAGGCACTAGTCCCCTCCACCAGAAAGCCTACACAACCCACTGAACCAAACTTAGCCACTGGGGGCAGACACCCAAAACAAAGGGAACTACCAACCTGCAGCCTGTGAAAAGGAGACCCCAAACACAGTAAGTTAAGCAAAATGAGAAGACAAATACACAGAAGATGAAGGAGCAATGTAAAAACCCACCAGACCAAACAAATGAAGAGGAAATAGGCAGTCTACTTGAAAAAGAATTCAGAGTAATGATAGTAAAAATGATCCAAAATCTTGGATTTTTCTTTGTATTTAATTTTTGATAGTTTGATTAATATGTGTCTTAGTGTGTTTCTCCCTGAATTTTTCCTGTAGGAATGGGACTCTCTGTGCTTCCTGGACTTGGTTGACTGTTTCCTTTCCCATGTTAGGGAAGTTTTCAATTATAATCTCTTCAAATATTTTTCAGTACCTTTCCTTTTCTCTTCTTCTGGGACCCCTATAGTTCGAATGTTGGTGTGTTTAGTATTGTCCCAGAGGTCTCTGAGACTGTCCTCAATTCTTTTCATTCTTATTTCTTTATTCTGCTCTGCAGTAGTTATTTCCACCATTGTATCTTCCATGTCACTTATTTGTTCTTCTGCCTCAGTTATTCTCCTATTGATTCCTTCTAGTGTATTTTCCATTTCAGTTTTGTGTTCTCCATCACTGATTGTTTGTTCTTTAGTTCTTCTAGGTCTTTGTTAAATATTTCTTGTATCTTCTCAATCTGTGCCTCCATTCTATTTTCGAGGTCTTGGTTCATCTTTATTATGATTACTCTGAATTCTTTTTCAGGTAGATTGCCTATTTCCTCTTCATTTGTTTGGTCTTGTGGGGTTTTACCTTGCTCTTTCTTCTGTAATCTATTTCTCTGTCATCTCATTTTGTCTAACCTACTGTTAAGGTCTCCTTTCCTTAGGCTTCAGTGTCTGTAGTTCCTCTTGCTTTTGTTGTCTGCTCCCAGTCAGTGAGGTTGGTCCAAGGGCTTGTGTAGGCTTCCCAGTGGGAGGGACTGGTGCCTGTGCTTGGGGGTGTGGAGATGAGTCTTTTCCCTCTGAAAGGCAGGGCCACATCAGGTGGTGTGTTTTGGGGTGTCTGTGATCTTAGTATGACTTTAGGTAGCCTGTCTGATGATGGGTGAGGCTGTGTTCCTGTCTTGCTGGTTTCTTGGTGTGAGGTGTCCAGCACTGGAGCCTGCAGGTTGTTGTGTGGGGCTGCATCTTGGTGTTGATATGGATACCTCCAGAAGTATGCACACGGATTAATATTCCCTGGGCCCAGGTATTCTCTGGTGGTCCAGTGTCCTAGACTTGGCACTTCCACCCCAGAGGCCCAGGCCTGACCCCTGGATGGGGAACCAAGCGCCCACAAGCTGCCCAATGTAGCCAGAGATAAAAGAAAGAACAGAAAAGAAACCCAAGGCAAAGAGCAAAAACAACAGCAAACAGCAGCAACAACACAACACACACACACAGAATAAAATAAAATAAATTTAAAAAAACAAGAGAAAAAACAAACAAAAGAATTCAAACATGAGAACAGTCAATAAGGCCTTAACGAACAAAACTTAAAAAATGAAAAATAAAACAAAAACAGATAGCAAACAAAAAACAAGAAAAGTGAAGAAAACAAAATATACACATATAAACAATCAAAAAAAACAAAAGAAAAAATAAAATGAAAGAACAAAACAAGAAAAGAAACAAGTAAAGTAAAAATAGAATATATATATATATTTAAAAAATAAATGATAAAAAATAATAAAAGGAACAACAGCAACAACTGAACAAAATGAAACAAACAAAACTGAATAATAGAATTAAGAATATTTTCCTGGGCCCTCCTCTGTCAGTGTCATTGCTCCCTCAGTGAGCCACAGCCAATCCCCACCTTCCCAGGAGGACCTCCAATAACTCTAGGTAGGTCTCTGGACCTGCTGTGGGCACTGTGGGGCCAGCTCAGACTCTGACCTGGCTTGACTCCCACATGTATGTTCCCTAAAACTCCAGTGCTATGAAGGATAGATCAGTCTCAACTGTGGGAACACTCATTGTCTATTCAGGTATTCCACAGAGGCTGGATTTACCAAGTCAATCTTGGGGATTTAATCCATGGCTTGTGCAGCTGCATGGAAAGACTTCCATTCCTCTTCCTTAGTCGCATGGCCCTGGGGCTCAATTCTCGTTTTGGCCCCACCTCTGCATGTGTGCCACCCTCAGGAATCTGTTCCTTGCCCAGGTGTGAGTGGGTGAAAGCAGTGGCTGCTTGGGGCACACTTACTCAGGCCAGGGAGGGGTATGGCAGACACAATTGGGGTGTTCATGAGTTGCCTGCAGCAGCGGGGACCAGCAGGCAGTTGCAACGGTCTGGGGCATGCTCACTCTGGTGGGAGTGCCTGGCAGTGCCTGCAGAGGCAGGAGCTGGCATGTGGGGGCAGTGGTGGCCCTGCCCCCCTCACACCTCTCAACAATGGTGCCCCACTTTCCAGGCAGTGCATGCTTCCTCTAGGGGCATTCCCAGCTGCGCATCCCCTCACTCCTGTCCCCACTGCTATATCCGCGCAGCTTACAGCACTCCTCTGCCCAGATCCATTCTCCCAACCCCATGCTTTAGCACTCAGCCCAGCCAGCATCAGCAGACTCTCATCCCAGGCAGGGGAGCCCAGGGCTGATGCCCAAGGAGGCTTTGGGATGGGCAGCACTCAGGCCTCTGGAGCCCACATGGGCAGAGGAGACCCTGGCCCGAGGGATGGGTGTGCCCGCTCAGATGGGAGCCCTTCCCAATGCCCATGAAGGCTGAAGAAGCTGGTAGGTGGGGAAAGGGGTTATAATGGCAGTTCTGCCCCTTGTACGCCACTCAAAAATGACGCCTTGCTTTTATGGTGTCCCAGGTTTTTTCTGCAGACTTTCCTGGTTGTGCAGCTCCTTACTCTTGTCCCTTCAGGCTATCTTTTCACACCCAACAGCTGTCCCCTCCCTGGGTCCGTGCTCCAAACCCCAATTTCCTGCACCCAGCCTCCCTTTGCAACAAGTGACTCATGTCTCAGGCTGGAATGTGCAGAGCTGCAGTGTAGACCATGCAGTTCTTATTTTTTCCTGCCTTCTACAGACTGTCCACTGCATTCTCCTTTGATCCCCTGAAGGTCCTTTTCTGTCCCAGCTGATTTCCCCACCATGAGAGAGTTTTTCTGAATGTGAGGACCTCCCCTCACCTTCAGCTTCCCACCAGGGTTGCTGGTCCCTTTTTTGATTCCTCTTTTCTTTTTTTCTTCTTTCTTTCATCCTAGACAGTTGTGAGGGGATGTTTCTTGTCCTCTTAGGTGTCCAAAGTCTTCCGCTAATGTTCAGCAGGTGCTCTATGAGAACTGTTACGTTTGTAGTTGTATTCTTGATATACTTGTGAAGAGTGACGAATTCCACATCCTCCTATTCCACCATCTTGACTCCTCCCCTCTCTTGTTTCTTGATGTAGGCATTTATCAGTATAAATTCCCCTCTTATAACAGCTTTTGTAGAAACACATGGGTTTTGATTGCTTCAATTTTAGTTTCAAGATATTTCTTGATCTCGCTTTTAATTTCTTCTTTGACCCATCAATTGCTGCTGAGCATGTTGTTTTTGTTGTTGTTTTTAACATCTTTATTGGAGTATAATTGCTTTACAATATTGTGTTTCTGCTGTATAACAAAGTGAATCAGCTATACATATACATATATCCCCATATCCCCTCCCTCTTGCATCTCCCTCCCACCCTCCCTATCCCACCCCTCTAGGTGGTCACAAAGCACCGAGCTGATCTCCCTGTGCTATGCAGCTGCTTCCCACTAGCTATCTATTTTACATTTGGTAGTGTATATATGTCCACTGAGCATGTTGTTTAATTCCCAACTATCTGTTAATTTTCCAGCTTTCCTCCTGCTATTGATTTCTAATTTCATACCATTGTAGTCAGAAAATATACTAGCTATAATTTCAATCTTTTTTAAAATTTGGTAAGACTTGATTTGTGACATATTATATAATTTATCCTGGAGAATGTTCTGTGTGTGCTTAAGAATATTCTGCTGCTCTTGGATGGAATATTCTGTACATGTCTGTTAGTTCCATTTATTCTATAGTATGGTTCAAATCCAATGTTTCCTTATTTATTTTTTGTACAGATGTCCTATCTGTTGTTGAAAGTGGGGCATTGATGTCTTCTACTATTATTGTATTGCTGTCTATTTCTCTTTTCAGAACTGTTAGTGTTTGCTTAATATATGTAGATTCATATATATTTACAATTGTTATATCTTCTTTCTTATTTATTTTATTTTATTGTATTTTTTATTGGAGTATAGTTGCTTTACAATGTTGTGTTAATTTCTACTGTACAGCAAAGTGAATCAGTTATACGTATACATATATCCACTCTTTTTAAGATTTCCTTCTCATTTAGGTCACCACAGATCATTGAGTAGAGTTCCTTGTGCTATACAGTAGGTTCTCATTAGTTATCTATTTTATACATAGTAACGTATATATGTCAATCCCAATCTCCCAATTTGTCCCACCCTCCCTTCCCCCCTTGGTAACCATAAGTTTGTTCTCTACATCTGTGACTCTATTTCTGCATTGCAAATAAGTTCATCTGCACTATTTTTCTAGATTCCACATATAAGCTATATTATACAATATTTGTTTTTCTCTTTCTTAATTACTTCATTCTGTATGACAATCTCTAGGTCCATCCACATCTCTGCAAATGGCACTATTTCATTCCTTTTTATGTCTGAGTAATATTCCCTTGTATATATGTACCACATTTTCTTTATCCATTCCTCTGTCAATGGACATTTAGGTTGCTTCCATGTCCTGGCTATTGTAAATAGTGCTGCAATGAACATCAGGGTTCATGCATCCTTTACAATTGTTATATCTTCTTGACCCCTTTATCATTACATAATTACCATATTTGCCTTCTGTTACTATTTTTTGCTTAAAGACTATTTTTTCTGATATACATATAGCTACCCCTCCTCTCTTTTGGTTTCCACTTGCATGGAATATCTTTTGTCATCTCTTTACTTTGAGCCTATGTGTGTCCTTAAAGTTGAAGTGAGTCTCCATAGGCATCATATAGTTGGGTCCTATTTTTTCATCCATACAACCACACTTTGCCATTTTATTAGAGAATTCAATCCATTTACATTTAGAGTAATTCTTAATAGGTAAACTATAGGTAAAGACTGACTAATGCCATCCTATTAATTGTTTTCTGGATGTTTTGTAGCTTGATTGTTCTTTTCTTCCTTTCTTGCTGTCTACTATTGAGGATTGATAATTTTCCACAGTGATATTGTTTGATTCCCCTCTTTCTATCTTCTTTTGTAACTGCTTTGCAGTTAACAAGGAGGCTTACATAAATCTTCTTATATATATAACAGTCTATTTTACACTGATAACAATTTAACTTTGATTGCATGCAAAAACTATATACTTTAATCCTCTTTCCTTTTATACTTTTTATGTCACTATTTTAATCTTTTTTTATTGTGTATCCATTAAATTGTTGAAGCTCTAGCTATTTTGGGTACTTTTGTTTTTTAACCTTTATGCTAGAGTTAACTAGTTAACACATCACCATTTTACAGTATCAAGCTGTTTCGAGTCTAATTATATGTTCACTTTTGCCAATGTGTTGCTTATTTTCTTATGTTTTCATGTTAGTAATTAGCATTCTTTTGTTTCAGCTTCAAGAATTCCTTTCAGCATTTCTCGTAAGGCAGCTTTAGTGGTGATGAAATCCCTCAGCTTTTGCCCGGGAAACTCTTTATCTCTCTTTCATTTTTGAAGGATAACTTTGCTGGCTAAGGTATTCTTGGTTGGCAGTTTCTTTTAGCACTTTGAGTATATCATCCCACTCTCTCCTAACCTGTAAGTTCATTGCTGAGAAATCCACTGATAGCCTTATGGGTGTTCCCTCATTGTAGAAAATTTTTTTCCTGTTGCTTGTAAAATTCTCTCTTTGTCTTTAAACAATTTTATTATTATGTATCTTGGAGAACATTGTTTTGGATTGAAATTTTGAGGTGACCTATTAGCTTCATGAACCTGAATAACTATATCCCTTCCCAGGTTTGTGAAGTTCTCAGCCATTATTTTTTTAAATAAGCTTTCAGCCATTTCTCCATCTCTTCTTCTGGGACTCCAGTTAAGTATAATATTTCTTTTGATGGTATTTCATAATTTCCATAGGCTTTCTTCATTCGTTTTCATTCATTATTTTTTTTTTTGCTTCTCTGATTGGATAATTTCAATTGATCTGCCTTCTAGCTCACTGATTCTCTCTTCTGTTTGTTAAAGTGTGCTGTTGGAGTTCTCTGTTGTATTCTTCCATTCAGTGATTGTATTTAGCTCCAAAATTTGGTTATTTTTTTATGCTTTCTATCTCTTTATTGACTTCTCCTTTCGTTCTTGCACTGTTTCCCTGACATCATTAAATTGTTTATCTGTGTTCTCTTGTAGCTTTCTGAGCATCTGTAGAAAAATTATTTTGAATTCTTTGTTGAACACTTCCTTGAGCTCTATTTCTCTGGGGACAGTTGCTGGTGGTTTACTGTATTCCTTTGGTAGAGATGTATTTTCCTGATTTTTTTCATGATTCCTGTAGCCTTGGCTATGTATCTGCACACTTGAAGGAGTAGTCAACTCTTCTAGACTTTATGGACTGACTTCAGTAACAGAAGCATTTCACCTATGAATAGAGGCACACTGTATCATGCTGTGACCTGGTTCTAGTGGTCCAGGGCGCCAAGTATGGGGGCTTGTGGTGGCACTGCGTTTGGGAAGCATGATGTCTCTTCAGTTTAGGCCAATTTTGTCCACCAACTATGTGGTCCATGGTGAGCACAGCACAGTGTGGGGGGGTATGCAGTGGATGCAAGGACTGTTGGACTCCTTAGTGGCACCTCTAGATCTAGCAGCTAGGGACCAGGGCAGTCAGTGGTGCTGGTCAGAGACAGTGGTGTGCACACACTCAGCTGCAGAGGCTAGCTGCAGACACCTGTGCCTGCACACTTTTTCCTTAAGCATGTGTGCTTCAGTGGAGGCTGATAGTGGAAGTTGGGCTAGGGACATGCAGGTACACAGCTAGAAGGGCTAGCTATGGGTAGGTGTGATGTTGCCAGCCAGTGATTAATCCAGGCCCACAAACAGCTGCAGGGGCTGTGGCATTCCATGTGATCACCTGTGGCTCCAACTCTCCCTGCCCATCTTACCCCGGGCATGTGTACTGCAGTGGAAGCTGATGGCTGATGACAGGATCCAGGCTGGAAGCATGCAGGCACACAGTTGAAGAGGTTAACTATGGGTGGGTGTGGTAGTGCTGGACAGTGACAGAAGACAGGGCCTGATCTGGGCTCAGAAGTTGCTCCAGGAACCCTGGCTTTTGGTGTGCCCACTGTGGCTGCACGATCTTCCTCAGGGTATGAAAGCTACAGTGGAGGCATAAGGATAGTTCCATGTAGATGTGCAGATGGAGGCCCCAAGCAGAAGCACAGTGGTGAAAGTCACCCAGGGTGCTTAGGCTGGCATTTTGCACTCATGCAGATGCAGAGGCTCAACATGGCTATGTGTGTGGCTCCTGGGCTCTGGCAGTAGCATGGAAGGACTCAGGCAGCTGGCAACTTATACTTGCATAGCTTCAGGATCCTGGATAGCTGTTGGTATGGTTCCTGGGCTCTGACAGGGGTGGGAGGAGGAAAGGAGTGGGAAGGAACTCAGATGGCTGGCATCAGCAAATGCAAATACCTGTGGAGTGAAAGCTGGTGAAATATGCAGGCAATCCACAGCAACTGTGTTGGCTGTTGGTTTCCTCAGTGGTGAAATTTGCTGAATTCGTCTGCAGAGCAGGTCTTTGTGAACTATGATTGCTCCTGCTGTATGTCTGCTAATAATAGCCTCTGCTTTTCTTCCTTGTTCCTAGCTGGCTCTATACATTTCAGCTTTGCTGGTCTAGGTGGGGTGAAACCAAAGTGGGAACTTTCTGCAATGCCTCAAGAGGCTGGATAAGCTGTTTGCTCACCCCTACTCTTCCTTTCCTAGAGAGAGGAACTCTTTCTTGGTGGAAGTTTTTTCTTGGTGCTGAACAATGCTGCTTTGGGAGATGGGATGTTGCAGATGGAATGAAGTTGTCTTCTTTCTCTGCTTGTGTGGTTCTCAAAAATACTGGGTTTTGTTCCACTGTGCTGCTAAAATTCCTAGGTGGACTCTAGAGGTTTTCCAGAGCTGTTTTTATTCATGGATAGCTGTTCAATCATTGAACTTTTGAGGGGGGGTGCTGGGGAAGCAGGGTTCTTCTGCATTTCAGTTTTCCCCAGAAACTAATGGTTGATTTTTCATCAAAAACCATGAAGGCCAGAAGGCATACTTAAAGTGTGAAAAGAAAAAAATAGTCAACTAAGAATTCTATATCTGTCAAAACTATTCATCAGAACTGAAGGAGAAATCAAGACAGCCCCAAACAAACAAAATCAGAAGAATTTGTCACCAGTAGACGTGCCCTACAAGAAATGCAAAAGGGAGTCCTTCAGGCTGAAAGGGAAGGATGCTAGATAGCCATACACAGAAATAAAGAACACCGGTAAAGGTAATTAAATAGGTAAATATAAAATTCAGTATTATTTTATTATTGGTTTGTAACTTTTCTTTTTTACTACATGATTTGAAAGACAAATTCGTAAAACAATAATTATAAGTCAATGCTAGTGGATACACATCGTATAAAGATGTAAGTTATGACAATAACATCATAAAGGGGAAAGGACAGAGGTGTCTAGGAGTGTAAGAGCAGAGTTTTGCATGCTACTGAAGCTGTTAGTATTAATTCAAACTAAAATGTTATGAATTCAATATGTTACTTATAATCCGCAGGATAACCATGAAGAAAATAACTCAAAATATACAAAAAGGAAAATGAGAAGGGAACCAAAATGGAACACAACAACAAAAAATCAATTAAACACAAATGAAGGCAGTAATGGAGGTAATGAGGAAGGAAAAGCTATAAGACATATAGAAAAAAATAGCAAAATGGCGAAGCAAATTCTTCCTTATCAGTAATAAGTTTAAATGTAAATAGAGTAAACTCTGTAATCAAAAGGCATAGATTGGCAGAATGGATGAAAAAATTATGATCAAACTATATGCTGCCTACAAGAGACTCATTTTAATCAAAAGAAACTGGTAGGTTAAAAGTGAAATTATGGAAAGAATACTCCACACAAATAGTAACTAAAAGAGAACTGGGGTAGTTATACAAATATCATACTAAACAGACTTTAATTCAAAATGTGTTTCAAGGTACAAAGAAGGACATTACATATTGATTAAAAGGTCGATTCACCAAGGAGCTATAATTATAAACATACACACAACTAACAAGACCATCACAAAATATATGAAGCAAAACCAGGCAAAACAGAAGGGAGAAATAGTTCTACAATAATAGTTCTATACTTCAATACTCCACTGTCAGTAATGGGTAGAACAACAACCCATAAACAGAAGATCAATAATAGAGAACTTGCAAAACACTATAAACCAACTAGAACAAATAATATATACAGAATGCTCTGCTGGCAATAGCAGAATACATATTTTTCTCAAGTGCACATAGAGCATTCTCCAGGATACACCATAAATTGAGCCCCAAGTCTCAGTTAATTTAAAAAGAATAAAATCTTATGAAATATCTTTTGTGGTGACAAAGGAATGAAAATGAAAATCAATAACAAGTGAAACTGGAAAATTCACAAATATGTGGAAATGGAACAACACACTATTAAACAATCAGTAGGTCAAAGAATACATCACAAGGGAAATTAGAAAATACTTAGAAATGGATTAAAATGAAAATACAGCCTATCAAAACATATGGGATGCAGCAAGGCAGTGCTCAGAGATTTATAGTTATAAAAACATATTTTTAAAAAGAAACAATATATCAAACCAATAACCTAACTCTACACCTTAAGGAAATAGGAAATTAAAATAGCAAACTAAATCCAAAGTTAGCAGAAGGAAGGAAATAATAAAAATTAGTTATAATATTGTAAATTAAGTATATTTCAGTTAAGTAATTAATTAAATTTTTAAAATGGTGTTGGCAAGTTTATGAGAGAACAGACACACACACTCTTATGCACCATTATTGGGGATGTATAGCAAATGTATAGGGCAAATTAGCAGTATCAAAAATTTTAATGTCTATATATCCTTTGACCCAGGAATTTTTTTAGGATTCTACCATATAAAAAATATCCTCACATAAGCCCAAAGATATTTATTGCAACATTATTCATAATGGAGGGGGGAAATCCCTGGAAGTAACTTAAATTTCCATTAATAAGTGAGTGTTTAAATAATGTTAATATTCAGATTCTTGAATAGTATGACTCCACAAAAAAGAAAGAATTTATATGGAAAGAACTACATGGCATATTGTCATGTGGTCAAATAGAAAAAAAGGAAATTGCAAATCATTATAGAGTATGATTCCATTTATGTTAATATACTATTAATGATGATAATCTGCTCCACAGATGAAATTGCCTGGTTATGACATCGTCCTGCTGCCCTAGGATTGAGAAAGAAAAAAAAAGATAGTGAGGAGAAGAAAATTACAAAGGGATAAGGAGTTGGTAATAAAAAGAGGAAATAGAGAACTTCAAAATTTTAACTGTATATCCTGAAAGGGAGAATAGTGCTTAAAGAGTACAGGTTCTGGAACCAGACTGCCTGAGTTCATAGTTGGACTCTGAACTTACTATCTGGGTAATTATCAGTTAGTTGTTTCACTTCTCTGAGCCCTAGTTTCTTCATCTGTAACATGGGAATAATAATACCTTTCTCATAAGGTCCTTATGAGGATGGGCTAAATTTATCCATGTAAAGCACTTAACAAAGGTGCATAGTAAGCACTCAATCAACATTAGCTGTTATTTCTTTGGACCAGGCACTGTGTTGTGTTTTCTGTACATGATATTATTGAATTGTTACAATGACCTGGATGTCATCTATGGAAGCTAACTGTTACAGAGCCCTTCCCTCTTGTGCTACAGTTGCTTCTGACTTTTACTGCCCTCCTTTTATAGTTGAGGAAAATGAGAGTCAGAGAGATAGATGGTTTTGCTCAAGGTGCCCTAGCCATATAGGGATGGTCTAATTCCAAAGCCCAGCAAACTCATTTTACTACTCCAGAGGGAGAAGGGAAAGAAAATAGAGAGGGGAGAGCCAGTGCTGGGTGAGGGTGGGAGACAAGAGGGGACTACATTGGGTTTTATCTCTAGCAAGGGCCTGAGATACCTTTGGGGCCAATGCAGGGCCAGGCCAGCAGAAGGCGGGGTGGGTGGAGTTGAGCCAAGGGAGAAGGGATAAAACCAGGTCCTGACCCACAGCACCCAACCCGTCGTTCGTTCGTCCTCAGTGCAGGGCAACAGGTAAGTGTTGCTTTCAGCCTGGTGCCCTCTCTCTTGGTCTGCTTGCCCACCTCAAGGCTGTATATGCTGACTCTCTGGCCTGACTAGATCTGACTTTGTCTGTTCCTTAGAATCTGTCACTCTGTCATTTTCTTTTTGCCCCCTATGTCTCTTCCTGTCTTTCCCAGTTTTCAGCTTTCCTTTGTCTTTTTTCCTCCTTGTTTCCTCTCCTCTGTTAGTTTACAAGATCACTCACTTTACTCCATCATTCTCTGACACTCTAGCTTTCTCTTATTTTTCCTTTTTCTGAGGTTTATATGTGTCTTTTCCTCTAAATCTCTCTCTCCCTTTCCATCTCTTTCTTCTACTCTGTATCTCTTAGTCTCGCAGTTTTTCTATCTCTTCCATTCCTTCTCTGTCTCCCAAGAAAAGGTCTTGGTATTTTTTTTTTTGCCAATTCTCCATTCCTCCCTCACTTTGACTCCTTCTCTCTCCTTGGCTGACAGCAGAGCTCAATGGGTCAGACCCCAGAGGTCCAGAGGTAGGGAGAGAAAACAAAGTGAATGTGGGGTGGTGGGAATGATGAATTGGGAAGGGAGAGATTTGAGGGAATTGAGAGATGAATAATTAGCAGAAATAAGGGGAGATGGTGGGAGAAGAATGGGGCCCTATGCTGAAAGTCAATTGATTTGTTTTCTCACCCTAATTCACTGTGAGGCAAATCATTCACCCTTTGAAAAAAAGGGCTTGGCCTATGATTTCCACAACCTCTTCTATGTTTGATTTCATGGTCTTCTAAATTTTTGTTTCTAAGAATTTCTGATTCTGATTCCAGGAATCTAAAATTCTTTATGATTTTTCCATGATGGGGAGAGGGTGCTAGGAAGGGAAGTAAATCCTGATGCTTCCAACTCCTGAAGAGAAGTGACCACATCCCCTCCAGACTTAACTGATTCTTTCAAAGCAGGCCACAAAGGGGAGAGAGAGATCGAGGAAGGCTGCAATGAGTGGTTTCTGGCTCTCTCCTGGGGTAGAGTTGTGGTTGGCCCCTCTGATCTCTGGGACTGCAGATTGGCTGCTGACACGAGAGAGGATTTTAAGGTGTAGGGAAAATCTTCTAGTAATGCTCTATCACTTGGCCCAAAATTTCACAGTTACCTCCTTGGGTAAAAGCATTGTTTTAAGAAGACCCTGGCAAAGATTGGTGCATAAGTTGTTAAATAATGGAATGAATGAATGTATGAATGAATGAATGTTCACCAGTGCCTGAAATTCCGCTTCAGTTAGAAATCTGTTCCTGTGGTAAAGGCATTGGTTACAACTCAAAATCAAGTGTCCCAGAAAGGGACCTGTTAGTGTAGGAGAGTGGATTTATGCCTGGAGTCAGGCTCTCAGTCAGGATAATGTGTAGTAATATTAGAATCATAGATCCATAGTGGTTAAGTTAGTAGGCTCTGGAACCAGATTGACTAGGTTCAAATCCTGGTTCTCCTACTTAGTAGCTCTGTGACCTGAACAGGTTACTTAATCTTTTGGGCCCTCAGTTTCCTCATCTTTGAAATAAAGTTGATATTAGTATATAACTCACAGGGTTGTCATGAAGATTAAATAAGTCAATGTATGTGAAGCATTTACAAAGGGGTATGGCACAGTGAGAACTCTGTGAGTGTTTGACTGTTAGAACCAGATGGAATCTATGGAGCTATCTAGTCCAATGTTTTTGGAGAAACTGAGGCCCAGAGAGGGAAAATACAGAGCCCAAGTTCATATAATAAGTTGTAACAGAATCAGGACAAGAATCAGGATTGAGACAAGAATCAAGTTTCCAGACCTGGTCTGGTGTATTCATGATGTTACTTCTCTTGACTATACCTTCACTTTCCCTACATAGAAAATGTAGAATATAAAAAAGAACAGATAACACTTTTTCAGCATTTACTCTAGGATAGGCACTCTTCTATATACTTTATATAGATTATCTTACTGGATCTTCACAACATCCCTGTGAAGTAGATTGTCCTTGTTATTATCTACATTTTAAAGATATAAGACATAGAGCAGAGACATGACTTTTCTAATGTCCCAGATCTAGTGAGTGGTAGAGCCAGGATTCAAATGCAAGTAGTCTGGCTCCAGAGGCTGTGCTCTTAATACCCTAAATTGCCTAAAATACTCCTTTGATTCAATTTTACTCACTCCAGTCTCATGATAGGTAGTAAGATAGAATGGAAACAGAGCCCAAGATTGGCAGGCAGAGTGAGGCAGGGCAAATTCCAGGAAAGGAGTGCCAGAACAGAGAAACTGGGACTGAAGCTTGAAAGAACTTGATAATTCAACAAATTCCAAGAAGTAGCCTATATTTTCCCAGGTCCCTGAGAATATCATGGCTGAAAGCCCCTTAGAGATGATGTGTGTACTGAACTTCTGTTTTTATACCTGGGGGTGGGATTCACCATCATCCAAAGGCAGGACTGGACTTTGCTTCCAATCTTGGGGGTTTTTCTTCACATTACATACCCCAATGTTGTCATTATTGTTGTTAATGTTGGGGAAAGGAATTTGCAGGAGCCTGGAACCTGGCCATCTGCTTTGCCTCCTCTCCCTGGGCCATCCGCCCCCCTCACCACCAATAGCTAGGGTCAGCCCCAGCCAGATGCACAGACATGATTCTAGAAAGGAACTCCTCTTCTCTTCCACACCCTGGTCTCAGCTTCGGGAGTGGTCAGACCCTAAACGTGATAAACTCTGGGAGCCTTATCTGTGGTCTGCAGGCTCAGTTCCAAGCACTTTAGCCTTTGCAGGAAGGCAGGAGAAGGGAAACTCATATCTCCAGATATAAGGTAGGCATCGAATCCAATTCATTACCTACCATATGAGGTAGACATAAATACCTTACATTTGACAGCAGATGAAAGCTGAGACCCAAAGAGGAGAAGTGACTTTCCAAGAACGTCCAACAAGGAGTTGGGGAGCTGGAATTGAAATAAGAAAAGCTAAGATTTTCTTTTAGGCACTTTCCTAAAGTCTTAACATGAGTTTCATTAGTCCTTTCAACACCCCTTGGCCTTTCCCAATTTCAGGACCCACACACCCTACCGCACATACCAATGTATGCTCTTATGACAGCCTGTGAGAGTTGGAGGAGGATGCTCTGGGATGGAACAAGGGGAAGAGGCTGCTTTGTGAGTTAGGAGGAGGGTGTTTGCTCTATGAGATCTAGAAGGGAGGGGGTATTGCTCTGTAAGAGGTGAAGGAGGTTGTCATATGACGACATGGCCACGAGCTCCTCCTGTTCACTTTTCCCTCACAACATAAAGCCTTAAATACTAGAGGTGCTGTTAGGTTCTACTAAGTAGCTCTCCTGGTGGAGGGAGGGCCTTAGTCTTACCACATTCCTCCATCTCTCTCCCATTATCCTGTCCCATATCTTGTCTCACCCTCTGATGCTGGATCTCTAGTTTATCCTTTTTCTTTTAATCTATTTCTCCCTCTTGCTATCTCTAGCTCTCTTTGTCTTTATATGTCTCAGCCCTCCCTCATCCCAACCCCCAACCCACCTTAGCCATCTCTCTGTCTCTATCCTTTGATCTTAGCTCTAACTCAGTCTCACTCTAATCTCCCTCAGTAGGGAGGGCCAAGATCCTCTTTCCTTAGCTCTTCTTTGTTGTTCACCCCCACCCACACAATCTCTGACAGAATTTCTCCTTTACCTTTGTGCCTGACTGACTCTCTGCCTCTGCTGGATTCTCTCCTCTCCTGCTTTCAGTTTTCTGAGTCTTTGTATATTCAGCCATGCTCCTTGATTTCGCCTCATATCCCTTTTTTGTCCCTCTGTCTATCTGTCTCTAACTCTACCTCTGCTCTTTCTCTCTCTCTCTCTTTTCTCTCATCTTCTCTCTTTCTCTTATCTCAGTCTCTTTCCCTACCTTCTATATTTCCCATAATCCTCTTGTCCTCTGCTTTTCTGGATCAGTCCTCTTCTCCCTGTTCTTATCTCTACCTGTCCCCTTTCCTCTTGCTTTGATCTCTCTCCCACTATTTCTGTTGTAGCTCCACTACTACCATTGCACCTTTGTTCTCTTACTTTCCTCCTTTTATCTTTCCTAATTTTTCTTTCTTTATGACCCTTCCTCTATTCTCTTTCCTCCATTTGAGTCCCTGTTCATTCATTAATTTACTCCCAAATTCAACAAATATTTATTGAATGCCTACTATGTGTATTTTTTCTTATATTCTCCCCACCCCGATTCTCTCCTCTGTCTTAGTCTCTGCCTCTTTCATTCACCTATAGACTTGTTTCCCAGATTCCTTGGGTCTTGCTTTCACCTACATCTCTATCTGATTTTCAAAACTCCAGGAGAAAATCCAAAGACAGTAATATATCTGTCTCGTGGCACATGGTGCCCTTTTGTCCTATTTCCTGAATCTACTTAAGCTGGTACCTATGGCCTCAAGCTCCTTGTCTCTCTGACTGGGTCTGCTAAGGAAACACTCCGAGTGAAGCCTCATGAGCCCTTGTCAATGGCATCTGTCTGCATTAGCAGGTTGAATCTTCATTTGGCTGAGGCCAATATTCTTAGAAAGAGTCTTAGCCTTAAGTGTTGATCAAAGGGTTGGTGGGTTGTCAACTCTCATCCTGCCACACACAATCAGACTTCAATGATCCTTACCATCACAGAGCAGGTCAGTGGCAGAGTCTGAATCAGAATTCAGGCTTTCTGACCTCCAGTGGGAACTCTTTTCTTCACCTCTTTTGTCTAATGATCAGTTTCCTGTTTCTTCCTCTCTGATGCCCTATTAGTACATTTTAATATTTGGAAAGTTCTTACCCTGAAATGACAATAAAGGCATCTCTGGGGAGGGAGGCAAGCATTGGGTGAGAAGCTAAAGGCAAAGGATCAAACACAAGAATGACCCTTGGCTTTCAGCCAGGTCTTCATGGTGGAATCTCATCTCTTCCACATCTTATGCAGAACTTCGGGCTCAAGAGGGTGGCAGCAGCCATGTTGCTACAGCGTTGCCCAGTGCTTATCCGGAGCCCCACAGCCATCCTGGGCAAGATGATTAAGACTCACCAGTTCCTGATTGGTATTGGACGCTGTCCCATCCTGGCCACCCAAGGAACAACCTGTTCTCAAATCCACCTTAAGGCAACCAAGGCTGGAGCGGGTAAGAAGTCACTGCTGGCAAATGGGGGAGAATGTTTGGATCCTAGAGATAAGATTCCAAGTCATATTGGTCATCATTACCTAATAATTGGAAGGGTTCATGTGAAAAGTATCAAGGAAGAATGAGCTTGCCTAAGAGTTCACTGATCTCTGACTTCTGGCAGTATCTCTAAAAGGAGTTTCACTCTCATTCCCCTCACATTCTATATACTCCAGTCATGCTGAAACTAAAGTTGTCTGGATTAACTCTGTTTTCTTAAGTTTCTGTGTCTTTGCACCTGTCAAATGACTCTCTCCCATTATCTTTACTAGAGTATCTCATACTTCTCATGCAACATTTAACTTGGGCATCATCTCCTCTATGAAGCCTACCTAGACTTCCAGCCTGTCCAAATCCAATTCTGGGTCATGTCCCTTTCCTCTTCTAGCCCATGTCCTCCCTCCAATCCCAGCACTGCTCATAATGTGTCTCCAGTATGTGCCATTCCCAACAACTCAGGAACTCCCCTAGGGACCAGATACATCCATCTCTGTGTCTCTACCATAGCCTGAGATAGAGCTTTGAGATATAGTACTTCTCAGTGACCACTGTTAAACTTACAGCTAGAAGCTCACTGCCACTTACTCTCTTAACTTTACGTAGATTCTCCATCTTGGGCCAAGAGCCACTGTCCCTTCATGCTGTTGGAACTCCAGGATGGGAAGAGTAAAATTGTGCAGAAGGCAGCCCCAGAAGTCCAGGAGGATGTGAAGACTTTCAAGACAGGTTGGAGTTAAGTTCCACCTCATGTAACCTCTACACCTAATGCTTGATTTCACTTTATTACAGTCCTGAGCTAGGCAGCTCAGGGCAGCTAGTATACATTTCATGATGGAAGTCCAGTCTTTTCCAGGGGAACCATGTTACTCAATAGCATAGACTGTGCACTGAAATGCACCCTCCCCAATACACATACATGCTTTTGTAACTTTTAGCTATTAGTCTAAAATGAGCCCTCTAGAGTTCTGCCTCCCCTCTCCCAAGTGGCTAAATGGATTCCAACAGGCTGGGCTCCCACATTTAAGCAATACCACTCTATGACAATCTGGATTTGCATAAAAGAGTGAGTTTTGGAAGCAGGTACATTCTTTAGAAGGGTATGGAGCCCAGGTGAACTCAATTGGTGCAGACTACTGAAGGCCACACTTGAGAGTTGGCCACACTTGAGAGTTGGCCATACAGTCAACATCTTTCATAGACCCTTTTGGGATATAATTAAGAGTAAAAATTTCAAAATTGAATTTTAATGACTTTCAGAAAAGAAGAGTAAGGTACACTGTCCTGCATCTACCTTCCAAGTGCAAGACTCAGCATTGCTGCTCCAGTTATCTCACCCAAGGGAAAGTCCTAGTGAAGAGAAGTGTAATTCAGCCTATGGATGGCTTCCTGACATATAAGTCCCCACTTGGGGAGATGAGAAGGGGCTCACTTTTCGGAATATTTCTTCTCTCTGTACAAGGCTTCCCTCTTTCCTAAACTTGAATATTTATATGTTGTATTGCATTTAAAGAAGATAGCACATGCTTTCTTTCCCCCCCCCCTTTTTTCATGGCCAATGAATCCCATACTCCTTCTCAGACCTGCCCATCTCCCTGGCCTCAACCAGCCTGAGGAAGCCATTCTTCAGTCCCCAGGAGCCAGAGAAGAATTCAGAGAAGGTCACACACCTGATTCAGAACAACATGGCTGGTGAGTTTGCTGAGGAGGAAGTAAAAGGGGTAGGAATATGGAAGGAATGCTGAAAGGGCTTCTGACACAGTAGAGGCAATGGCAAGAAAGCACTTTAGAGCCAAAGGGAATCTGAGTTTAAATTTTAATGCTGGCACTTGCTGTATCTGCATGCTTTAGAAAGTAAGTCACTCCCCTCCAGTGAGATTTTAATAACTCAACAAGTTATTATGAGAAGGAAATAAAATTACACTTATGGAAGTGCTTCTAACTTGTTATGAAGCTTCATTAAATATTAGGTGTATTCCTATTATTTCTTCTCCATGTTTCCCTTAAAAACTCTCATCCTTTGCAGGGAGCCTTTTTCCCCTCTCTTATATGTGTTTATATTCATTTTTCATAATAGAATGTTTTATTTTCCCGATATAAAAAGAATATAAAGAGGGAAATTTAAAGCACTCAGAGTTCCACCATCCACCATTAGCTTTTTGTCATACTTTTTCCAGATATTTTCCTATGACTAAACACACACACACACACACACACACACACACATACACAACTACACTTCCCTCCACACACATGTTGTTATTAGAAATGTAATCTTATTCCACCTTGAGTTTGTTATTACGCTTTGTTCACTTAACAATATGTTAGGGGCATTATTCCATGTCCCTAAACATAGAGCTGCATAATAATTATTAATGGTTGAAATGTGTTCTGTAGCATGAATGCAACATCATTTAGTTAACCAAGCACCTATATTTCAGGTAATTGTTTCCAACTTTTTGTGTGTATTCTTCCACTCTACATTGTATGTTGGTTTTACATACATATAAATGTATCCAAAGATAATATATAGTATTATTTTAGACTTAGTGTGGCTGTACTATAGAGTATTTAGTTATTCCTCTATTGGGTTGCTTCCAATTTTTCCTATTACAAACAGAGGTGCAACAAACATCCTTGAATGTACCTCATGTATATAGGTAAGTGTTCCTCTAGAATAGACACTAAGAGGTGACGATTCTCAGGACGTAAGGGTGTGTACATTTTCAATATTAATAAATATTGCCAATTAGCCCTCCAAAGTGGTGTACCAGTTATCAAAGAGAATCCATATTCTCACACGCTCTCCAGCACTTAGTATTACCACATTTTAAAATCTTTATCAATTTGATGAGTGAAAATTTGTTTTTGCCTTTTGATTTTCCCCGATTAAGCATCTTTTTCTACATTTATTGAATTGTCTGTTTATATTATTTGCCCACTTTTCTATTGGGTTAAAATTTTCCATAATAATTGTTCAGAGTTTCTAAAAAATAAATTCTGGATATCAATTTTTCTGTTAAACATGCTGCAAATATTCCCCTAGTTATGTCAGCATGTGCATTTTAAAAACGCTTGGTACATATTTCCAAACATCCCCACAGCAAAGATGTTTCCAATTTACACCCCTACCATATAAGTTGCCATCTGCAACAATCATGATTTCTGTCTCATGGATAGAGTTCTGGAGTTCAACAAGCCCACTGGCATACATTATTTCAATTTATCCTAAAAGTAGGGTTGCTCCATTTTGTAGTGGTAATGGTTAAAGAAGTAGACTCTAGGTCACTTATTTGTAGGCCACTTATGTGCTGTATGACCTTGGTCAAGTTACCTAACCTCCATAAGCCTCTGTTTCCGCACTTGTAAAATGGAGATACTAATAGAACTTACCACATAGGGTTGTTATGAGGAATAAATGAAATAATATCTGTAAGTTCCTAAGAGAGGGTATTACATGTAATAGGCACTTATTAAATGTTGGCTATAATAATATTATTTAAAATTATTATTATTATTATTACTACTACTACTATATTACAATAATCATAATACTACTACTATGTGTCAGACACTAGTTTGGGTATATTACATTCTGTTTGTCATCAGATGGTCATAATTCTGCAGGGAAGATACTATTAATCCCATTCTACAGATGAGGAAATTAAAACTAAGAGGATTCATGACTTGCTCAAGATTACACAACTAGGAAGTGGCAGAGTTATGACTAGAAACTAGACCCATCAACATTCTTCCACTGAAACTAGAAGTAGTGATTCTAGTAAGGAGGGTGCCATACTAACCTTGGGAAAAGAGATGAGGCCATGCCAAGGGTAGGAAGCCTGAGTGAATGTATAAATAAATTACTAAGTGAATGAGTCAGTGAGTAAGCAAAGGGATGCTTGAATGAAATAGTAGAGAGTTAATGTGACCCAGTAAGTTAATGACTGATCAAATAAATGAATAAATGGAAAGAGAATTGGAGAACACCAAATGAACAGCATGAATAAAATATAGACTAGCCAGGAAGTAATTTAAAATGAATCCTTCTCATCCCCATTTCTACTCCTGCAGGAAACCATGTCTTTGGTTATGACCAGTTTTTTAGGAACAAGATCATGGAGAAGAAACAGGACCACACCTACCGTGTTTTCAAAACTGTGAACCGCTGGGCTGATGCATACCCCTTTGCCGAACACTTCTTTGAGGCAACTGTGGCTTCAAAGGATGTGTCTGTCTGGTGCAGTAATGACTACCTGGGCATGAGCCGGCACCCTCAGGTCTTGCAAGCCACACAGTGAGTAGTAGGGTCTGAGCCATGAGCTATGGGGAGACATCCAGAGAAGAGCCAAAGCCACGCATGGAAGGAAAAGGCAGAGCTGACAGTGGAAACCTTGTTTCCACCCAACACCCCTTTTGTCCAAGGTCTTCCAGCAAATCTAATTCTCAGACATGAACTAAGTCAAAAGCTATGTTTTCCAAACTCTTTGGTGTCCAGTGCTACAAGGGAAAGGATGAGAAACCAAGCAAGGCCCACTCTCTATGAGTTCTTACTCTGGCTGCAGAATGAGTATTGCCAGAGATGATGTGCTAACTCCTCTAGAAGGTCTTCCAAGCTAATCAAGCTCAACATGGCTTCTCCCTCCATCCCTGAGTGCTTTCAGCCTGAGAAGGAAGGTCCATTTCTCCCCATTGTTCCCAGCCTGCCCTCTACTTGGTCATATAGGACACAGCTCATAGAGTCACTAAATCAATACTGACCCCCTTCAAGGAAGAGAAACCTACCCAGTTCCTCAGAATCTGACAAGAATTTCTTCTTCTTGTCCCCCCTCTGTTTTCTCCTGGCCAGAGAGACCCTGCAGCGTCACGGAGCTGGAGCTGGTGGCACCCGCAACATCTCAGGTACCAGCAGGTTTCATGTTGAGCTGGAACAAGAGCTGGCTGAGCTGCACCAGAAGGACTCAGCCCTGCTATTCTCTTCCTGCTTTGTGGCCAATGACTCTACTCTCTTCACCTTGGCCAAGATCTTGCCAGGTAAGCCTGGTGCCTGAGCTTTGTTCAGGGGTGGTATCCTGCACTACAGCATCCAGGTTTAGTGCCTCCATCACTCCTTCCCTGTCTTCTGAGTTCACTTGCTCCCATTGCCCTTCCTTATTACCCACCTTGCATCTCCTCAACACTGGATGACTATATCCCAACCTCACAGAAGGGTAACATCATAAATTTATCATTTCCCAACTCAACTGCACTCTTAACACTTATAAACAGTCCTTTTATGTCCTTATATCAACTTTTTCAAACTTTCTTCCCCCTTCTAAAACCTGTAGCTACCTCCTCCTTCACTCTTAGCAAATAACCTCACATCTTACAACACAAAGAAAACAGAAGCCACCAGACAGGAGCTCCTTTAACTTATAGCCACCAAATCCACAAATTCATCTGACTGTTCATGTACCCTTCTTTCATTCTTTCCTTTTACAAATTGAAAGCGCATCTCTCCTTCTGCCTAAAGCCAATCCCTTCACTTATACACTAGATCCCATCTGAATCCCATCATCTTCCTACTCCCCCATTCTCTAGCCAATAATGTCTTCAACTCATATGCCTGTCATCCTTCCATCAGCCCAACTCTGGATGAATATAACTCTCCACCTTCCTTTTTTTTTTTTTTTTTTTTTGCGGTACGCGGGCCTCTCACTGCTGTGGCCTCTCCCGTTGCGGAGCACAGGCTCCGGACGCGCAAGCTCAGCGGCCATGGCTCACGGGCCCAGCCGCTCCGCGGCATGTGGGATCCTCCCGGACCGGGGCATGAACCTGTGTCCCCTGCATCAGCAGGCGGACTCTCAACCACTGCGCCACCAGGGAAGCCCTCTCCACCTTCTTTATGTCAATCCTGGTCTTATATAATTGCTCAGATGGGAGCCACTAAAAATTCATGATCCCCAATGTCTACCAGGTCCTCTATGCTGCCTGGCAATCCTGTTTTCATAGTCAGCTCTCCAAGTCTCCAAGGTAACTTTGCCAAACCCCGATCTCTTCAGCCTTCTTACACCTCCACCTGACCTTCAACCACAGCAAATGACTCCACCTACCACCACACGGAAAATAGAAGACCCCACGCAGTAATGTCCTCAACTTCTTGCCTCAAACTACTTATAAACTCACGAGCATTCCCCTATGTCCTCTCCTCTCTCCTTCTCTCCTGTCACAGTAGAAGAGGTGCCCTTTTTCTTGTTGACTAATTCTTACATTGGTGCTCTGTGTCCTCTACCTCTTCAGGAACCTTGATCTATGAGTTCTCTCTCTCCCTCCTGTATCTTTAGCCTCTCCCTCTCTTTAAAAATGTTGAAGTATTTTGCATCTCAAAAAAAAAACCACTTGCCCTCATCACTCTCTAGCTACTGCCCTTCTCTCTCCTCCCTATAATAGCCAAACTGCTTGAGAGAAGTCTCCACACTTGTTATCCACTTCCTCACTTCCTGTCTATTTTTCAGCACACTGTAAACACCTCCGCTGCTTCTCAGAAACTTTTTCCAAGATCACACATAACCCCAGCTAAAGCCAACATCTTTGGGAATGTTTTCAGTGAACCCCCTCTTCAGCCATTAGAATTCAACTTCTTTCCATTTCCTCTGCCACCATCCTCACCTAGACCAACATCATTTTCTTGATTTCGCCTTTGCCCTCCTACAATATATTCTTCACAACAATCAGATCACATTTTAAAAATGCAAACCTATCTTTGTTACTCCCCTGCCCCAAACCCTTTAATAGATACCCACTGCCCTTAGGACCAAATCCAAACTCTTTATAATGCCTTCTAAAGCCCTCAATAATCTGGCCTCTACCTATCAATTCAGGCTCATCTTTTGACACCCCTCCTCTCACTCTTTCATTCAGTAATATATTAATTCATATATTCATTCACTCACTTGAAAATCAGTAATTTGTTTTTTATCCATTCATTCATTCAGGAAAGGTTTGCTTAACATCTAAAGTACACTTAGACTTAACCTGGGTACCAGAGACAGAAAGATAAAAAGATGTGGCTCCTGCTCCCTAGAAATTCCCAGTCTACTTATCTTTCATAGCAGGTCCTCCAGGAAGTCATGCCTGATTTCCACAGGTAGAAGTGATCCTTTACTCTAATGACAGGCCACAGTTCCTTGATGTCAGTGCAGTTTTGGGGGCCCAGGGATCAACTCCATCCACCAATTTCCCATCTCTACCTGTTCTCCCAGCATTGTCCAGTAAAAAGTCCTGAATTCCTCAGGTCCTAGAGAAAGGTCTTCCCCTCTCTGGACCTTAGCTTCCTCACTTGTACAGTAAAGGGATTAGATTCCATGGTCACCAATGGCCCTTCCAGCTCTGACTTGTCATGAGCTTATGATTCAAATTGTGAAAGTCTGATGAGTGTCTACCCTGTAACTATAAGCAGAAGGATGCTACCTGGAAGAGGTGGGATTTCATCTAGATCAGGAAGAATCTAGCATCAGTCCAAATCAGCAAATATTCCCTGGGATAAACTCCTTTCTAAGGCTTAATCTTGGTGTCTAGGAGAAGGAACCTAGGTCCTGTCCTCAGAAAACTCTGGAGCTTCTTGGGAAATTCAAATTTCCTCCACCTCAAGATAGTCAAAGGCCAGACCAGAGTTAGAAATGCCTGGAAGGAAGAGTGTAGGAGTCAGAATTTCAGGGCAGAGGAGTTCTTCCAAGAGAGGAAGAGGTGCTACAAAGGCTTCCAGAGGATGGAGAAGCAGAGCAGAGTCTTTAAAGGGAGGAAAGGGTTGGCTCTCTGCCCCTGTCAGGTCAATCCTGAGGTTGAAGTGTGAATACTGGGACTGAAGCTTAAGCATTATGCATCTGGTTCTTCAGGGTGCGAGATTTACTCAGATGCAGGCAACCATGCTTCAATGATCCAAGGTATCCGCAATAGTGGAGCAGCGAAATTTGTCTTCAGGCACAATGACCCTGACCACCTGAAGAAACTTCTAAAGAAGTCTAACCCTGAGACACCCAAAATTGTGGCCTTTGAGACTGTTCACTCCATGGATGGTATGTATATGTGTGAGTGTATGTTTACTAAAATTGGTCTCACAAAAACTATGATGATAATGATAACAGCTAACATTTATAGTGCTTATTATGTGCCAAGCAAAATTATTAGTATTTTACATGTATTAATTCACTTAATCTTCACAACGATTCTATGAGGTAGATGCTATCATTATTTCTGTTTATTTGTATGAGGAGATTGAGACATAAACAAGTGAAGTGACTTGCCCTAGGTCACACAACCAGTAACTGCCAAAGGATGGAGGCAGCTATTACACTGATCTCAAATGTTAAGAAACTAAAGTGCAGAGACAGTATGCAATTTGTCTTGGTTGGCTCAGTAAATTGGTGCCAAAGTGAGTAGCTGCACCCTAGGATGTACGATTCCAATTCCTTCACATGACACTCCCTCCATTAGAAGTGCAAATCAATCATCCCAGTGTCTGGTTTCTGCAACAGAAAATTTCACAAACCATTGCCTGGGAGATTTTTCAGGGTCCAATATCATCCTACCTCTTTTCTTTTCCCAACTGAAACAATGCTCAAATCATTCCATTGTTGTCCCTTTTAAGCAGACGTCATGTGTTTTAGGCATAACTTTCTGGATTTATTAAAAGGAAGAGGTCCTCACTTCATTTCAACTTGTCACTTTTCCAAGTGAAACAAAGGAGAGTCCACTGTATTCTCTGATTTAGCCAATGTAAGTGCCATCACATCAAGCAATGGTGATGCACAGGCTGTTGAACCAAACTATCCATGTTCAAGTCCCAGTATGACAACTTACTAGCTTGGGCAAGTTTCTTAATTGCTCTGTGTCTCAGTTGCCTTACCTTTAAAAATGGAGATGATAATAATAGAGTAGCTGTGAGAATTTAAGTAAGTTAACTGATATAATGAACTTATTGTCATGCCCTCTTTCACAGTTCTACAACTAACAATGATTATATTTCTACCACTGAGACTACTCTAATTCATTCTTTTTTTTTTTTTTGGCCACACTGCATGGCTTGTGGGATCTTAGCTCCCCGACCAGGGATCAAACCTGGGCCCTCAGCAGTGACAGCACAGTCCTAATCACTGTACCACTAGGGAATTCCCTCTAATTCATTATTTCTGTAGTGAAAGCCATGTTGGAACCATTCTACTTCCTTACACTTGCAAATGAATGGTTCCTGATTCTTTTGGTGGAAACCCTGCCTAAATTGTCAACCATAGGGCTGAATTCCTCCCACTGAAATGATGCTTGAGCCATCACACTGTCCTCTTTGTCTTGGGCTCCAACTCCTGTGGTTTTCTCCCCTCCTGTTGTCCCAGCTCATATACTTTTATCCAGGCCTGGAGTCCCTGTTCCCACCAGAAGAAGTTTCTTCTGTATTCCAACTCCCTGTACCACTAGTTTCCAGCGATGGGGAATGGCAGAAGTGTGGGTTCTTGTATATGTAGAGTGGCCACAAAGTCTATACATGAGAGTCACAGCCATTTGAAGACCTTAAAAATGACTATCAGCATAGAAGATGTCTAGAATAACAGGGAAAAATGGTAAATCTGCATGGAAAATGTACAGGAACATACAGATTACTTCTAATTCACTTTCATTCAGTATATTGAGACTGAGTCTATGGGTGGGGGCCCTCAGGTAAAAACATTGACAGAGATGAGAGAGAAATATATTCCCACAGAGACACAGAAAAGACACAGAGGCACAAAGAAACTCAGAAAGAGACAAAGATATAGAGAAAAAAAGTCTGAAGTCAGAAAGGTAGATAAAAAAGGGACACAAACAGTAAGAAAGAGAGAAGTGAGAGAGGAACGTGAGGGAGGGAGTGAGAGAGACACTGACAAAGAGACAGAGGGAGGAAGTGGAGAAGAGAGAGAAAAACAGAGGCAGAGATAGAAAAATAGAGAAACAAAGATGGAAATAGCCACAAAAAGAGAGATAGTGACAAAAAGCCAGAAAGACAGAAATAGGGAGGACCAGTGAAGAATAATAATATTGACAGGGCTGCCAACAGTACTTGGCTGAGGGAGTGAGCAGGATCTAAAATCAGGACTACATTAACCTGGAGCAAAAGTTTATTTTTTTCAATTTATTTAAACAAAGGCATCATATAGGCTAGTGCCAATCCTAGATGGAAATACACAGACTTGTACAGAAAAAAAAAAGAAGCAGAGAGAGGCTGGCAAATAGCATAAACAAGATGACAGATATTATCAGAATGAAGTAAAAATAGAAAGAGGCAAGTCTTAATCACAGGTTGGAGAAAACACACACACACACACACACACAGCTTGGGTGGGAGTGGGGTGAAATTAGTCAACACATATAAAGAGATTTGGCATAGCCCCAACTGACAGTGCACACCCACCTCCTTTCCCAACCTAAAGTAGTTATGGGTCACAAATTCCGTGCTGGAGATGGAGCTGGGGAAGGGTTATGATCTACCTCTATTTGTTGGCTTTGCTCAGGTGCCATCTGTCCCCTTGAGGAGTTGTGTGATGTGGCCCACCAGTATGGGGCTCTGACCTTCGTGGATGAGGTTCATGCTGTAGGACTGTATGGGTCCCGGGGTGCTGGGATTGGGGAGCGTGATGGAATTATGCACAAGATTGACATCATCTCTGGAACTCTTGGTGAGTGAGTCCCTTGGGTTGCCCTTATATACAATCCAGAAAGGAAGCCCCTAGAAGACCCTTTTCTTCCTCCTCCCCACAACTGCAGGAGCTATTCGGGTAGAATTTACAGCCCCAGGCTATGGAACTCGTGGATTCTCTCATCCCACTCCCACCCCACTGCAGAGTTGCTGAGAAAGTCTGGGAGGGTTTTCTGAGAAGACCCCTGAGCCAGGCCAAATAGCCAAGTTCAACTCAGTGAGTGGAGAGTTGTGGTTCTAAACTCCTCCCCCACCCCAGCCCCAACCTTCATTTTAGCTCCACTTTTGGGCCTAACCAGTTGATGGTCCCACCCAGCTCCTGCATATCTAGTCATTGCATATGGCAGCCCTTGAAAGTCCTATCTCAAAGCAGCAGAATTATCAGCTCTGTCTGCCTTGTCATGGACAGGGGAGATGAACAGAGGCCTGTGAAGGGAGTCTGGAGCTCCAGCTTTTGGTATACCGCCTTGTGTTACCTGGTGCATGACCCTGTTCCTTGGAGGACTGATAATGGGGTCTGTGCATATCCTCCTCATTCTCCTCCTTGTCTCCAGGCAAGGCCTTTGGCTGTGTGGGCGGCTATATCGCCAGCACCCGTGACTTGGTGGACATGGTGCGCTCCTATGCTGCTGGCTTCATCTTCACCACTTCTCTGCCTCCCATGGTGCTCTCTGGGGCTCTGGAATCCGTGCGACTGCTCAAGGGAGAGGAGGGCCAAGCCCTGAGACGGGCCCACCAGCGCAATGTCAAGCACATGCGTCAGCTACTAATGGACAGAGGCCTTCCTGTCATCCCATGCCCCAGCCACATCATCCCCATTCGGGTGAGAGCCCCACACTGCCCATTTCCTTCTCTACCTATCTCTTCTGGGAGCCTTCCCACACCCAGCAAACCGACACCTGTTCCTGTCAACTCTGCTTTCTTGTTAATCATCCTCCTTATTGCCAGTTTTGTTGCTGCCCTTTTTGAAAAATTATCAGTCATTCTGGATTAGCCAGTCCTTTTTTTTTGTTTGCATTATCTCATGCTTATTTTGCATTAGCTATTATCCCATGCTTATTAGACTGTCCTGACCCTCAGTTTTTTCAAACTGTGGGTCAAAACCATTAATGGGACACAAAGTCAGTTTAGTGGGTTATGATTAGCATTAAAAAATAGAAGAAATAGAATAGGAAATGTTGGAGCACATCACACATAGTAAGGGTATCGTTTTATGAGAAATTTGTTTCAGTTGCGTATATGCACATTTATGTGTATGTGTGTATAGTACGGTCATGGTGTGAAATGTATTTCTTAATGGAGAACTGAAGTCAGAAAATAGAAAATCAAAATCCATGGGGCTAGTTGCTACTTTGGATTCCCAACTATGTTTGTGTTTACTGCCTTTAAAAATGAACCTCTGGGGCTTCCCTGGTGGCGCAGTCATTGAGAGTCCGCCTGACGATGCAGGGGATGCAGGCTCGTGCCCCGGTCCGGGAGGATCCCACGTGGCACAGAGCGGCTGGGCCCATAAGCCACGCCATTGAGCCTGCGCGTCTGGAGCCTGTGCTCCGCAGCAGGAGAGGCCACAGCAGTAAGAGGCCCACACACCGAAAAAAAAAAGAACCACTATTGTATGTATGTGCCACACATTCTTTATCCATTCATCTGTCGATGTACACTTAGGTTGCTTCCATGTCCTGGCTATTGTAAATACAGTTGCAATGAACATTGTGGTACATGACTCTTTTGATGGACCTAGAGACTGTCATACAGAGTGAAGTCAGAAAGAGAAAAACAAATACCGTATGCTAACACATATATACGGAATGTAAAAAAAAAAAAAGGTTCTGAACCTAGGGGCAGGACAGGAATAAAGATGCAGACTTTGAGAATGCACTTGAGGACATAGGGAGGGGGTAGGGTAAGCTGGGATGAAGTGAGAGTAGTATAGACATATATACATTACCAAATATAAAATAGCTAGTGGGAAGCAGCCACATAGCACAGGGAGATCAGCTCAGTGCTTTGTGTTCACCTAGAGGGGTGGGATAGGGAGGGTGGGAGGGAGATGCAAGAGGGAGGAGATATGGCGACGTATGTATATGTATGTATACATGTATGTATGTATATGTGTAGCGGATTCACTTTGTTATACGGCAGAAACTAACACACCAGTGCAAAGCAATTATACTCCAATAAAGATGTTAAAAAAATGAACTGCTAATTCTTTCTTAAATTCTTAAATGACATCTATTTGTGTGTGTCAGTAAGCTGGGGTATGGTAAGGACAATTTTTTGTGACCTTTATTGATGAGAATGGTCACTGTTCTTGGGCCAACCCAATGTTCCCTTGAAAGACTGCTTTTGTAAATATGTTTCTTTAATTAACCCAGTGACAGCACCCCAGAGGTGGCTTGGAGGGGTTTATCTTCTTACCCAGAAGCACCCCAAATTAACATACTAGCTAAGTATGCTTGCTCTGCCAACAACTTCAAGACAAGGTCCCTAGTGCCACCTCCACCTCCTTTCATTTTTTTTTAATTGCAGTATAGTTGACTTACAATATTGTGTTAGTTTCAGGTGTACAGCAAAGTGATTCAGTTATATATATATATATATTTTTAGATTATTTTCCATTATAGGTTATTACAAGATAGTAATAGTTCCCTGTGTTATATATTTAATAGTTCCCTGTGACTATAGTTCCCTGTGTTATGTAGTAAATCCTTGTTGCTTATGTATTTTATGTATAGTAGTTTGTATCTGTTAATCCCATACTCCTAATTTATCCCTCCGCTCCTCCCTTTCCCCTTAGGCATCCATAAGTTTGTTTTCTGTGAGTCTGTTTTCTTTATAGATTCATTTGTATTATCTTTTAGTCTCCACATATAAGTGATATCATATAATATTTGTCTTTCTCTGTCTTACTTCATTTAGTATAATATTCTCCAGGTCCATATATGTTGCCACAAATGGCAATATTTCACTTTTTATGGCTGAGTAATATTCCACTGTGTGTGTGTATGTGCTGCTATGAACATTGAGGTACATGTATCTCAAATTTGCTTGCTGCCTCTGAGCAACTCCTTGATAGAAATTCTAGACCTGCCACTGACTAAGCCTCTTATGAAAAAATATGTCCCCAAATTCAGTGGTGCTCCTTGATCTGGTTCCCTCCACCTACTTAATGGAGCTAGTGATAGTGGTCCCAGGGTAGCAGATACTGACAGCCTTTTCTCCTGAGCCCAGGTGGGTGATGCAGCACTGAACAGCAGGATCTGTGACCTCCTGCTCTCCAAGCATGGCATCTATGTGCAAGCCATCAACTACCCAACTGTCCCCCGGGGTGAGGAGCTGCTGCGCTTGGCACCCTCCCCCCACCACAGCCCTCAGATGATGGAAGACTTTGTGGGTAAGTCCTCAACGTGGGTGCCTACAGTACTCTCCTTCCCTTCAGCCCCAGTATGTGAAGAAGTTGAGAATGGATGCCATTCAGTTTAAAAATATATTCCTGGAACATCTATTATGTGCCAGACCCTATACTAGGGTCATAAATTAATGAGAAAGTCCTTATACTCATAAGGCTTCAGTTTGGTTGAGGAGATCATAGCAGACCCAAACAATGACTTCAAGGGCTGATCAAAGTTCAACAATGTATGGGGGAGTTGTGGGAGCAGAGAGGAGGGGCCTGACCCAACCTGTGGGATTCTAGACAGGCTTCCTAGTGGAGATGACACCTGAGCTGAGTCTTACAAAGCTGTGTGGTATTGGGCCAAGAGAAGAAAGAGGGTGTAGTAGGGGTATTCCTAGCAGAAGGAAGAGCATGAAGAAAGGCAAGGAGGAGGGTGAGAAGTAGCCTGGGACTTATCAAGAATAAGCAGGTGTTACTGGAATGTAGGGTAGTAAGAATGGAGGGGTGGAGGGCAGTGTTTATCTATGAACCTACAAAGACAACACAAGATTTAGAGGCTTGTAGAGCTGAATAGCTTGGGTTTTATCCTGAAGGATGCCAGTTTAGATGCTCCCTGGTGGTCTAGTGGTTAGGATTCGGCACTCTGAAAGATGCCAGTTTAGTCAATTCACCTAAAGTTTACTGGATTCCTGTTGGGTGCAGGGCCTGGCATAGAGCAGGTTCTCTTTCTAGGTCTGTTGGGTGAAAGACACATAGGCAGTTGATGGTATAGCAAAGGAGACAGACATAAACATGGATCGTACTGGTCCAGTGTGATGAGTTCCAGTACTCTGGGAACTGGAAGGAGAGTGCTCATTTATGGCTAGAGAGGGTATAGGAAGGGTGAAATTAAAGAGGCTTTATTGGTAAGGAAGTCCTGCTGCACCTTGAAGTACATGTGGTATGGTGTAAGGACATTCCAGAATAAGGGAATTACATGAGCATGGACCTAGAGATAGGAAAACAGAGGGCAGGCATGGGCAACAGTCATTCTGTTTGTCTGGAGCATAGGCAGAATGAGAGTCCCGGGAAGAAAAGACAGGTAGGTGCCATTCATTCATTCATTTAAAAACATCAAATAATGCTAGCCAACATTTATTAAGTACTTACCACGTGCCAAGAACTATTCTAAACACTTTACATGTATTAACTCATCTAATCCTCATGGGGTACAGATGGTATTATTAGTATTTCCATTTTATACATGTAGAAATTGAGGCATAAAAATATATAATAACTGGTCCAAAGTCACACAGCTATTAGATTTGAACTGCAGAGTCTGTTTCTACATCGATGCTCATACCACTAGACCTGTATACTACCTCTGTGAACTAATGATCTAGACTTCTGGACCTTTTGCTCAGTCCTCTCACTTGCTCCAGGCTTCAATTATAGACCTCTCAGTACTCTCAGTTCTCTGAGTGTCCATTTATGCTGGGCTTTTGCAGGAAAGAAATATGAGGCATCCACCATGACTCCACCAGTCAGTCCTTCAATGTCATAGCCAACCCATCACAAAATCTTGCAAATGTTCTCTACAATCGCTCTCTAATGTCTTTTCTCCACTGCCACTTCTTTAAGCCATGTCAATGTGATTTCTTCCTAATTTTCCTGCTTCTCTCTTGCTTCCTTCTAATCCCTTATCCATATTGACCACTAGAGGGATTTTTCTAAAAATCTGACCATATAGCTCTCTTGCCTAAACCTCTTCATTTTTCCCTATTGTCTAGACTAGAGCAGTGGTCTCCAAGGTGAGGTATGCAAGATGATCCATAGGGTAAGGGGATTTATTAGAATTTTATGTTTACTTTTTATATTAAAAAATAGGAAATTAAGCGTGACTGATATTGATCTCTAATATATAGCGTGACAATGATATACGTATATAGTATATAAAAAATAAATACATTGGAGGTACATACTACAACTTTTGTACTAATAGGATGTATAAGCCCCCAAATTGGAGACAACTGGCCTGGAGAACAGGCAAAGCTCCTTGGCATGGCATTCAGTGCCTTCAACATGGTGAACTCTATGCCCTCACTTCTTGCCCACATTCATTTTATTTCTCCAGCTACACTGAATGATTTATAGTTCCCTCATTTTGCTCTAGCCTCTTACCTCTGGGATTTTGCTAATGATGCTCCCTTCTGATTGGAATGCCCTCCCTCACCCCTTACTCTGGCTTACTTCTTTTCATCTTCTAGCCTTAATCAGGCATCCTTTCATTCATTCTTTCGACACATATTTATTGAGTACCTACTGTGTGCTAGACACTGTTCTAGGTGCTGGGGATCCAGTAGTAAACAAAACAGACACAAATTCCCTATCCTTCTGGAACCTACATTCTAGTGGAAGGAGATAGTCAAAAAACACTTTAAAAAGTAAGTGCAGGGCTTCCCTGGTGGTGCAGTGGTTGAGAGTCCGCCTGCCAATGCAGGGGACATAGGTTCGTGCCCCGGTCTGGGAAGATCCCACATGCCGCGGAGCGGCTGGGCCCGTGAGCCATGGCCACTGAGCCTGCGCGTCCGGAGCCTGTGCTCCACAACGGGAGAGGCCACAACAGTGAGAGGCCCGCATACCGCAAAAAAAAAAGTAAGTGCAAATTAAATAGCATGGTAGTTCTAAGCACTATGGAAAAAATAGAGCAGAAAAAACGTGCTGGTTGGGGGGATACATGGGCTAGCTTGGAGGAGGGTTAAATGGAGTGTTATGGGTAGAGACAACCAAAGTGACACTTGAGCAAAGATATGAAGGAGGTGAAGGAGTTAGCTGGGCAGAAATCTAAGAGAAGGGCATCCCAGGCAGAGAGAACAGCCTAAGACAAGGAAGACCCTAACACAGCAGTATTCCTTCTGTATTTGAAGAACAGTAAGTAGATGAGTGTGGATGGAGCGGTGTGAGCAAGAGGGAAAGAGACAGAAAACTGAGGAGGGGCAATGTGGGCTAGACTGTGTAGGGTATTATAGGCCACTGGAAGGGTTATGGCTTTAACTCTGAAATGGAGAGCCTTCTGAAGGATTTAAGCAGAGGAGTAACATATCTGATTCAGGTTTTAAAAGAATTTCTCTGACTTCTATGTTGAGAATAGACTGAAAGACTGGGAGCAGGGAGATCCATTAGGGGGCTACTGTAATATTCTGGGTTAAGAAATAATGGTGGCTCAGACCTGAAAATAGCACTGTAGGTGATGAGAAGTGGTCAGATTTTGAAGGTAGAGCCAATGGTATTTGCTGATAGACTGGATGTATGGTAGGAGAGAAAGAGAAAAATAAAGGATGGCTCAAACATTTTTGTACTGAGCAACTGGAATTGCCATCAACTGAGATGGGTAAGGCTGAAAGTAGGGTAGACTTGGTGGAGAGTAGGGAGATCAGTAGCTCAGTTGTGCTCATGTTAAGTTACAGATGCCTACTAGATATCCAGGTGGAGATATAGAAATGCAATTGGATACACAAGTCTAGAATTCAGGATACAGCTTTAGGCTAGAGATGAAAATTTCAGAATCATCAGCATACGATGGTATTTAAAGCCATAAAACTAGATGAGATCACACAGGGAGTAGGCATGAAAAAAAGCCAGGGACAGAGACACAACTGAGGTACTTCTGACAGCAAGGTCAGGTTCTGTCCTCTGGGCTTCCACTCCCTCTAGGAAAAACCCCTGCCCCAGGCTCCCAGGTCACAATACTGACGACACTGTGTGGGTAGTGTCAGTGTCACCTTCCTCACCAGGCTAGGAGTTTCCAACTAGATGGATTCACTTCTTGAGCCACAGCATGTCCTGTACTTAGGGCTTGGTTCAGGCCAGGTCAGTATAGCTTCAAATTATGTCACATGAGTGCTTCTCAAACTTTTATACATCACAGCACCCATACACAAATGCTAACATTCATAGCACACGGTGGAGCAAACTGAGGAGGATACCTCTGGTTCCGAGACATCTCAAAGGGTTGAGGGGATATCTTGGCACATCTGTAATGTGACACAGGGATTAAGACCTACTCTAACCAATTATTTCCCTCCCCTCCCCTCACTACCTTCAGAGAAGCTGCTGGCAGCCTGGACTGAGGTGGGGCTGCCCCTCCAGGATGTATCTATAGCTGCCTGCAACTTCTGTCGTCGTCCTGTGCACTTCGAGCTCATGAGTGAGTGGGAACGTTCCTACTTTGGGAACATGGGGCCCCAGTATGTCACCACCTATGCCTGAGAAAGAAGCTGCCATGGATCCCCACCACACCTGCACCTCTCTTGGGGCTGGGCCGCCTCCTGTCCTCTGCTTTGTTGTGTGCCTCTAGCTGACTTGAGCCTGAAAATAAAGAGCAAAGTGTAGCATTTGTAGCCCTTTGTTTGACAGAGAACAGACAACTACATTATACCTGACCCCCTTAGACAAGTGGCAGAGCCATGAGGAAACCACTGATCACCTGTTGGTCTGACCATCCCATTTTACTGATAGGGAAACAGATCCAGAAAAAGGAAGAGGCCAAAAACTACACAGTGAGTTAAACAAAGAGCCAGGACATTTGGCAGGTTTATATCAAACGGCTCTTTCCCCATGGTTTCAACAAGAATCCAGGGATTGACTCTTCATGCGTAGGCCCAGAAACTCAGGCTCCAGGTAGCCTCTGAAGCCAGGAGGTGGAATCAGCCCAAACCAATCTGCCTGGAGAAAAAGACTGGTTCCCCAAAACTTTGGAGATATTTTCCAACAGAGAGAATGGATGTCCTCCTCAATCCATTATCCTCTTTGCTTCTCACAACACCTTATAAAACAAGACTTATCAGTTCTGTTTCCCAAGGTGAGAAAGAGGCTTGGCTATAGCAAGCAACTTGTTCAAGGCAATGCTCCCAAACTTTCTAGGTCATAACACACTGAAAACATTTGCATGGCACGCTTGGGTGAATTAATGGTATTACTTGTCTAGGAGGCAATCTTTTCTGACACTTGTGCAATTCCTGGTCCTGCCTGGCAACTCTAGGGTTGAGGGACCCATTTCTTTCTACCCTGTAACCCATTTGTGGCAGCTGTAAGACACATCAGTTGAGAAACAGTGGTTTAAAGCTACACAGCCCACCTGAGCTTCCTGCCCCACCACACCCACCTCTTGCTGATCCAACCTCAGCAGTGCAGGGAACCCCAACAACTCAACAGAGCACTTTAATGGTAAGCACCAATCCTCCTTCCTCCCCTCTCCCTGGAAGTTATATCATCAGGTTACAGGCAGTTGGCAAACCCGGGACTGAGATAACGTCTCTGACTCAGCTTTATGGAGCACATCCAAAATGTCCACATGACATGGTGCACTACAACAAAGACACATACTTTATTTAGGCACAGATACATTTCCCAGGAAGGAAGGAATGGGTTTAAAAATCACAACTTCCTGGGGCAACTGGTTCCTCTGTAATTCTGAGAGGGAGGTGGGAAGTGGGGTGGGGGACTGGGTCACAGCATTAAGACAAAAGAAGCTCACCAGTGAGGAGGAGCTAGGCAGGAAGAAGAGAGAGGAAGGGAGGCCTTGGAGGAAGAAGAAAAAGAGGAAAGAGAAGGGTCCCTGAGGAAGGTGGAGGAGGAAGAGGAGGTGGGAAGGAGGTCTTGAGGAAGTAGCTTAGGAGGAAGCTGGCCTCAGACCATGTACAAGGTTAACCATGCCAGACATCCCTAGGCCTGGGTTGGTTCAGCTGGGCCTGCTCCAGAGGAAGAAGCTGCAGCGGGAGGAGGGGTCAGTGGGAGGACCCTGGGGCCTGGCACACATGTAGAAGTGGCGGCCCAGGTTGGGTCCTGGCTTCTTCACAGTTCGCATTACACACGGCTCCCTGTGGCCCCCACACAGGGGCATGGGCAAGGGCCCCCCCAGCAGAGACTTCCAGAATGAGGTCCGTACCTCCTTTTCATCCTTGGCCTCTGAAGCCTTGGCCCGCCCCTCCACCACATTGGCCATCACGTCCTCTTCTGAGGTCTTTGGGGTCATGAGGTTGCCCAGGCTAGGAAGCCCCAAGTTAGGAGAAGCTTGGGGACGACTGGAGGATGGCTGGAAGTAGCTCATCAGGTTTTTTTGGCCTCTACTGGAACCAGGTTGACTTGGCCGAGACCTGGTCGAGCGCACACGAGCTTTGTTTTGGCGCATCTGTACCGGTGTTTGATTGCTGAGCTGTAGCGCTGACTGCCTGAACACAGGATCTTGTTCGAGACGAACTAGGAATCTAAGGATCTTGAGCTGGGTGCCTGCAAACTCAGGGAGGAAGCGGGTGCACAGAGGAGGGCACTGTTTTGCCGGCACAGAAGACACGCTTAAGACTGCACCCACAGGGCAGTGGTCAGAGCCCATCACCTCAGGCAGCAAGAAGGAGGCCTGAAAGGTGTCCATGACCAGGGTCCTGTCTCCCAGCACATAGTCAAGCCGAGAGCCATAGTTCAGATGGCGGGCGCCACTGACTGTGGACCAGCAGGTGAAGGCCCCCTTCTGCTTTGGATGGAAGCATCGGTAGCTATCAATGAAGGGTCCCATATGGGAACCAGCCTGGCACCCCAGGTTACTGAGCAAGTGGTCCATCCACTTGCGACCTGGGTCCTCTTCAAAGCATTCCTGGGGAAAGAGAAGGGGGACAAAGAAAGAGGTAGAACTAGATGCCTAGAACTGGAAGGGACTTAGATTAACTGCTTCATTTTACAGACAAGAAAATGTGGTTGTTTCAAAGAAGAATGCTCAAGGTCATACAGTCCAGAACTGGCAGAGCTGGGATTCACTTTCCACCCTTACTGATTTAAAAGGCCATGATTCTTTTTCCCCTCTGCATCAGGCTACCTCTACCTTGCACTGGGCCATAAATCCCAGATCTGAAAGCTTGCTGTTAATCAAAGCAATTCTCAGAACTGCTCACCAAGAGAATGGAAAACAGCAAGTTAAAAGTGGTTACCTCCAGGAAGTAGGGCTGAGGTTAGGAGTTAAGAAGCCTGTTGCCTTTTCATGTAAACCCTCTGGTACTATTTGGCTTATCTTGTTGTGTGTGTCAAAGCCTTCACTGACCACACCCCCTTCCTGAGCTGAGGGGCTCCAGGGTTTCAGGTCTGAATACTTCCTTTGGCTCTGATCCCTAATTCATCATCCATCCAATCCACTCACCCACTCATTCAGTGCAACAAATGTTCAAAGAACACTGATTATGTGCCAGGCACGATACTAGAGACAAAGTGGGACCATGATCTTGTCTTGGGGACCAACAAGGCTTCCTTTCAGGAAGTGATCTGGAGCTCAGAAGTGAAGGCTGAGCAAGAGTAACCCAGGCAGAGGGTGTTACAAATTGAGAGAACAACTTCTGTGATGGGCCTGTGGAGGGAGGGGACAGTATACCCAAAAGACTTGAGGGGCAACCAGACTGACTATCAAGAGGTGATGGTCACTTAGACTAGGGTGGTGCCAGATGAGACAAAATGAAATTAAGAGATGATTTGGAGCTAGAATCAACAGTACTCACTGACCAATTGAATGGGAAAGGCGGGTAGAGAAGAACACTAACACAATTCCCTGGCTTCTGGTTGGAGCAACCAAGAGGACGATGGTACTATTTAGGGAGATGAGACTAGAAGAGCTGGTCTTGTGGGAAGTAGACATACTCTGTTATTTTGGAAAGATTGTGTTTCTCAGGTGATCTGGTACATTAGTTCTCTTTCCTTGGGAAAAAAAGAGTATAGGAAGTGCACTCGAGATATCTAAGATATTTCTAAACTAAGAAGAGAAGGCATAAAAGTATATAACACTATCACAGGAAGCAGCAAAAACAGACTAAGTAAACACCGATAAGGAATAAGGTAGGGAGGATTGAAGGTTTGCAGTTTGTAGTGTACACTCCCTTCCCCACCACCACCACCAGTCTCTCATTATCTCATTTCTTTTTTTTTTTTTTTTTTTGCGTTATGCGGGCCTCTCACTGTTGTGGCCTCTCCCGTTGCGGAGCACAAGCTCCGGACGCGCAGGCTCAGTGGCCATGGCTCACGGGCCCAGCCGCTCCGCGGCATGTGGGATCCTCCCGGATCGGGATACGAACCCGTGTCCCCTGCATCGGCAGGCGGACCCCCAACCACTGCGCCACCAGGGAAGCCCTCATTATCTCATTTCTGCTCATTTTTCCCAGCTGAGAGACACATTTATGTTCCTGTGGCTCTTCTGCAAATTAATCAAGGAATTTTCCTACAGCCTCTTCTTTGAGCCAAGCCTACTGCTGAGTTGGACTGTGCCAGCATAAGTTACTTATCCCTCCCCTTATGAGGCAAGCTATGATGAGAACTGACTTGGAGATTCTAGGGCAGTGGTCCTCAAGCCTGAATATACAATAAAATCAGCCCGGGAACTTTCAAAACATACTGCTACCCTGGCTCCACACCCAATAGATTCTGATTTAATTGGTCTAGGGTTGCACCAAGGTATTGACATTTTTGTAAAAGCTCCTTGTACTAATGTACTTTCAAGGGTTGAGAACCATTGGCATAGAAGGACTCAGAGATGAGAGGTTCACACAAGAAAAGAAGACAGAGGGAGGGGATGCCTACCAATTCAGAGGACAGTGAGAAAAGCCAAAATGAGAATAACTTTTGCAATGGGCAGAGAGGAGACAACCTGGCTGGAGTGGATGGAGTGTGTAGCGGTGCGGAGGATGGAAACGGAGACTGGGTGCAGACAAGGAAGAGTTTTGAATGCCAGGTCTGTGTGTTTTCTCTGCATCACAAAGGTAACAGAGACGTGTTGAAGGTTCATGAGCAGGAAACATAGTATATTAGGGAAATGATCAAGGCAATGTGGAGTTCCAGGCTCTTGAAATCTGACTGAAACTCTCCAGCCCCATCTCCTGCTACTCACCTTCCTTCTCTTTCACCCCCTAACAAGAATGGGACTTGTAGTTCTCAATGCACACGAGCCAAATTCTCACCTTGCATCCTTTGCTTATCATGCTAGAATTCTTTGCTTCCCACCCCAAAGCTCTGTTCTACTCATCTTTTAAGATTCAGCCATTTTAAGATATCTCCCCTGATGTCCTGGCTGGCCCAACTCCTATTTCCAGGCTCTCCTAACCTCCTGGGCTGCTGTCTCTGCCTCAGCCCTGAAGACACCATTCTATAATTGACTGGTCATGTGTCCATACCCCACCACCATGCTGAGAGCTCTAAGGGGCCGAGCCAGCACTGACTACTAACTGAGTCCACAGCACAATCTTCAGTGCTTTGAGAATAGAATTTCAAACTAAGCTCTGCTTTTCCGTGAAGGGAGCTGGCCCCTGGGCCAAAAAAAAAAGCATTGATTGGCTGGCTAAACAGAACCATAGTCAGGAGTGAGGTCAAAGGCCTAGAGGGAGCCTTACCAGGTTGACTGCATCCCAGTGGTCAATGGGGCGGTGAGCTGTATTCAGGTCCCCCAGAATGATAACATGGCTGAAAAACATAAAATGAATGTTCAGAAAGGGAAGCAGTAGTCCTGGCCCATCTACTTTCTCCTGGGCCCAAGATCTCAGATAGACCACCTGCCACATAGAGGTCAAGGTGGGGTCCAACGGCAAGTCATAATAGCCTGTCTCTCCAATTTCAGTATAACCTTGATGCCTTTTACAACTGACCAACACAATTATGATCTCCAAAGGTAACCCTGTTCCCTGTTTGACATGATTGTCTCACTTACCTAATGGCATCTTACCTAATGGCATCTTTCTGGTCCTTCAAAGATGAGCTCAGGTACCACTCCCTCTAGGAAGCATCCCTCGATTATGTCAACCTACCCTCACTTTCCTGTCCCTCCCTGGGATAAGACTTTTCATTTGTTCCCAAGTACGTTACCTTCCTCATCTCATTTCATCCTTAAAACTATACTCTGAAGTAGGGATTCATACACTTATTTTACAAAAGAGAAAATAGAGGCAACACTAGCCTTTGGGCTCACAGTGAGTAAAAGAGGATCTGGGATAGGTGCTCAGAGGTATCTGAGTACAAAACCCATATTTGTATCACTTTACCTGGTCCCTACAGCTCTTAGACAGCAGGGTCTATTCTGGTGGGCCTGCTGGTGTCTACAACTAGGCTGTAAATGAACTCAAAAGACAAAGATCCCATATCCCTCTCAATGGACCTTGACACGGGGCTGGGCACCCGGGACAAGCTCAAGGAAGCCTTGCTGCCCAGGTTTGCAGTACCTGCCAGCTGCCAGGAGGGCTTCTGCTCGGATCTGCAGCAAGCGATAGAAGCGCATCTTAAAGGCGAGCCGCTCAGGCTTCCCAGGGTCCGCATGGGGGCAGTACACGTTGATTAGGGTCAAGGTCTTCTCCTTCCCTTCCCATGTGCTGGGGAGAATAGAAACGGCCCCCGCAAAAGGGGTCACTTTCAAGCCACCCTTCCCCTCCCCACACCATGTGGCTCCCACTTAATGATTGTCTGTGGGATGGAAGTGAAGGAAAGGGATAGAGAGACATGAACAAGCTGGCATACACAGGACTTGAGGACTGACTACATCTAGGATGACACTCGGGTAAATCAGGTGATGGTCCTGCCATTCACAAAGACAGGACACAGAAAGAGAGCAACCTGGGGTAGTAAAGTTGGCTAACTTGCTTCTGAGGCACCTGTGGTAAAAAAGAGAGCTAGTCCTCCCGGCCAGGCTCCCTCTCCCCCCGCCCCCGCCCCTGTAGAAATAAACTCAAGGCTCAGAAGAGAATATGATTTGTTCAGGGTCACATAGCAGGTTGCCTTGCCAGGACTGAAGTCCAGGAAAGGCAAGTTTGGGAAGTTTTCTATGGTGAATGTATGTTTATAAGGCAAGCCTTAGAATCACCACATTCACAGAGTTGAACCAGCGATGCTCGGTGACAGGCGGATGTGGGCTATTACCAGATCTTGTGTTGTGTGAGGAGGGCCCGGCCCTCACTATCCAGAGCTCGAAGCTCCTCTTGAGTGAAGTCATCCATGTTTCCGTAGCAACCCACGTCCCCATTCTGAGTGGCAAGTAGGCCACTCAGGCCTTCTTCAGCAGCCACTGGGGTAGCACTGTCCTTACAGAAGGTGGCTACACCTGGAGACAGAGAGGGTACTCTAAGCAGGCCTGGCAGCCAACAGCCTGTTGCACAGTCTATTGCCCCTGCACAGGTCACCCGACTCATCTTCATCAAGTGTGGCTCTCTTGATGACTCCCCCAACTCAAGGGCCATGGATGCCTGAGGCAACTCCTCTACTCAAACCCTGGAGTTTCAGTTCCTTCATCTAGAAAAGCTGCAGATTAATAACAGCTAATATTCTAAGTGCTTTACATGGTAGGTGCTCAGAAAATGTTAGCTATTATTATTATCACATGGATTAATTAGTTTAGTCCTTGTAATAGCCCTAAGAAGTACACATTATCCCCATTTTCCAGCTGAGGAACTTGAGGCATAAAGAGGTTAAGTAGCTTGCCAGAGGGTACGCAGCTAGGAAGTGAGCTAGGATCCAAACTCAGGCAGTCTGGCTCCAGAGCTCATACAACTAACCATCACACTACTGTGTTTCTGAGATCCAATATTATACATAAAAATTATCCTTCATATAACCTGATATGGCTTTAGCTCTGTGGATGAAAAGCCTACATTTATTACCTTCTCATTAAATATTGAAAACCCTTTCCCACCTGTCTCCATCACTTTAAAGTCCCCAGAAAGCCCCATTTACCAGAATAGCCACTACGGTTGCGGCTGAAGCTGAAATAGGAGTTACAGCCCTCAATGATAGCCAGGGGCTCTGTCAGCACATCCCCTGGAAAAAAAAAAAAAAGATGTAAGATTACATCAGAGATAAAACTAGGACCCAGGACACAGAAAGGCTTGGAATTACAGCTGTAGGCTAATTTCTTGCACACATCAGAGCCAGGGTAGAAGAGAATATCGAGTACCTATGATAAGAAGAGAAGCTAAAAAAAGGTGGGGACTAGAGAGGGAATTGTTATCAGAATTACGAGAAAGGGGAAGACTACTGAATGGGAGGTGAAGAATTAGGTGGGAGGAGGCTAGGTGACTAGGTGACTGGAGGAAGTTGGGGGTGGGAAATGGACATATGGGAGAGAGAACTGGGAATCTGAGCTGGGAGTAGGAGGTAGGAGAGGGAATTCAAGGATTTGAACTGAGGATGGAGGGAAAGTAGGGAATGGGTCTTAGAGGGAGGTGGGTGGGAGAGGGAAGGAATCAGGGGATTGAGCTGTGGGGCAGAGGGAATTAGAGGGTCTACGTTTGGGGTGGGACATGAGGTAGAAATGATGAGAAGCTCTCAGCTGGGGAGGAGAGATGGCGGTAGAGATAAGAGGTACTGGGGATCTGAGATAGAAGTTTAAAAAGGAGGAAACTAGGGAGTCTAAACTGGGGGCAAAGATGGTGTGAGAATTAAAGGATATGAACTGGGGGCAGAAAAGGGAAAGTGGGGGTGTCTGTCTTGGGAGTGGGAGATGGAAAGTGTGTGGCAGGAGGAAATTTGGGGGACTGAGCTGTGTCAGGAGAATGAGTAGGAATTAGAGGATCTGAAAGAAGATGGAGATTGCAAGGGGGAAGGAATTATGGTTCTGCTGAGGCCAGGAGATGATGTCGGAATTAGGAGATCTAGCTGGAGTGCGAAATATAGAGGGGGGATCGGGATTCCAGACGGGCTCTAGGGGGAGGACTCTAAGGATAGAGAAATGGGAAAGTGAAATGATATGGAGCAGAGAGCAAAAGGTGGCGGAAAAGGGAACGTGTGGTAGGGGTCCTGAATTCTTGAGCGCTCACTGGTTACTTTGGTCTCCTGAAGACAGACGATGTCAGCATCCAGCTTGTCCAAAATGCGCCCCATGGTCATGGCGGTACAATTGCTGGGCTCCTCGTATCCCACCCCTTGCACGGGGCTGCGAATCCCATTGATGTTCCAGCTCACCACGCGCAACATGCTGACAGCTAACTGCAATGCCTTTAAGCCCGCGCCCCACGTAAGTGAGAGCCAAAACCCGAAAATTCCTTTGTCCGCCAGGCCTGGCTTTCCGCGCGCGCATTTGCGCAGGCGTTCTTGTGCGTGCCGCAAAAGGGTTGGACACACATGGGGCGGGGATTCAAGCCCTTCAGTTTTCATTGGCTGGAGAAGCGGAAGCTGAAGGGGGCGGTGTGGTAGCCTAGGGGCAATGAATAGTGAGAGGAAGGCCATGGTTGGGCTCCTGCCCCTACCACCCGACACTGGCTCACGTGCCTGAGTCTGACTGCGTTTCTGCTCTGCTGAAAAGTCCCCTTGGTGCTTTCCATTACTTACAAACGAGATTTTACCACTTTTTAAGTGGCGGAACCGCGCAGCGACCGAAGCCCCGCCCACAGTGTTCAGACTGCACCCCTGAGTACAAAGAGGGCTGCGGCACCCAGCGACTAGGGAGTGGCTGGCGTAACCCTGCATGTAAATGTGGGCGGGGGAATGCGCGAAGGGAACTTTGCGGCCGGAGGAGGGAGCAATAAGAAACGCACTCCATTTTGGAAATTAAGATCTTGCTGGTCGTCGGTCATCGTTTGCAAATACTTTCTCCCAGTCCTTAGGTCATCTTTTCGTTTTGTTTATGGTTTCCTTTGTTGTGCAAAAGCTTTTAAGTTTGATTAGGTCCCATTTGTTTATTTGCTTTATTGCTTTTGCCTTGGGAGACTGATCTAAGACGATATTACCAGGAGTTATGTCTGAAAATGTTTTGCCTATGTTCTTTTTCTAAGAGTTTTTTTTTATGGTGTCACGTCTTATATTTAAGTCTTTAAACCATTTTGAATTTATTTTCATGTATGGTGTGAGTCTTCTAACTTCATTGATTTATATAAGGCTGTCCAACTTTCCCAGCACCACTTGCTGTAGAGACTGTCTTTTCTCCGTTGTATGTTCTTGCCTCCTTTGTCCAAGATTAATTGAAAGTAGGTGTGTGGGTTTATATCCAGGCTTTCTATTCTGTTCCATTGATCTATATGCTTTTGTGCCAAAAGAATCTTAATTAAAAATGTTTAATTTTTATGTTATGTATATTTTACCATATTTAAAAAACTAATAATAAAAGGAATGAGGAACCATCACCTCTACCTAGTTCCAAAACATCACCCCAAAGGGAAATACATACCCATTACGCATTAAGCAGTTAGTCCCTATGCCCTCCACCACCAGCACCTTTATGGCATCAATTTGCTTTCTGTTCCTGTGGGTTTACCTATTTTTGATATTTCATGTAAATGAAATCTTTGCAAAATGTACTAAATACCACTTAATCATACACTTTAAAATTGTTAATTTTATGTTCAAATTTACCTCGCTTTTTAAATATATATACACACTACAATATATAAAATAGAGAAACAACAAGGACCCACTATACAGCACAGGGAACTCTACTCAATACTCTGTAATAACCTGTATGGGAAAAGAATCTGAAAAAGAATAAACAGTATATGATGTATTTTGCTATACACCTGAAACTAACACAACATTGTATATCAACTATACTCCAATATAAAATATTTTTTTAAAAAGGGGGGGAATAATGAAATGTTCTATGTGTAGTGATATAGAAAGATCCCAAAACATATTGGGGGGTGGCAGGCTGCAAAATAGTGAGTATTGAACCTTTTCAATAAACCACGGGGAAAATGAGGGAAAAAAAGAAGCACTCTAATGGAGTAAGATTTAGAAGAGGGCCTCTGGCTTTATTGGGCTGGGGGAGGGAGATGGGGAAGCTGTATCAAGCCCACCCTGCGGTCATTATTTGTCTTGGGCCTTATAGCATCCCTTAGGATGTGGCCTGACAGGTACTTCCTCTTTGCTCTGTTTCTCAGATTATTAAAATCAAGGCCAAGAGAGTTTAAGTGGGCTACCCAAGTTCCAGAGTAGCACTGTCTTCCAATATAACCTATGGCTCTTCCATATGCATTATCTCATTTCATTATCAGGGCAACACTGTAAGGGGCATTGAGGCTAAGAGAGGTTCAGTGAATTCACCCCAGTATCACAGAAGCAGTAGAGCCAGGATTCAACCCCTGTCTTAATCAGCTCAAGGAATACTTTCCTAAGTAAGTTTTTTCTAACCTCCCCAGTTAGATCTTTTCCTCTGGGCCCCCACACCACTCTATGGTCCATTCTGTCACAGCGCTTACAATGCACAGCTACCACTGATTTCTATTTCTGTCATTAGACTGCCAACAGCTTGAGAGCAATGACCATATCTGATTCATCTTGTTAGCCCCATCCCCTAATATAGCGCACAACACATATTAGGAGTTAATAAATATTTGTTGAATGAATGAACAAATAAAGGGCAATAGCAAGAGCATCAACAGGTTAGTGACTTGTTTTTGATAACATAAAAATAGAAATAATAGACATGCCCAATGTCCAGGGAAAAGCATAACTTCGCATCCTTAGGTTCCTCACCCAGAATTGTGGCATAATTACTTTTCCCCCAGAATTCCATAGCCTTAAAACCATCATTCTCAGTGTCTGCAAAAAAGACCCAAAGAGCTGCTTTTCCTCCTGGAGGACTTAAAGGTTACATTCCAGTTGTTGCCATCAGAAAATAGCCCTGCAATTAAAATTAAGATGTTGGTGCTTTAAGCTTTTCCATGTTTTGGTGGTTATTGGCTTAGGATTGAGTCCCAAGAGTGGAATAATTAGGACAAAGGAAATGAACATTTTTATTGCTCTTGCTTCACATTGCCAAATCACTCTCCAGTAGGGGATCGTGCTGATTTACACTGAAGACCAATCTGAACCAGCCCCAAGGAAATCCAGATCTTGCCTGTTTACATTGCTGGTTTTCATTTCCCCATTCTGCAGTAGCTTGTTAATATTAGTTCTGACCTTTGGGGCAAGGCGAACACATGGTTGGCCTGAAGAGAAAAGGCTCTGGTTGACTCAGGAACTTCTTTGGCAGCTGATATTTCAACAGCGGGCACACACCCCCTCTTACCAAGGGTACATCCCCAGCCTTCCCAGGGAGCCAACGAGTGCCTCCAGGCTCCCTGCTTGATGCCACTCTCTGTACCTGCTTTGGGGGTCTAAATGCAAGAGAGCCGTGTGTCGTGTATTGGATAACTAGCGATGGAAGAAAAAACCTCTAGGAGAACAGGTAGGTGAAACAGAAGGAAAAATAGATAGGAGTTAACACAAACCCAAATCCATTCTTTAGGCTCTCTGGAAAGTTTTCTTGGAATAGGTGGACACTCAAACTGTTCACTAAAGTGTATGGGAAGTTGGGGATAACATGATTTCTATATTTCATTATCTATCATCCATTCTGACCTGTCTTTGTGGAACACTGGCCCAAAGGGCAGTTCCCTAGCACTTTAGAAGTCTCTTTAACATGGTCTAGTCCAGTTTTGAATGAACTGGGTGATAGAGATTGTATCTCTTACCTCCCAACTGGTATATAAAGTAGGGCGGGTTTGCTGTGGCACTTTGAACAAGTCTTTTAGCTTCTCTGGGCTTCAATAGCCTCTTCACCAAAATGGAAATTGAAGTCCCTCCTATTTCCCTCAGAGGACTGTCACAAGGTGAAGAGGAGTGGGATGACAGGAACTAAAGCGCTTCTGAAATATTTCAGGACTTCCGTGCTCTGTCTTAGTGATCCTACTTTTTCTGTAGCCTCCACAGGCAATACCACACATAACCCTCCAGCTGCTCTTCTCCCTGAGTGACTATGGTCTGTGGAGGGCTACTCCTAGGACTAGGATAGAGCAAACCTTGGGCCCCAGGCATGGGGCTGAAAGTAGTGGGGGGATGGTGGGCCAGGGCAGTGGCCAAGAAGGAAGTGGATCCTAGGCTGCTGCCACAGAAGGCCTGATATTCACATATAGGCACCTGACCTGTAAGCATGCAATCTCCCCTCCTCACCCTAACACAAATGCATTCACACCCACACACTCGAAGAATTACCAATAAGAAGACCCCATTTGTGATTTTGATACCCATCAGTACTGTCTTGATACTGCTTTTAATGAGATTCTCCCATACACTCCATACTTTGGGAGGATGGTCAGGATCTGTGGGCCTCAGGTAGTCATACTTTATGCTTTTCCTCCATAGAGTTAACCCCAAATTAGAATTTGTGACTCAGCTCTTGGTCTTGAGTGAGTCTCTGATACTGAGTGAACAATTTTTTCTGTAACCAGTTAATTGGAACTTTTTTCTGGAGGGGGGGGACTTCATTCTTTTGTTCTTTCTGTTCTGCCCCGTTCAGGGTTGAGAAACTTTCTAGATCCTACTACCACCTTCTACCTTCAGACCAAGTTAGTTCCCCCACCCAGTTCCCTGGATAGCTCTCTTTTATAAAATTTACCTTTGTTGAATGGGGATTATTTGTACACATGTTCATCTCGTCTAGGGCAGAGAGATGTAGATTGAGCAAGTCTCCTCTGTGCCAGGGCCTGAGCTGGACACCTGGAAACAGATCACAGATAACTGAGATCCAGTCCCCATCCTTAAGGAGCTCACAGTCTAGTAGGAAAGTAGACCGGTAAAAGGTGGATACTTGCTCAGATAAACAGAAGCATATAGGCAATGTGGGAACCAAAGCCAAGGCTTCTCAGAGGAGGTGAGCATTGAGCCTGGCCTTGAAGAGTGAGTCAGATTTCACTGAGAATGGAAGGGAAGAGAAGGCATTCCAGGCTGAGCAAAGGCCCAGAGGCAAAAAAGTACACAGTAAGTTTGGGGGCCTAGTGAGTCAGCTGGCACAATTTAACCACAGGGGTCTAAAGAGAGACATGACTGGAGAGACACGTTTGATTGAGAAGAGCCAGGACTGAGGCCTTCCCATAAAGCTTGTTTAGTTTTCCTACTTCTGGGGATCAGAATTGATAACAGTGGTTAAAACACACACACGCACACGCGCGCGCACACACACACACACACACACACACTCAGTTCCAGGTAGTTTTAAGTTGGGTTTTCAAGCCTGGATCCTAAGTTTACCCTTTCAGACCTTGTCAAAAGCCTGCTAAGCTCCTATCTCAGATTTCCTGCTGCTAAATTTATCTTTCTGCCTCTTGGCAGGGTCATGAGGACAAAACTGTAAACATAGAAGAGGGGTTCATGTGACTGGATTGATTACCTCGGACAAGCCACTTCCCCTCCCTAGACCTCAGTTTCCCTGTGAGGCTAGTGAGAATGTTTGGAAGGAGCAACTATGATGAGGAATATGTTTCTTTGTGGGCCATGGAAAACATACATGTAAAGGGTTATTATTCAGATTACTAGCCTTAGCAGAGTGATTACCAGTTAGGAGACTTATTACGATTAAGAGAGTTGCATGTCTTCCAAACTCTAGTTCTAAGACTCTAAATGTTCTGAGCTAATCTAGAAGACCACATTCTTAAATCAAGCTTGACTGATCAGTTAACCAAAGAAAAGCCCTGGACTGGAGAAATCAGATCCCCAGTGTTCTATTTCTAACTTGGTGACTTGATTTACTATAGGATCTTAGGAAAATACTTCCCTCTCTAGGCTTCCATCTTCTTACCTGAGAGGGTTGGATGCAATGATTTCTAGGGGACCTCTGTATCACAAAACCAAAAAAGTAAAAGTGAATTCATCTTTCTAACTGATTGGCATGAGCTCTTTATTTATTATAAATGTTAACCCTTTGTCATAATTTTGTAAGTTTCCTTTACTGAGTGTTTCCTGAATGCTCAGCATTACACCAGAAGTTGCATATTAGCCAAGGAGGTAACTGACCTTTTACTTCACAAAGGGAATCAGAGTGTTAGGTAATATATAATGAACATTTTCCAGGTTACTTTATATCTGTTAACACATTGAATCTTCAACAACCCTAAGGGAGTAGGTACTCCTATGAGATGAAAACACCACGGCACTGAAAAATTAAGTCTTCTACCCAGCGTGTCATAGCAAGGGGCAGAGGTGGGATTCCACTCCAGTAGTGTGACTCCAGAGCCCATTGCTTTTAACCACTGTTATCCACTGCCTCAGTAGATTCATTTAGAAGGGCAGGCTTTGAAATGTATCGAAAGTTTGGTATGATTTATACACAACAAATGGAGGGAATCTAACCCTTATGTAGACTAGGATTCTGAGAATGTATTTTAGGGAACTTCTTAAAAGGCAAAGTGGAGCTGAGAGCATTGGAGGTCAGGGATTGGAGATTGCTATCCCCATGAGATTGCCCCGGTGTTGCCCAGCTCAGTGGAAGAAATTGAGCTTTCTTGTAGCCAATCACTGGAGGTTCATCAAGGGGTGGGAAGGTTGCAAAAGAATGAAGTAAGAGCACACTTGGACGTCTTCCAGGTAAGCTATGCTGTTAGATGAGTACTACACATAAAAGCTTCAAAACAACCAGGGGGATGGGGGAGGGTAAAGCAGAGACATCTGGGTAGGATGGCTCTGGCCTATGGACTTGTCCTACTTTGAGGCCATTGCTCCCAACTCACCACACTCTGCCTGCTGCAGCCTCCCCCCCAAGCCTCCATCCCCATGACTTGGCATGAAGAACTTTAGTATTGTTCTGGGTCAGATCACAATGCCTTTCTCCCTAGGGGACCTGATGGCAGTTGGCAGTCATGTGAACAGTGCTTATCATCTCTCCCCCTAGCAATGGCTGCATTCACTTCTCTTCCCAAGGTGTCCAATTCACTCTGATTTATTTAGCTTTGGCTGGAGAGAGCATAAAGAAGATCAGATAGTGCCCATCTCTCCAAGAGTGTCCTGGGTAGCACATTTTAGGAGAGAGAGGCCCTTCAGTAGGAAAGGTAGCAGAATTCAGGTAAGACAAGGGTTGCAATGCCATTTGCGGGGGAGAGCATTGAGGCAGTAAACCTTCCACTTCCAGTTCAGACCTAAGATTGCTAGCTCAAAACATTGCGTTTTTCAGTAGGAACTTTGTGCTTGTGTATTTGTACTTGGGAATCTTGCATTTCTGATGTGGATCTCTGTTTCTGGGTTGGAATTTGACATTCTACTTGGGCCTGTTTTTTTATTTTGAAGCTATGAAAGCTGCTGAGATCTGCCTGCATCACCTTTGCCTCCCCACCCCACACAGGATATAAGCACATGATCTTCGGTCTTTTATTTGCATACTCTACTAGTCCTGTCTTCATTGGAGGGAAGTGACTGGCCAGACGTGGGCTGTCTTGCTGGCTGCCTTCCTTGCTGGGCTCCAACTTATCTCTTATGTACACAGCCCTTGGAGTTCAGAGGCCTCTGCTGACCTCTGTCCAACCTCTCCTCTGCACCCAAGCCCCCACTGGTACATACAGGAGCAGAGGCAGACAAGGCAGGCAATGACTAGGAGACAGGAGAGGGGCTGGAAACAGGCTGCTAGAGAGCTCAGAACCCCAGCACACCTCCCTGTCCCAACTCTGTCCACCACCTGCTGTGACCACAGCAACAGAAGAGACAGCTAATAAGACAAAGTGAGGCCCGGTACCTTGAGGACAGTGGTGTCATTAGCTGCGACGCCTAGGATGTCTCGAGAGATGGGAGAACTCACCCAAACCAGATTGCAGAAGATCTGGATTCCACACAACGGTGGCAACAGCAGGCTGCAACGCAGGAGGGGCTGTAAGTGGGGTTTGCTTCTGTGGGCTTCAAGGTGGTGGTGGTAGAGTGGACGTAGAAGAGCAAAGGACATTCCCCCCAACCACCCCCACCCCAACCTGAAAGTTGGAATAGATGAGCAGCTGGATGAAATAGCTGTAGGATAGATAACAAGAGGCTAATGTCAAAAAGGTAGAGAAAGAAAGATAGAAAGAGAGAGATGAAGACAGAAAGAATGAGGATTATATAAAGACCATCATAATCAGAGGGATTTTTGACTAGGAATTTTTTTCTTTCTTAACCAGAGCTTGTTTGGAATACTTCTTGTTGGAAATTTGATGTTTCTAGTTCAATGTTAGCCTAAATGTTTTATTTTGGTGACATCAGTGAAGTGTCTGGAAATTAGTACTGTCTGATAGTGCTTGGGTGAAATAAGGTGATGGTTCCTGGCCTTGTTTCTCAGAGGACAGGTGATGGGTACACAGCAGTACCATATCATTGGTCGGTTTTGCTCCTCCCCTTTCTCAGGCCTCTTCTAATAAGCCTCTGACTGGGTTGGGAAAGGTTGGGTGTCCTGTCTCCTGCATTGCCTTCTTGGCACATATGGACACTTTTGCTGCTCTGGGGAGTTGAGGGAGAAGACATTCAGGGAAAGCCTGCTGGTGTAATGTTCACTTTGAAAATTTAAGAAAGCAGGTTCAAAGGGGAAGCAAACAAAACCTGTAAAATATATTTTTTAAGTAGACTATACCATTTCCAATAGATAACAGTGTACAGTTGTGGATCAAGGTGCTGCCAGCCCAAGAATTTTGGCCTGAGGAGCCATAAGGTGTGCAGATATAAGACAGCTGTGGAGTGTGGGACCCAGACATCTCAAGGACCAACTGACCAAGCTTCCACTGTGCTAATGCTAGAGGAGGTCCAGGCTCAGGGCTAGTGAGGGGAGGATCCAGGAAGACGTAGGATGTTAAATATACTATGTAGAATGGAGGGTGTGGATAGAGGGAGAGGGGTAAAAACCAACCTCCTGTTCTTCTTCCTCCTCCTCTCCACCAGCAGTTTCAATCTCTCATCTGGTGATCTAGGAGCCTGGATGAGACTGAGAATTACACCCCACCCTCACTCACCAAGCCACTCTATCCTTTCTAAGGGGCTGTTGGGTTTAGCTGGCAAGCAGGCAAGCCAGTCTCTGCATACCTGAGTCCTCCATTGTTAGGACCCTTATATTCCTGGGAACTCTGTCTTTCAGGTTGGAGAAATAATAGATATAAATCACCTATTATACTGTTTGTCATATAGAGGGTGCAAAATAAATATGTGCTCACTTTATTTCTGAGCCCGTCTTTCCTCAGCTGGAAGACAGAATTAATACCTACTTCCCCATGTTGTTGAGGTGATTCAGTGATTCAGACTGCCTAGCTTTGAGTCCCAGCTCTGCCACCTCTTGTCTCTGTGACCTTGGACAATTCTCTTAACTTACCTGTCCTTCCATTTCCTCACCTGTCAAAAGAAGTTAGTAATAGTGTTGTGAAGATTAGAGAACTAAAGCATATAAAATGCTTAGAAGAATGTCCGGTGCATAGTAAATACTCAATAAATCTTATTATTATTATTATTTAAACAAGAAGGTGGGTGTGTGGTCTTTTTGCCCATCATATCCCCAGCATCAAGCCCGAAGCCTGGCACATAGCAGATACTCAGTAAATGGTCGCTCTGTGCTACTTCCACTCTACCACTCACCATAGCCAAGCATGGGGCTCTGTGTATACAAGACAGTAACTCATTAGTGATTGACTGAATTATGTCAGACCGCAGATATAATAAACTTAGATAGTGCCCTGGGCAATGTCTGCCTCACCTCCCTTGCTGAGGAGGCTAGGCTATTTACCCCAGAAAGATCTGAATTACCTCCTGCTTGGAGCATTCTCTCTAGAAGACCTGCCCACCCCCACAGTGGGCAGTGGGGGAGGGGATGCACACAATCACTTAATGACGGTTTTGAGGATTAAATGCATTAACGTGTGTAAAGTGCTTGAACAGCTGTGTATATTCATCTGTGACTTGGTTTTTCGCATTCAGTGTTATGTTTTTTTGTGCCATGTATAATATTGTTGCATGCAGTTGTAGTTTGTTTATTTTCCTTGCTGTGTAATATTACATTTTGTGAATATCCCATGATTTACTTATCCATCTTACTATTGATGTACCTTTAGGTAGTTTCGTTTTGGGTTATGAACAATTATGCAATGAGGATTTTTGTCCCCATAAATTTTGGAATCACTTTTTCAAGTTACACACACACACACACACACACACAGACACACACACACCTTTTGGGATTTTGATTGGAATTACAGTCAATCTGTATATCAATTTAAGGAGAATTAACATTTTGTGATATCGAGTCTTCTGTAAACATGGTGTGCCTCTCTATTTAGACTTTTTCGATGTTATTTGAGTGAAGTTTTATAAGTTAAAAGGGCTTATGCATCAGTATAAGACATTTTTTGCTTATTTTTGTTGCTATTGTATACCTTTTTAGAAAATTACATTTTATACCAATTTATTGCTAATGAGTACAAATATAATTGTGGTTTTTTCGTATATTGCATTTGCAACTAGCAAACCTGATAAACTTTCTTATTAATTTTGATAATTTATATGTAAATGACAGTTTTCTTTTTTCCCTTCCAATCCTTATTTTTTAAAATCTCTTTTCTTATATTACTGCACTGCTAGGACCTCTACCTTTGATACATGCGCACCAACGTCGAATAGAAATGTTAGTATTGTGCATGTTTATGTTGAACCTAATTTTAAAGGTAATGCTTTTAAAGTTTCACCATTGAGTAAGTTTGCTATAATTATTTTTGTAGATACCATTAACAGGTTAAGAAAGTTCCAGTTTGTTCTTAGTTTGCCAATAGGACTCCTATCTACTTTATTTACTATTATTATTAGCCAATAATAATTATTTAACAAAAGATTTACCTTCTTAGCAATTTTTAATGTGTACAATATTATTAACTATAGGCACTATGCTGTACAGTAGATTTCTAAGATGTACTTTTCTTGCACAAACAAAACTTTGTACCATTTGACTAATACCTTCTCATTTCCCCTGCCCCATCCTAGCCCTTAGCAACCACCATTCTATTTTTTGCTTTTATGAGTTTGACATTTTTAGATCCTAAACATATGTGGTATCAAGCAGCATTTTTCATTCTGCTCTTGGTTTACATCACTTAGTATAATATTCTCCAGTTTCATCCATGGTGTTGCAAATGGCAGGATTTCTTTCTTTTTAAAGCCTGAATAATATTCCATTACATATATGCATGTATATGTACATTTCCTTTATCCATTCATTCACCAGTGGGCACTTAGGTTACTTCCATATCTTGACCATTGTGAATAATGCTGCTGTGAATATGAGAGTGTAGGTATCTCTCTGAGATCCTGATTTCAATTTCTTTGGATATATACTCAGAAAGGAGATTGCTGGATCACATAGTAGTTCTCTTTTTAACATTTGGAGGATTCACCATACTGCTTTCCATAGCAACACCGATTAACATTCCCACCAACAATGTATGAGGTTTCCCTTTATTTCCACATCCTTGTCAACAGTTGTATTTCATTTTTTTAGGATAGCCATCCTAACTAGTGTAAGATGATATCTCACTGTGGTTTTGATTTGCATTTCCTTGATAATTGATGATGTTGAACATCTTTTCATACACCTGCTGTCCATCTGTATGTCTTCCTTATAGAAATATCTATTCAGACTCTTGCCCATTTTTAAAGTAGGTATTTGGTTTTTTGGCTGTTGGGTTGTAGTATTTCCCTATATATTTTGGATATTAACTCTTTAGCAGATATAAGGTTTGCAAACATTTTCTACCATTCCACAGGTTGGCTTTCATTTCGTTGTTTCCTCTGCTATACAGAAGTTTTTAATTTTATGTAGTCCTACTTATATATTAGGATATTTTAAAGATGAGTAAATGTTGAATTTTATAAACATGCCTTCTGTATCCACTGAGATGACAGGTTGATTTTCTATTTTAATCTGTTAATGTGAATTACATTAGAGGTTTTTCTTGTTTGTAACTTATCTTGCAATCCTAGGATAAATAAAAACTGCTGGATTTAGTTCATTAATATTTTGTTCAGGAATTTGGCATTTTGTTTATGAATGAGAGTGACCTGTACATTTTCCATTCTCATAGTTCCAGGTCCCTGTTTGACTTTTGTGTCATAAAATGAAGTGGGAACTATTTCCTTTCATTCTATTTTCTCACAGAGTTTGTCCAAGGAACTATTCGTTCTTTAAATATTTAGCACAACTTCCAGGTAAAAATATCCGGGCTTGATGTCTTCTTTGTAAGAAAAATTTTAATGGATACAGCCTTTTAAATAGCTATAGAATCATTCCAGTTTGCTATTTCTTCTTGTCACTGTTGTTAAATTACGGTTTTCTAGGAATTTTTCTATTTCATGTCATTTTTCAAATTTATTTGCATAAACATCTTATCTCCATATTTTTTAAAATCTCTGTTGCATTTATATCCTCTTATCCTTGTTTATTTGTACCTTCTCTTTCTTCCTCTTGATCAATCTTGCCAAAAGTTTGTCACTTTTATAAGTTTTTTAAAATAGTCAACTTTTGGCTTTCTGATTCTTTCTGTGATGTCCTTTACTTTTTATTTAGCTATTTTCCTTATCATTATTCTTTTCTTTTCACTTTACTTGGATTTATTCTGTTGTTCTTTTTTTAATTTCTGGAGTTGGATGCACAGCTTATTAATTTTCAGACTTTCTGCCTTTTGAATATAAGCATCTGATTGTATAATTGGCCTACTAAACAGGGCTGATATTCCACAGATGCACAATTGTATGGACATATGAATTTTAAAATTATTTCTAGACCATTTGGTAAATATGCACTGCTCCAGGCTTTCTTAGTTTCTCCATCACTTACCCAGTAGCCCTGGCCACCTCAGTCCCTTTCCCAGGACTGCTAAGACCTACAGATTATCATCTAGCAACTAAAGGGTTAATGCCTAACACAGAAGGAGGCCTCTACCAATTGGTGCCAAGCCCTTGGGCCAGCTTCTGTTTTGACAGATCAGTGCCCTTGCCATTTCCAATTTAATTCCATTCTCCTTAGAGAACAAACTTTGTATGATTTCAATTGTTTGAAATCTGTCGAGATTTGCTTTATGGACAAACGTGTGATAAGTTTTGGTAAAAATTCCATGAGAACTTGAAAAAAATGCACATTTTACAACTGGGTTCAGAGTACTATATATTTCAATTAAGTCATCTTTGTTAATCTGGCTCAAATGCTCTATATTCTTCCAGAATGTTGTCTGCTTGTTGATATGGAAAATTTGTTAATGTCTCCTTATAACTATGTCAATTTAAAAAAAAATCTTTATTGGGGTATAACTGCTTCACAATGGTGTGTTACTTTCTGCTTTATAACAAGTGAATCAGTTATACATATACATATGTTCCCATATCTCTTCACTCTTGCGTCTCCCTCCCTTCCATCCTCCCTATCCAACCCCTCCAGGCAGTCACAGGAAACCGTGCTTCCCACTAGCTATCTACATTAAGTTTGTTAGTGTATAAATGTCCATGGCTCTCTCTTGCCCTGTCACAGCTCACCCTCCCCCCTCCCCATATCCTCAAATACGTTCTTCAGTAGGTCTGCGTCTTTATCCCTGTCTTACCCCTAGGTTCTTCATGACATTTTCTTTTTCTCAAATTCCATATACATGTGTTAGCATACGGTATTTGTCTTTTTCTTTCTGACTTACTTCACTCTGTATGACAGACTCTAGGTCTATCCACCTCATTACAAATAGCTCAATTTCGTTTCTTTTTATGGCTGAGTAATATTCCATTGTATATATGTGCCACATGTTCTTTATCCAATCATCCGATGATGGGCACTTAGGTTGTTTCCATCTCTAGGCTATTGTAAATAGAGCTGAAATGAACATTTTGGTACATGACTCTTTTTGAATTATGGTTTTCTCAGGGTATATGCCCAGTAGTGGGATTGCTGGGTCATATGGTAATTCTATTTGTAGTGTTTTAAGGAACCTCCATACTGTTCTCCATAGTGGCTGAACCAATTCACATTCCCACCAGCAGTGCAAGAGTGTTCCCTTTTCTCCACACCCTCTCCAGCATTTATTGTTTCGAGATTTTTTGATGATGGCCATTCTGACTGGTGTGAGATGATATCTCATTGTAGTTTTGATTTGCATTTCTCTAATGATTAAGGATGTTGACCATTCTTTCATGTGTTTGTTGGCAGTCTGTATATCTTCTTTGGAGAAATGTCTATTTAGGTCTTCTGCCCATTTTTGGACTGGGTTGTATGTTTTTTTGTTATTGAGCTGCATGAACTGCTTGTAAATTTTGGAAATTAATCCTTTGTCAGTTTCTTCATTTGCAAATATTTTCTCCCATTCTGAGAGTTGTCTTTTGGTCTTGTTTATGGTTTCCTTTGCTGTGCAAAAGCTTTGAAGTTTCATTAGGTCCCATTTGTGTATTTTTGTTTTTATTTCCATTACTCTAGGAGGTGGGTCAAAAAGGATCTTGCTGTGATTTATGTCATAGAGTGTTCTGCCTATGTTTTCCTCTAAGAGTTTGATAGTGTCTGGCCTTACATTTAGGTCTTTAATCCATTTTGAACTTATTTTTGTGTATGGTGTTAGGGAGTGATCTAATCTCTTACTTTTACATGTACCTGTCCAGTTTTCCCAGCACCATTTATTGAAGAGGCTGTCCTTTCTCCACTGTACATTCCTGCCTCCTTTATCAAAGATAAGGTGTCCATATGTGCGTGGGTTTATCTCTGGGCTTTCTATCCTGTTCCACTGATCTATCTTTCTGTTTTTGTGCCAGTACCATACTGTCTTGATTACTGTAGCTTTGTAGTATAGTCTGAAGTCAGGGAGCCTGATACCTCCAGCTCTGCTTTTCGTGCTCAAGATTGCTTTGGCTATTCGGGGTCTTTTGTGTTTCCATACAAATTGTGAAATTTTTTGTTCTAGTTCTGTGAAAAATGCCAGTGGTAGTTTGATAGGGATTGCATTGAATCTATAGATTGCTTTCGGTAGTAGAGACAGTTTCACAATGTTGAGTCTTCCAATCCAAGAACATGGTATATCTCTCCATCTATTTGTATCATCTTTAATTTCTTTCATCATTGTCTTATAATTTTCTGCATACAGGTCTTTTGTCTCCTTCGGTAGGTTTATTCCTAGATATTTTATTCTTTTTGTTGCAATGGTAAATGGGAGTGTTTTCTTGATTTCCCTTTCAGATTTTTCATCATTAGTGTATAGGAATGCCAGAGATTTCTGTGCATTCATTTTGTATCCTACTACTTTACCAAATTCATTGATTAGCTCTAGTAGTTTTCTGGTAGCATCTTTAGGATTCTCTATGTATAGTATCATGTCATCTGCAAACAGTGACAGCTTTACATCTTCTTTTCCAATTTGGATTGCTTTTATTTCCTTTTCTTCTCTGATTGCTGTGGCTAAAACTTCCAAAACTATATTGAATAAGAGTGGTGAGAGTGGGCAACCTTGGCTTGTTCCTGATCTTAGTGGAAATGCTTTCAGTTTTTCACCATTGAGGATGATGTTGACTGTGGGTTTGTCATATATGGCCTTTATTATGTTGAGGAAAGTTCCCTCTATGCCTACTTTCTGAAGGGTTTTTATCATAAATTGGTGTTGAATTTTGTCAAAAGTTTTCTCTGTATCTATTGAGATGATCATATGGTTTTTCTCCTTCAATTTGTTAATATGGTTTATCACATTGATTGATTTGCGTATATTGAAGAATCCTTGCGTTCCTGGAATAAACCCCACTTGATCATGGTGTATGATCCTTTTAATGTGCTATTGGATTCTGTTTGCTAGTATTTTGTTGAGGATTTTTGCATCTATGTTCATCAGTGATATTGTCCTGTAGTTTTCTTTCTTTGCGACATCCTTGTCAGGTTTTGGTATCAAGGTGATGGTGGCCTCATAGAAGGAATTTGGGAGTGTTCCTCCCTCTGCCACATTTTGCAAGAGATGGGAAGGATAGGTTTTAGCTCTTCTCTAAATGTTTGATAGAATTCGCCTTGAAGCCATCTGGTCCTGGGCTTTTGTTTGTTGGAATAATTTTAATCACAGTTTCAATTTCAGTGCTTGTGATTGGTCTGTTCATATTTTCTATTTCTTCCTGATTCAGTCTTGGCAGGTTGTGCATTTCTAAGAATTTGTCAGTTTCCTCCAGGTTGTCCATTTTATTGGCATAGAGTTGCTTGCAGTAATCTCTCATGATCTTTTGTATTTCTGCAGTGTCAGTTGTTACTTCTCCTTTTTCATTTATAATTCTCTTGATTTGAGTCTTCTTCCTTTTTTTCTTGATGAGTCTGGCTAATGGTTTTTCTATTTTGTTTATCTTCTCAAAGAACCAGCTTTTAGTTTTATTGATCTTTGCTATTGTTTCCTTCATTTATTTTTCATTTATTTCTGACATGATTTTTATGATTTCTTTCCTTCTGCTAACTTTGGGGTTTTTTTAATTCTTCTTTCTCTAATTGCTTTAGGTGCAAGGTTAGGTTGTTTATTCGAGATGTTTCCTATTTCTTAAGGTGGGCTTGTATTGCTATAAACTTCCCTCCTAGAACTGTTTTTTTTTTTTTGCAATACACAGGCCTCTTACTGCTGTGGCCTCTCCTGTTGCACAGCACAGGCTCTGGACGCACAAGCTCAGCGGCCATGGTTCGTGGGTCTAGCTGCTCCGCGGTATGTGGGATCTTCTCAGACCAGGTCACGAACCCGTATTCCCCTGCATCAGCAGGTGGACTCTCAACCACTGAGCCACCAGGGAAGCCCTCTTAGAACTGCTTTTGATGCATCCCATAGGCTTTGGGTCGTCGTGTCTCCATTGTCATTTGTTTCTAGGTATTTTTTGATTTCCTCTTTGATTTCTTCAGTGATCACTTCGTTATTAAGTGGTGTATTGTTTAGCTTCCATGTGTTTGTATTTTTTACAGATTTTTTCCTGTAATTGATATCTAGTCTCATGGCGTTGTGGTCAGAAAAGATACTTGATACAATTTCAGTTTTCTTAAATTTACCAAGGCTTCATTTGTGACCCAAGATATGATCTATCCTGGAGAATGTTCCATGAGCACTTGAGAAAAATGTGTATTCTGTTGTTTTTCGATGGAATGTCCTATAAATATCAATTAAGTCCATCTTCTTTAACGTATCATTTAAAGCTTGTGTTTCCTTATTTATTTTCATTTTGGATGATCTGTCCATTGGTGAAAGTGGGGTGTTAAAGTCCCCTACTATGAATGTGTTACTGTCGATTTCCCCTTTTATGGTTGTTAGTATTTGTCTTATGTATTGAGGTGCTCCTATGTTGGATGCATACATATTTACAATTGTTATACCTTCTTCTTGGATCGATCCCTTGATCATTATGTAGTGTCCTTCTTTGTCTCTTCTAATAGTCTTTACTTTAAAGTGTTTTGTCTGATATGAGAATTGCTTCTCCAGCTTTCTTTTGGTTTCCATTTGCATGGAATATCTTTTTCCATCCCATTACTTTCAGTCTGTATGTGTCTCTAGGTCTTCAGTGGGTCTCTTGTAGACAGCATATATATGGGTCTTGTTTTTGTATCCATTGAGCCAATCTATGTCTTTTGGTGGGAGCATTTAGTCTATTTACATTTAAGGTAATTATCGATATGTATGTTCCTATTCCCATTTCCTAAATTGTTTTTGGTTCATTATTGTACGTCTTTTCTGTCTCTTGTGTTTCTTGCCTAGAGAAGTTCCTTTAGCGTTTGTTGTAAAGTTGGTTTAGTGGTGCTGAACTCTCTCATGTTTTGTTTGTCTGTAAAGGTTTTAATTTCTCCATCAAATCTGAATGAGATCCTTGCTGGCTAGAGTCATCTTGGTTGCAGGTTTTTCTCCTTCATCACTTTCAGTATGTCTTGCCACTCCGTTCTGGCTTGCAGAGTTTCTGCTGAGCAATCAGCTCTTAACCTTATGGGGATTCCCTTGTGTGTTATTTGTTGTTTTTCCCTTGCTGCTTTTAATATGCTTTCTTTGTATTTAATTTTTGACAGTTTGATTAATATGTGTCTTGGTGTATTTCTCCTTGGATTTATCCTGTATGGGACTCTCTGTGCTTCCTGGACTTGGTTAACTATTTCCTTTCCCATATTAGGGAAGTTTTCAACTATAATCTCTCCACATATTTCCTCAGTCCCTTTCTTTTTCTCTTCTTCTTCTGGAACCCCTATAATTTGAATGTTGGTGCATTTAGTGTTGTCCCAGAGGTCTCTGAGAGTGTACTCAGTTCTTTTCATTCTTTTTTCTTTATTCTGCTCTGCAGTAGCTATTTCCACTATTTTATCTTCCAGGTCACTTATCCGTTCTTCTGCCTCAGTTATTCTGCTATTGATCCCATCTAGAGTATTTTTCATTTCATTTATTGTGTTGTTCATCATTGTTTGTTTCATCTTTAGTTCTTCTAGATCCTTGTTAAATGTTTCTTGCATTTTGTCTATTCTATTTCCAAGATTTTGGATCATCTTTACTATCATTATTCTGAATTCTTTTTCAGGTAGACGGCCTATTTCCTCTTCATTTGTTAGGTCTGGTGCATTTTTATCTTGCTCCTTCATCTGCTGTGTGTTTTTCTGTCTTCTCATTTTGCTTATCTTACTGTGTTTGGGGTCTCCTTTTTGCAGGCTGCAGGTTCGTAGTTTCCATTGTTTTTGGTGTCTGTCCCCAGTGGCTAAGTTTGGTTCAGTGTTTTGTGTAGGCTTTCTGGTGGAGGGGACTAGTGCCTGTGTTGTGGTGGATGAGGCTGTATCTTGTCTCTCTGGTGGGCAGGTTCACGTCTGGTGGTGTGTTTTGCGGTGTCTGTGGACTTGTTATGATTTTAGGCAGCCTCTCTGGTACTGGGTGGGCTGTGTTCCTGTCTTTCTAGTTGTTTGGCATAGAGTGTCCAGCACTGTAGCTTGCTGGCCGTTGAGTGAAATTGGGTGCTGGTGTTGAGATGGAGATCTCTGGGAGATTTTTGCCGTTTGATATTATGTGGAGCTGGGATGTCTCTTGTGGACCAGTGTTCTGAAGTTGGCTCTCCCACCTCAGAGGCACGACACTGACCCCTGCTGCAGTACCAAGAGCCTTTCATCCACAAGGCTCAGAATAAAAGGGAGAAAAAGTAGAGAGAAAGAATTAGTAGAAGTAAGAAGAAAGAAAGAAAGAAAGGAAGCAAGGAAGGAAGGAAGGTAGGGAGGAAGGAAGGAAGAAAGAAAGAAAGAATGAAAGAAAGAAGAAAAGAAGGAGAGAAGGAAAGAAGGAAAGAAAGAAAGAAAGGAGGGAGGGAGGGAGGGACAGTGGGAGGAAGGAAGGAAGGAAAGAAGTAGGGAAGTAAGGAAAAAAGAAAGAAGATAAAGTAAAATAAAATAAAGTAAAATATAATAAAGTTATTAAATTAAAAACAATTATTAAGAAAAAATTTTTTTTAAAAAACGGACGGATAGAACCTTAGGACAAATGGTGGAAGCAAAGCTATACAGGCAAAATCCCACACAGAAGTATACACATACAGACTCACAAAAAGGGGAAAAGGGGAAAAACTCATAAATCTTGCTCTCAAAGTCCACCTCGTCAATTTGGGATGTTTCGTTGTCTACAGGAGGAAAGGAAGGAAAGAAAGAAAGAAAGAAAGAAAGAAGATAAAGTAAAATATAATAAAGTTATTAAAATTAATTATTAAGAAAAAACATTAAAAAAAAAAACAAAAAACGGACAGATAGAACCCTAGGGCAAATGGTGGAAGCAAAGCTATACAGACAAAATCTCACACAGAAGCATACACACTCACGAAAATAGTAAAAGGGGAAAAAATCATAGATCTTGCTCTCAAAGTCCACCTCCTCAATTTGGGACGATTCATTGTCTATTCAGGTATTCCACAGATGCAGGGTACATCAAGTTGATTGTGGAGCTTTAATCCGCTGCTTCTGAGGCTGCTGGGAGAGATTTCCCTTTCTCTTCTTTGTTCTCACAGCTCACAGGGGCTCAGCTTTGGATTTGGCCCTGGCTCTGCATTTAGGTCGCTGGAGGGCGTCTGTATTTTGCTCAGACAGGACGGGGTTAAAGGAGCCTCTGATTCAGGGGCTCTGGCTCACTCAGGCTAGGGGGAGGGAGAGGCGCGGAGTGCAGGTCAAGCATGCGGCAGCAGAGGCCGGCATGACGTCGCACCAGCCTGAGGCCCGCCGTGCGTTCTCCCGGGGAAGTTGTCCCTGGATACCAGGAACCTGGCAGTTGCAGGCTGCACAGGCTCCCCGGAAGACGGGTGTGGATAGTGACCTGTGCTCGCACACAGGCCTCTTGGTGGTGGCAGCATCAGCCTTAGTGTCTCCCGCCCGTCTCTGGGGTCCATGCTTTTAGCCGCGGGTCGCGCCCATCTCTGGAGTTCCTTTAAGCAGCGCTT